>NC_064631.1:508078686-508387436 GCF_023864275.1 Schistocerca cancellata
TATTTGTAGTTCTCTTTTTTGTTACAGTCAGTGTGCATGTCTTTCCTTATGGCGGTACTTGGCTCCTGAATGGGTCTTATACAGGGCTATTACAAATGATTGAAGCGATTTCATAAATTCACTGTAGCTCCATTCATTGACATATGGTCACGACACACTACAGATACGTAGAAAAACTCATAAAGTTTTGTTCGGCTCAAGCCGCACTTCAGGTTTCTGCCGCCAGAGCGCTCGAGAGCGCAGTAAGACAAAATGGCGACAGGAACCGAAATAGCGTATGTCGTGCTTGAAATGCACTCACATCAGTCAGTCATAACAGTGCAACGACACTTCAGGACGAAGTTCAACAAAGATCCACCAACTGCTAACTACATTCGGCGATGGTATGCGCAGTTTAAAGCTTCTGGATGCCTCTGTAAGGGGAAATCAACGGGTCGGCCTGCAGTGAGCGAAGAAACGGTTGAACGCGTGCGGACAAGTTTCACGCGTAGCCCGCGGAAGTCGACGAATAAAGCAAGCAGGGAGCTACACGTACCACAGCCGACGGTTTGGAAAATCTTACGGAAAAGGCTAAAGCAGAAACTTTACCGTTTACAATTGCTACAAGCCCTGACACCCGATGACAAAGTCAAACGCTTTGAATTTTCGGCGCGCTTGCAACAGCTCATGGAAGAGGATGCGTTCAGTGCGAAACTTGTTTTCAGTGATGAAGCAACATTTTTTCTTAATGGTGAAGTGAACAGACACAATGTGCGAATCTGGGCGGTAGAGAATCCTCACGCATTCGTGCAGCAAATTCGCAATTCACCAAAAGTTAAAGTGTTTTGTGCAATCTCACGGTTTAAAGTTTACGGCCCCTTTTTCTTCTGCGAAAAAAAACGTTACAGGACACGTGTATCTGGACATGCTGGAAAATTGGCTCTTGCCACAACTGGAGACCGACAGTGCCGACTTCATCTTTCAACAGGATGGTGCTCCACCGCACTTCCATCATGATGTTCGGCATTTCTTAAACAGGAGATTGGAAAACCGACGGATCGGTCGTGGTGGAGATCACGATCAGCAATTCATGTCATGGCCTCCACGCTCTCCCGACTTAACCCCATGCGATTCCTTTCTGTGGGGTTATGTGAAAGATTCAGTGTTTAAACCTCCTCTACCAAGAAACGTGCCAGAACTGCGAGCTCGCATCAACGATGGTTTCGAACTCATTGATGGGGACATGCTGCGCCGAGTGTGGGAGGAACTTGATTATCGGCTTGATGTCTGTCGAATCACTAAAGGGGCACATATCGAACATTTGTGAATGCCTAAAAAAACTTTTTGAGTTTTTGTATGTGTGTGCAAAGCATTGTGAAAATATCTCAGATAATAAAGTTATTGTAGCGCTGTGAAATCGCTTCAATCATTTGTAATAACCCTTTACGTGTCGTAAAGAGCCATTCGTCTTCCGAGACAGGTGACGGAGAGCACGCAGTACGCGAGGCGGCCATGCTGTTGTGAGATTTTGTGAGGAGTGCGGGCCGCGGCGGCTGTCCACAGACGGCACGTAAGCCCTGCATATCTCTTTGGTCGAATTTACAATGTTGTGGTAAGGTCGGCAGAGGTGCCGTGATGCTTTTGATCCGACAGTGTACATGGCTGCTGTGGGACTGGGGCCACGCCCCTACCGAGGCGTCTCAGGGTTCCTGGGACTCTCGCTCCACCACTGACCATGGAAGTCGCCCCGCTGAGGCGAACCAAAATCACGATGTCTCCCACAGCACTCAGGCAGCATCCTTCTACTACTGGAGTTTCTTAGGTTAGTTTCGTACCGGTTTCATGTGCTCATGCTATCAATCGCTTTGTACCAGTTTCCCTGAGGTAATTTCGAAAGGAGTGCCGTAAGAGATATAAGGCAATTCTCCTTCGAAGAGATGATCTCTTACTGCGCCAAAAAAGAATATCCGTGGTCTACCGACGCATTAACGAGAGTATTGCATGTTATACGGTTCTAGTGGAACATTTGCGTTAGCAACAGGAATAATTTGACTGAGCATCCGAATGCTTCAGAAGCATCAGAACATTTCTTTTATGTAATGGAAACGTCGTTTATGTAGAGGCGCCTTGGGTCGACGATGTTCTTACGTCAAATAAATACTGGCAGAATGAAAATATTATGTCGGTCGCTAAAATACCAGCCCATCAAGCAGAATTGTAATAGCTCGTGGAGACTCCAGGAACGGGTTTGGAAAGACGCAAATTGATTTTTAAAGCCGGAAAGCACAGTGTAGAATGTTATGTGTAAATGAATGCCACCAATGTCGAATAGTGGCTCCAGGAAAAACTGTTGACCAGCTTACCCACTGTTAATGAAATGTGTGAGTAACATTGACCATAGCGTTTAAGAAAACAAAGCACCCTCACAACTACTGTAGAAATATTTATGAGTAATTGGCAACCAAATAACAGTGTAACGCGCGACGTATATATTAAGAAGTTGGAGCTATATTAGCTGACTGAAACATTCAAATGTTGCGAAAGAAGGAACAAGTACGAGGAAGTCATGAGCGCACAGTTCTCCGGTTCGTAGATTGAATCATCGGAGTGTCTACTGTTTTGAAACTTTGTGGAATACTATAATTATCCTACCTGTTAATATCCGCGAGCGCCTGAACAACAGGACCTCCACTGCTAGAATGAAGTGGAAGTCCTATTCTGTAGGAGCCGATCGGTGTGGCTCCTCCCAATTAGCGAAGGTCGCACTTTCAACTAGTGAAGTGGTTCCTGCTATGCTGTACTTCCACATATTTCTTTTAATATCTACGCAGTCCATACCTCGCTGCTTCTCCGTCTCTCTTTTTCTCTCTCTCTCTCTGCCTCTGTCTGTCTGTTGGTCTGTCTGTCTCTCCGTCTCTCTCTCTCTCTCTCTCTCTCTCTCTCTCTCTGTCTCTCTCTCTCTCACACACACACACACATACGCGATATATTTATATACGAGCGACGATCACTCACCAATGCAACACTTTTTTTCTCAAAACAGGTTGGTTTTCTTCAGGATTCCAACACCACATTATGTCCCACTCATTTGGCTGCAAGATGCTATTTTTCAACATATTCTCCTCTCATTGCGACAGCCCTGCTCCCCTCAAAAATGGTTCAAATGGTTCTGAGCACTATGGGACTTAACATCTGTGGTCATCGGTCCCCTAGAACTTAGAACTACTTAAACCTAACTAATCTAAGGACATCACACACATCCATGCCCGAGGCAGGATTCGAACCTGCGACCGTAGCGGTCACACGGTTACAGACTGAAGCGCCTAGAACCGCACGGCCACACCGGCCGGCGCTCCCCTCACTGATAGTGCCAGTATGCTACGCAAGGTACTCAATAATCTCCCCATCATGCACTTCCAGAATTCAAATCGAGAACAGCTGCCAACATGAGTAACGCAGAAGTAAATATCCTCGGAGTAGTGAAGCAACTTAAATCACTTAACAAAAGCAAGTCTTCTGGTCCAGACTGTATACCAATTAGGTTCCTATCGGAGTATGCTGGTGCATTAGCTCCATACTTAACAATCATATACAACCGCTCGCTCGATGAAAGATCCGTACCCAAAGATTGTAAAGTTGCACAGGTCACACCAATATTCAAGAAACGTAGTAGGAGTAATCCACTAAATTACAGGCCCATATCGTTAACGTCGATATGCAGCAGGAGTTGGGAACATATATTGTGTTCGAACATTATCAGTTACCTCGAAGGTTCAAATCACTCTGAGCACTATGGGACTTAACATCTATGGTCATCAGTCCCCTAGAACTTTGAACTACTTAAACCTAACTAACCTAAGGACATCACACAAGTCCTTGACCCCGCCGGGAATCGAACCCGGGAACCCGGGCGCGGGAAGCGAGAACTCTACCGCACGACCACGAGCTGCGGACGTTACCTCGAAGAAAACGGTCTATTGACACACAGTCAACATCGGTTTAGAAAACATCGTTCCTATGAAACACAACTAGCTCCTTATTCACATGAAGTGTTGAGTGCTGTTGACAGGGGATTTCAGATCGATTCCGTATTTCTGGATTTCCGGAAGGCTTTTAACACTGTACCACACAAGCGGCTCGTAGTGAAATTGCGTGCTTGTGGAATATCGTCTTAGTTATGTGACTGGATTTGTGATTTCCTGTCAGAGAGGTCACAGTTCGTAGTAATCGATGGAAAGTCATCGAGGAAAACAGAAGTGATTTCTGGCGTTCCCAAAGATAGTGTTATAGGCCCTTTGCTGTTTCTTATAAACGATTCTATATATAGCGTTCTCGCTTCCCATACCCGGGTTCCCGGGTTCGATTCCCGGCGGGGTCAGGGATTTTCTCTGCCTCGTGATGACTGGGTGTTTTGTGCTGTCCTTAGGTTAGTTAGGTTTAAGTAGTTCTAAGTTCTAGGGGACTGATGACCATAGATGTTAAGTCCCATAGTGCTCAGAGCCATTTCAACCATTTGATTCTATCTAAACGATTTGGGAGATCATCTGAGCAGGTGTCTTCGGTTGTTTGCAGATGACGCTGTCGTTTATCGACTAATAAAGTCATCAGAAGATCAAAACAAACTGCAAAACGATATCTGAATGGTGCGAAAAGTGGGAGTTGTGTGCTAAAAGGAACTCGTTAAACTTCGGTTACACGATAAATCATTCTAATCTTAAAGGAGTAAATTCAACTAAATCCCTAGGTATTAAAATAACGAACGACTTAAATTGGAAGCAACACACAGTAAATGTTGTGGGGAAGGCTAATCGCCGGGCGAAGTGGCCGAGCAGTTCTAGGCGCTACAGTCTGGAAGCGCGCGACCGCTACGGTCACAGGTTCGAATCCTGCCTCGGGCATGGGTGTGTGTGATGTCCTTAGGTTAGGTAGTTCCAAGTTCTAGGGGACTGATGACCTCAGAAGTTAAGTCCCATAGTGCTCAGAGCCATTTGAACCATTTCTTGAAGGCTAACCAAAGACTGCGTTTTATTGACATGACACTTAGAAAATGTACCAGACCTACTAAGGAGACTGCCTACACTACACTTGTCCGTCCTCTTTTAGAATACTGCTGCGCGGTGTGGGATCCTTACCAGATGGGACTGACGGAGTACATCGAAAAAGTTCAAAGAAAGGCAGCACGTTTTGTATTATCGCGGAATATGGGAGATACTGTCGCAGAAAGGCGTTTTTCGTTGCGACGAAATCTTCTCTCGAAATTCAAATCACCAACTTTCTCCTCGAAATGAAAAAAATATTTTGTTGACACCGACCTACATAGGTAGGAACGATCACCACGATAAAATAAGGGAAATCAGAGCTCGTACGGAAAGATATAGGTGTTCATTCTTTCCGCTCGCTATACGAGATTGGAACAATAGACAATTGTGAAGGTGGTTCGATGAACCCTCTGCCAGGCACTTAAATGTGATATGTAGATTATCCGTGTAGATGTAGATGTACTGCTTCCCGCGGAGTGCATCCATCAGTGGGCGAAACGGATGGAAGTTGGAAGGTCCGAGATCCGCACTGTCGGGTGGGTGGGGGAGGATCAGGAAGAAGAGTCCAATGAAGTTTTATGAGCTCCTCTCGACTGTGCCGATTTGTGTGAGGTCTTACGTTGCTAGGGAGAAGGAGAATTCCCTTCGAATTTTTGTGACGACAACCACGCTGAAGTTGTTTCTTTTGTTTCCTGATGATAGCACAGAACCCTTCCGAGTTGCTCGTTGTACCTTAACGAAAGACCAGAGCCCTAGGAGAGTGTTGCCAAGACTTTACCGGCCGAGGACGCTGCTTTGAACTTTTTATTTGGAAGGGAGCTGGTGTGGCGCCCCTGCACGGACTGCCGTTTTGTTTCCGGTTCGAAGTAAGGAAGCCATGTTTCATCGCCTGTGACGATGTTGGAGAAAAGCAGTCGTGATCAGCTTCGTAACGAGCAAGAAATTCCGCAGAGTTGGTCTATCGTTGCTCTTTATGATCTTCTGTTAGGTGGCGAGAAGCCCAGTGTACACAAATCTTTGAGTACCCCACCTGATGGACGAATGTGTCAGAACTATCAGCAGAGATGTCCGTCCAATTGAGAACCGAGGTCTTTGATTGTGATCCATCCATCACCTCGATACAATGTGTCCCCAGGAGCCACAGCTCTGTGCGGCCGGCCGGCACGCAGGAGATCGTACGGGTTTGCGCGATCTTGTTGCAATGATGACAGACGCTTCGCCCAACGACTCGTCATGACTTTGTTCACTGCCAGGTCTCCGTGTCTCCGTAGAGATTCTGCAAGCACCTATGGATATCTGCGATGCTCTGGTTTTCTACCAAAAGAAAGTCAACGACACCTCCACTACAGACGTCATTTTGATGGCTTCATACAGCACCGCCACCTATCTGAACCTCATGAAACTATAAGGGCTGAAACAGGAATATTCCACGATGTCCCAAAACAAATTCCACATTTTTTTCATCCGAAATTGGCCCAGAGAAAATATGTTGTATTAGTTATTTAAGCTCCTTGAACATATAAGCATATGAGGTGGATGGAGTGGGAGCTCTGCGGATGCACAGCAGACAGAGCCCACTGCACAATCTCAAAGCAACGACCGTCGCTAACTGGAAGGAATTTGAAGAACACGTCATATAACCCTACAGAAAAGAATGCGAAAGAGTGTGACCCAGCAATCGGTCTGCCATAGAACACGACTTGCTCTTGCACTCCAACGATGGGAATACCTGTTGTTCATGTACTTGCTGATATTAATATGGAAGTGGGATGATTCATCTCGAGCTATAGCACCACCCTCTCTCTGATAACAATAGTTACAGTCTGAGACAAACTTATAGTCTAAGACAAACTGTGGCAGCACGTTTGTGATGAATATAATTGGGTAGCGTGTACGACACAGAAAGAGGAAGGAAATAAATTCCTGTTGGATGATATCTTACAATTTCAGGCCAAATGATGATAGAGTATCGTTTTTGCTGATCAGAGACAGGACTACTGCGGTTGCAATAATATCTGCAATATTCTTGCAATCAATGGAATCTTCGTCGCTGAAATATGGTCAGCTAGAAAAATTAGTTATTGATCTGAGAGCTGCAGAAAATAAATTGAGGGAAATATCGTAGGGGCTCAAAAGATCAGATACGAAGTTGCTACCGAGGTTCTTTCCTGCTGGCTGCGGAGGAAACGAGGTCTAGAACAATGAGTGAAATAGAATTAACGTAAGTGCAACAGAAGAGTGGGACTACACCTTATAAGAGACGGTAACTATGTTCCATCTAAGTGCTCCTCGTAAGAGCTAGTACCTCCACTCGAGGCTAGCACTTTACTTCCGAAGTGTCCTAGTTCCTGACGGAGAAGGAGAACAAAAACTCTCTGATGTGAGTTGTGGGACACTACTTCTTCTCATAGAATTCAGAGAACGCTGCCTCGCGAAAACTCATTAATTTGCAGTAGAGTGATTAATTGCCTTTTGTTGTTGTGTTATCCCACTCTAGACCACAACACACATTGGGTAATCAGCGGGCAAGCGAACTGGCTGCACCATGCAGGCTTCCACCGGCAATCACATGAACTGACGATTTAAAAGTGCGTCAAAGGCAAATTTTTAGTTTTGGTGGGTAAAATCTGCCTCAACAATCTATTTGTAAAATGGAATAAATATGTTCTCGTCTAGAGGATGTCAACATAAGAAGAAATAAAACTTTCTGGCAGATTAAAACTGTGTTCCGGACCGAGACTCGAACTAGGGACCATTGCCTTTCGCGGGCAAGAGCTCTACCATCTGAGCTACCCAAGCACGGCTCACAACCCGCCCCCACAGCTTCAGAAGTTCTTCTGCGAAGTTTGGAAGGTAGGAGACGAGGTAGCGGCAGAGCTGAAGCTGTAGGGGCGGGCTGCGAGCCGCGCTTGGGTAGCTCAGATGGTAGAGCACTTTCCCGCGAAAGGCAATGGTCCCGAGTTCGAGTCACGGTCCGGTACACAGTTTTAATCTGTCACAAAGGTTCATACCAGCGCACCCTCCGCTGCAGAGTCTGCAGAGTGAAATTCTCATTCTAGGAAGAAATAGGCGTAGATCACGTGACATGTCAGGTATGGCCACCTATTGGCGAATAACATGAACGGGCTATCCGATCATGTGCACATTCTTGTGCTCCTACAGCATCCAAAGACGGAGTATCCGCAGGCGACCTGTTTAGTCAGAATAACTCTGACGATATTACGTTTTATAGAACGTTTTGAGGGACTCTGCACGGCTGTGAGGATGTTTGTGTGGTCCTCAAGCCACCGGGCCTCAGCCCTAAAACAAAACTTCTTTATGAAAATTACTTTCGTGATGACGCAGTCACCAATACTGAGGAAGAAAAGTACTTTACCTCTCCCGACAACTAAAAAAATTTTTTAAAAAGGGGATGAAGCAAAAGGGCGAAGTGTATTGTCTTCTAAACGCTGTTTATATGTATATTCTTTCCCTAGGAAACGAATATTCTCTTTCCTTAAAATTTCTGTTTCACACACTGTGTGAAATTTCACATTACCTTTGTTACGCACGTCCATTATAAGTATTGCTTCGGTCAGTAATGAATACAGCAACTACCAGTGTGAGTTTATTAGAACACAGTCTATATTCAGACCTTTTGTAAGACGGATGGCAGTTAAAAATCACACTTCATCGTCTGCTAGAGAGCGCCCGTGGTCTAGGGGTGCCGGCACGGTAGCTCAGCATGTTCGGTCAGAGGGTTAGCTACTCTCTGTAATAAAAAACTGAGTGAACGGATCAACGAAGAACCTAAACGGGTGTCATCGGACGTACGCCCTGAACAAATTCCACGAACAATATAGAACAAAATGAGGCAAAAAAGGGTGGGGATAGCGTCTTTGATTCAGAATCAAAACGACTTCAGTCCCGGGTTCGAATCCCCCCTCTGCTTAAATTTTGATTAATAATCAGCACTGGCGGCCGAAGACTTCAGCCATAAGAAGTGGGTGGAGGAGCGGACAGAGGCTCAGGGCACTCTCTTGTCCCAGTGGTGGAAAACTGCCTCTAAATGTGGAAGAATCAGCAATGATCAACTGCATGAGGAAGCAGAATACAATGGAAACCACTGCATTAAAGATACGTAACATGTATCCACAGGACATGTGGCATATAATTGAAGAAGTGTCATTATGATCTCTCCATTGGCAAAAGATTCAAGAATAGTCCCCCATTCGGATCTCCGGGAGGGGACTGCCAAGAGGGAGGTTACCATGAAAAAAAGACTGAATAATCAACGGAAGGATAACGTTCTACGAGTCGGGGCGTGGAGTGTCAGAAGCCTTAACGTGGTAGAGAAACCAGAAAATCTGAAAAGAGAAATGCAAAGGCTCAATCTACATAGATATAGTACGGGTCAGTGAAGTGAAGTCGAAAGAAGACAAGGATTTCTGGTCAGATGAGTATAGGGTGATATCAACAGCAGCAGAAAATGGTATAACGGGAGTAGGATTCGTCATGAATAGAAAGGTAGGACAGAGAGTGTGTATCTGTGAACAGTTCAATGACAAGGTTGTTCTGATCAAAATCGACAGCAAACCAACACCGACAACGATAGTTCAAGTATACATGCCGAAGTCGCAAGCTGAAGATGAAGAGATAGAGAAAGTGTATGAGGATGTTGAAAGAGTAACACAGTACGAAAATTTAATAGTCATGGGGGCTGTAATGCGGTTGTAGGGAATTCCACTGTTAAATGCAGACGAGAGGGCGGATAGGCGGAAAGAATACATTGAAAGCCTCTATGAAGGGGGAGATTTGTTTGATGTGATAGAAGAAGAAACAGGGGTCGATATAGAAGAGATAGGAGATCTAGTATTATAATCAGAATTTAAAAGAGCTTTGGAGGACTTGAGACCAAATAAGGCAGAAAGGATAGATAACATTCCATCAGAATTTCTAAAATAATTGGGGAATTGGCAACAAAACAAATATTCACGCTGTTGTGCAGAATGTATGAGTCTGGCGACAAACCATGTGACTTTCGGAAAAGCACCATCCACACAATTCCGAAGACGGCAAGAGCTGACAATTGCGAGAATATCGCACAATCAGTTTAACAGCTCACGCATCCATGTTGCTTACAAGAATAGTGTACAGATTAATGGAAAAGAAAATGAGGATGCTCTAGATGACGATCAATTTGGCTTTAGGAAAAGTAAAGACACAAGAGAGGCAATTATGATGCTGAAGTTAATAATGGAAGCAAGACGAAAGAAAAATCAAGACACGTTCATAGGATATGTCGACCTGGAAAAATCGTTCGACAATCTAAAATTGTGCAAGATGTTCGAAATTCTGAAAAATGTGTGTGTTAGCTGTAGAGAGAGAGAGACGGGCCATATACAATATGTACAAAATTCTGAAAAAGTAGGGGTTAGCTATAGGGAGAGACGGGTCATATACAATATGTACAACAGCAAAGAGGGAATAACAAGAGTGGACGACCAAGAACGAAGTGTTCGAATTAAAAAGAGTGTAAGACAAGGATGTAGCTTTTCGCCCTTACTGTTCCATCTGTACATCGAGGAAGCTCTGATGGAAATGAAACAAAGTATCATAAGTGGAATTAAAATTCAAGGTGAAAGGATATCAATGATACGATTCGCGGATGAAATTGGTATCCTGAGTGAAAGTGAAGAAGAATTAAATGATCTGCTGAACGGAATGAACAGTCTAATGGGTACACAGTATGGTTTGAGAGTAAATCGGAGAAAGACGAAGGTAATGAGAAGTATTAGAAATGAGAACAGCGAGAAACTTAACATGCATGGGGGCTTAATTAAAATAAAGATATAAGAATGCAATGCAAATACTTTTTAATTTTCTGTCGCTGTATGTCCGATTACGCTGTTTCGTAAACGGCTGGCCCTGACTAGTATTAGTACGCAATCTGACTGCATAGAACAACAACAAAGAATGAAATGAAAATTTCAGTTAATACAATTAATTAATTAAGTCCCCAGCAACTATAAAATCTACGAAACAACAACACAAGTGTAGCTGTTCTGTATGTGGTAGTATGACTCAACGCACATCTGGCACGGTTCTTCTTCAACAAGACAAGAATTTTTTATATACCAATTATACTGACGTGATAAAAGAAAATTAGAAATACTATAATTGCGCAAGAAAACCAGAATTACACTCTAATACAAGAACACACGCCAGATGCTTTGTTGACTGAACCTGTAATGACACATTATTCAGGTCACTGAAAGAATAAAAGAATTAAAGAAAATACCTCCATATATATTGACGAAATGCACTCTGACCATTACAATATCTCCATTAGAACAACATCTGCTATCTCTCCCATCAAACCACTGCATAAAACATGGAACAACACTCTCCACTACCACATCTCACTCTGACTTCACGACAGGCAGTGTCCACCACAACTTCTTGGTAAGAACTGCTTGTCGCTACGTCTCAATAAGCCCTGCCAGTGGAGGCGGCGGAACAATACTCTCTGGCGCGATCTTTAGCGCTGTGGCTCAGTGTAGCCACCTTTCATATGCCCTTCCTCCACGGGCTAGAATTTGATGGTATTTTTGCCAGCATTGGTGGTGAAAATACCACCAAATTCGTCAAAAAAATACAGACAAAAATAAAAGATAATATTAATACGTAAATATCATATAACTAGATAAAATTTTGGCTTTGCACTGACCTTACAACAGCCTAATATATAAAATACAGTAAGGAATACAAATTCTTTCATACATATGACTTTACATAATAGTTTACACAAATATCATGTGGTTAAACAATTCAATCGATAGCGTCAGCAATGACGAATATGAGCAGGTAAGAGTCATATAACTTTTCACAAACAGTAATACACAAAAAATCAGTTTATCCAAATATTCACATAAAATGTTTTCAGAACAAGTGGTTGACAGTTCCAGCAGTAGCACCCAGCAATGTTGAGTAGGTGCAGACACCATCAGGTGACATCATTTCAGTAGAAGCAGTCCATCAGAGGCACCCAGCATTGTGGAACAGGTGCAGACTCCAACAGGTGACATCATTTCAGTGGAAGCAGTCCATCAGTGGCACCCAGCAATGTTGAGTAGGTGCAGACTCCAACAGGTGACATCATTTCAATAGAAGCAGTCCATCAGTGGCACCCAGCATTGTTTAACAGGTGCAGACTCCAACAGGTGACATCATTTCAGTAGAAGCAGTCCATCAGTGGCACACAGCAATGTCGAGTAGGTGCAGACACCATCAGGTGACATCATTTCAGTAGAAGCAGTCCATCAGTGGCACCCAGCAATGTTGAGTAGGTGCAGACAGCAAGAAGTAACATCATTTCAGTAGAAGCAGTTCCATCTGTGGTACCCAGCAATGTTGAAGAGGTACAGACAGCAAGAAGTAACATCATTTCAGTAGAAGCAGTTCCATTTGTGGTACCCAGCAATGTTGAAGAGGTACACACAGCAACAAGTCACATTTCTCAGTAGAAGCAGTTCATCAGTGGCACCCAGCATTGTGGAACAGGTGCAGACAGCATCAGGTGACATCATTTCAGTAGAAGCAGTCCATCAGTGGCACCCAGCAATGTTGAGCAGGTGCAGACAGCAACAGGTGACATCAGCTCAGTAGAAGCAGTCCATCAGTGGCACCCAGCATTGTGGAGTAGGTGCAGACAGCATCAGGTGACATCATTTCAGTAGAAGCAGTCCATCAGTGGCACCCAGTAGTGTTGAGCAGGTGCAGAAAGCAGTCCATAATATTCACTATCACTGATCACACTGTTCATCAGCAGAAATTAAACATGTCCTAGTGGCACCAATCAAGTAGAAACAGTACAAGAAACAGTCCATAATATTCACTATCACTGATCACACTGTTCATCAGCAGAAATTAAACATGTCCTAGTGGCACCAATCATGTAGAAAAAGTACAAGTAACAGTCCATAATATTTACTATCACTGATCACACAGTTCATCAGCAGAAATTAAACATTTCTAAGTGTCACACATCATGTTGAAAAGTGCAGGTAACAGTTCATAATATTCACCATCACTACTCAGACAGTTCAAGCATGAACAATAGTTTGAATACACATACAAATGCTTTTACAATGCTCTTACACTAAACATACAAATTGTAATAAACACACAAATGATATCAGATAATTGTCTTATTACTATTACAAATACACAAACATCAGTAAACCTATAATATTTATGGGTGTCAGTGCAAGCCACTACAAACAAATAAAATAATATTTAGGAGATAGGTGGGTAGGATTAGGAAAGGAAAACACACAAAACACACTCACTCATCTTTCATCCACATTAAGTACTACTGTGTAATTGAATAGTGTTAACTGTGTAAATCCACTTCTGTCAAAATTTCATGTTCATCATGTGTATCAAGTAGTAGTGACAGCAATGTATAACAGTCAATAATAGTTAAGTCAACGTTATAGTCATCATGTCAACACCAATGTTTGCCAAGCCAGATCAAAATGTACGGTTGCTGAACAACTGTCAGTGTGCCAAGATATGCAACTTCCTCTCTCCCAAAAAAAAAAAAAAAAAAAAAAAAAAAAAAAAAAAAAAAAAAAAAAAAAAAAAAAAAAAAGAGTACATGCTGCTTAGTGATTTAACAAAGTGTGTGTAGACAATCTTCCTTCCATTTTAGTGTTCTAGTCTGCTATCTTCATCCTCCTTGTTCCATATAGACCAACAAAAAAAAAAAAAAAAAAAAAAAAAAATATGCACCTCACTTATTTTACCTCTTATACACCAAAACTCCAATCAACTTCATATAATCTCAATACCTCAATAATACCTCTTCAATAGGTCAATACATATAAACCTTATTGCCAGTATCATTTCACTTCCATAACAACTCTTTCCTCTAGTCAGTCTCCTCGAACAAGTACAGATAAAATCCTAATGCAAACCTCCACATCCCATACAATCCGAAGACACACTGTCAACACACAACCTCTGTGTAATCCATCTGACTCAAATCTTCCACTCATTACGAATTATAAACAAAGAATGCATACATGACCTCTAACAGATTTAGTTCGAATAACTCTCAGTAATTAAGTACGATTACGGAGTGTGAATGATCCTAATATTTCACAGTGTGTACACCACTTCAAGAATTATGGCAAACAGAAGCAAACATGTGGAGTATTTCTTGTGTCAAGTGTCACTTCCTATTTCAGTTGCTCACGGAAAATGCAGTGTAATAACTGTCAATGGTCTAAACCTAGTTTTGGTATGTCATATCGTTAGCTTCCTTCCTATTAGCATAAATTTATACACCTTCCATAAAACCTCCAGCTCATGTGACTTCTATGACGTTTCTTGTACTAAAGTCGGTCGTCGAATTACTGCAGTTCATTTTCTTATGTTAAAATATAAAGCACTGAGCGTAAGCAAAACAAGCAATAGCGAGTAAATATACCAGTAGTGAACAGAATGTCAACAAGTGGATGCAGCACAATTCTTACAACGAGGCTCTGCCAAGCGAACAATCTGTAATTAATACAATAGTGTGACCTAAACTCTACGTTCATACACAGTATATCAGCATTTCTATATACCAAATTAAAGTATAGTTATGACAACAAGCAGAAATGTGTAAATGTGCAATCCATACGCATAGCAGTAAACATATATCTTACGTACTAAACAGGTCATTAGTATTGTATCAGCGTAAGCAAATAAATGTTCATATGTAATCTTAATAAATAAACATGAAGGCGCAAGCAGATAAATCACAAAGTACAACTTACATACCTAACCACATCAGCACAATTAATCAGGTGGCAATTATAATTTAAATAAATAGGCACAGAAGGCACATAATTAAAAAATATGACATCAGTGAAAAAGCATAGCAGCCAAGCGATGCATAATATACACAAGTTACAACTCAGTTCATTAATAATCATTGTCAAAATCAGTTAACGTACGCAAGCACGTCGCTTCACAAGTAATTTCATAGAACATGTAATTAGCACAAAGTATGAATCACGTAATCGCGAGCAGTAAATTACGTCTAAAGTACGTACCTAAGTGGAAATATGTTACCTGAAAAATAAACTCAATTAATAATTACCTTTTTAGTTTATTACTTTCTTCTTCGAAATGACATTTTTCCTGAAATTTTCTCGATAGCAAGTCGTCTTAACGTCGGACACCCACAGAATTTACCTGAAGTTCTTAAATATTTTATAGAACCGTATCCTGAAAAACACTGAATGTTAATAACAGAATTCATCAAGTCACTATAACTTTATACTGAATTTAGTCGGAGAAATTAGACTGTGTATTTATTTACGGCTGTCAGTGCACTCTCACTGAGCGCTCGATCAGCTGTAGGCGCGTGACGTAGGAAGTGATTGCGGTCAACGACTGCCCTGTGCGGCGTACAGACTTGACTGTTGCTTTGAGAATATGCCGCCGCCAAAACACAGCGCGGTATCCTTGTACTCTGCATGTTTACGTAAACTGTTGGTTTCTCGAAAGTATGTCATTCCTCAAAAATTTTAACGTTTGATATATGATGTATTCCCTTGGAGCGTCGTGATTTAGAGTTTCTACTTCAACAGTGTTATCATGAATAATTTTGCGAATTCTATATGGACCGTTATAAAGCAGAAAAAATTTGCGACACAAGCCTTTTCCTTTGTGAGACAATCGGTGAGACTTAATTAACACTTTTTGACCAACTGACAAGATTTTTAAACGACCAGGACGCTTAGCTGATTTCTCTCTTCTAGCAGCCGCAGATGCAATATTTCGTAGAGCGATGTTCACAACTTCAGAATGCCGCAGTTTCCGTGAAGGCGGAAAAGGAACGATTTCAGATATCCGATTTGTCGGTGCTTTGTTTTTTAATATCAGTATAGGCGGTAAAGAAGTTGAGTCATTAGGAAGTTCATTCAGAATGTTTTGAAAAATATGAAGATACTGATCCCACGTTCTGTGATTCTGATGACAATAAAGACGACACAATTTATTGATTTCCTTCATCCATCTCTCTGAAGCGTTAGATTGGGGGTGAAAAAGTGAAATGAAAATTGGTTTAATTTTACGACGCCGTAGAGACGAAGCCAAATTTTAGAACGAAACTGTGATCCATTATCTGATATAACCTTATCAGCATGACCCACTTCTTTAAGAAAATGTTTGATGAAAGCTTTAGATACTGAACGAGCTGTTGCTTTGCGTAACGGTGTAAAACACACATATTTTGATGTCAACTCCACTGCTACGAAAATGTACGCAAAACCATTAGTAGAACGAACCACTGGACCGAACAAATCAACTGCAGCCATGTCCTTTAATTTTGCTGGAATGATAGGAAACAACGGTGCTCTATGAGAAATTGTTGGCGGCTTAGCCTTTTGACATAATTTGCATTTGGCAAGAACAGATCGAATACGTTTTTCCATATTACTGAAGTAGCAATTTTCTCGCAATTTATGAAAGCATTTTCTGGGACCAAAGTGTGCATAACTGGAATGCGTATACCAAATCAGCTTATTAACCCACTCATCAGGAATACAAACTAACCAAACAGAGTTGTCGACCGATTTTCGTTTAAAAAGAACTTTCCAGATAGATCGCAAAAACGAGGTGTGACCAAATTATCCAATTTAACAAAGCGTCTAAGAAAATTACAGACACCATGGAAACTACGAACATCACGTTTTGTGGTAGGAACAGCATAATTACGAATAGCGTCTAATTTCTCTGGATCCGGAAGAATACCTTCTGTAGAAATAATGTGACCGAGAAATTTCACCTGAGAACGACCAAATTCAGATTTTTCTAAGTTCACTGTAATGCCAACTCTTGCAAAAATACGTAATAATGAATCCAAAATTTTGTTGTGCTCACTCCAAGAATGTTTAGCAATAAGAATATCGTCAACATATGAAGTAATATTGTCACGAAGATAAACAGGTAAAATTTCATTTAAGCTACGAATGAATGCTGCTGAAGATACAGTAAGTCCAAACGGTAATTTCCGAAGTCACTTTTGGGTAAAATAGTCATATCCGGTTATTTTTTTCATGCTCTCTAGATAGATTGATAGTCGAAGAGTTGTTTCGATAGCTGTAAAAGAGTAGGCAGCGGTACAGAAAACTAAAAGGGAAATAGCACCACTACAGCTCGGGGCCCTATGCTCGCTACGGCACATATTCACTTAAGAGTAGTGAATCCCCTGAGGACATTAATAGCTGCACATTAATTTCAGTTTGTGACTTAGTGGCAAATTTGGCGGGAGTGCGTACATAAATTGATCTAACCATGAACATGGATGTATGTCATTCTTAGAATTGCGGAAGATCTTAAATTTCCGAACAGTCAAAAAGTGTTTATAGTCAAAGTTTTCGCCTCGTGGCGACAAAGACCTACCGCGTCTGTCCCAGTACGAATGTCGATTATTGTCAAGTTCGCGCGCCTGGCGCTCTCCTGTTGCATCCCGTAAATGAAACAAATTACTTTCTTCAAACCCTTCTGCTATCTGTGATTCTAAATTTCTTTTGCCGTCTTTTCCTACGATTTCGCCTTCAATTTGTTTGACTTGCTTTCGTAATGCCTCAACTTCCCTTTTAACGCGTTCATTAAATTTTCCCTGATTTTCAACATGTTTATTTATGTTCTGATACTCTTCGGTTTCTGCAAATGGCAATGGTGCTGTATCATCCGAATCTCTGTCCCCATGTAAACTAAGATTTGTCAGTTTATCTGAAATTTCCTCAACTCTTTCCAATAAGTCACCTAATTGTTCTTTCTGTTTATTTACGTCTTCCGTAAGTGTCGCGACTCGGGTTTCAGTATTGACACATTTGGTAGCTAGCTGTTCATATTGTTGTGTTAGGTTATTTAATCTGTCATTTGGTACGGATTCCTCGATTCTCTCAAATATTTCTTCCTTATCCTTTGCACGTTGTAAATTTAACTCTGAAAATTTCTGTACTATCACGCGATCTCTTTCTTCCTGTTCTCTAACCTGTTCCCTTTGTCTAATCTCTACTGCAATTAATCTATTATTGTGAGAATTCAAAATCGGTTGTACTTCTTCTCTGATTTCTTTCTTTAATTCATCTTTCATATTTTTGAAACATGTCCCTATTCGTGAGTCTAACCGTGTTTCCATTGTTCCCCTATCTGTTTTTAATTCAGATCGTAACTGTGATCCCATTGTTCCCATATCTGTTTTAATTTCAGATCGCAACTGTGATCCCATATTTAATATAGCACTCATCAACCGCTCCATAGTAACTGGTTCGAAATTCTTTTCGCCCATAACGTTTCCCGCAAAACCAGCTTCCTTTGTCATAGCTGTAAGACTATCTGTGTTCGATACTATTCCAGAATCTTCTGTCGTTAATCTCGAATTCTGAAAATTTTCTAGTTGTGAAAAGTTTTGAATTGGTTCCGGACTATTCTCCCGACTTATTAAATTGTTTTCAACTTCATTATTCATCACAGTGTTGTCCTGTGTTGGCGAGTTCGCCATGTTAACAATTTCGTCATTCTCCCTATTCATCATTTTTGCCTTTTTCATCGATCGCGTAATCATTTACAAAACATACAAAACTCGTCACTGTACGAAAATTACACACAATGCCTCCTTATGTCCAACAATACCATTCACTCGAAATGTTTCCCTCAAACACGATTGACGAACAATTGAAATAATTGCACTAAATCGTCAAACGCGTATACAAGACAACAAAAATTAAATTATGAAATACCATAAGAAGAATGACAATTACCAAATCTACACATGCAATATAGACTACAATTACTAAACTACAAATTACTACAACAATACTACTGTCTACTATTTTTACAATCAGAAGATTCAAGGGACGATCCGAAGCAGTGGTCGCCACGTGCATGGGGGCTTACTTAAAATAAAGATATAAGAATGCAATGCAAATACTTTTTAATTTTCTGTCGCTGTATGTCCGATTACGCTGTTTCGTAAACGGCTGGCCCTGACTAGTATTAGTACGCAATCTGACTGCATAGAACAACAACAAAGAATGAAATGAAAATTTCAGTTAATACAATTAATTAATTAAGTCCCCAGCAACTATAAAATCTACGAAGCCAACAAAGCACAAGTGTAGCTGTTCTGTGTGTGGTAGTGTGACTCAACGCACATCTGGCACGGTTCTTCTTCAACAAGACAAGAAATTTTAAATACCATTTATACTGACGTGATAAAAGAAAATTAGAAATACTATAATTGTGCAAGAAAACCAAAATTACACTCTAATACAAGAACACACGCCAGATGCTTTGTTGACTGAACCTGTAATGACACATTATTCAGGTCACTGAAAGAATAAAAGAATTAAAGAAAATACCTCCATATATATTGACGAAATGCACTCTGACCATTACAATATCTCCATTAGAACAACATCTGCTATCTCTCCCATCAAACCACTGCATAAAACATGGAACAACACTCTCCACTACCACATCTCACTCTGACTTCACGACAAGCAGTGTCCACCACAACTTCTCGGTAAGAACTGCTTGTCGCTACGTCTCAATAAGCCCTGCCAGTGGAGGCGGCGGAACAATACTCTCTGGCGCGATCTTTGGCGCTGTGGCTCAGTGTAGCCACCTTTCAAACATCAGGATTGATGGTCACGAAGTCAATGAAGTTAAGGAATTCTGCTACCTAGGCAGTAAAATAACCAATGACGGACGGAGCAAAGGGGACATCAAAAGCAGACTCGCTATGGCAAAAAAGGCATTTCTGGCCGAGAGAAGTCTATTAATATCAAATACCGGCCTTAATTTGAGGAAGAAATTTCTGAGGATGTACGTCTGGAGTACAGCATTGTATGGTAGTGAAACATGGACTGTGGGAAAACCGGAACAGAAGAGAATCGAAGCATTTGAGATGTGGTGCTATAGACGAATGTTGAAAATTAGGTGGACTGATAAGGTAAGGAATGAGGAGGTTCTACGCAGAATCGTAGAGGAAAGGAATATGTGGGAAACACTGATAAGAAGAAGGGACAGGATGATATTACATCTGTTAAGACATGGCCGGCCGGAGTGGCCGTGCGGTTCTAGGCGCTACAGTCTTGAGTCGAGCTGCCGATACGGTCGCAGGTTCGAATCCTGCCTCGGGCATGGATGTGTGTGATGTCCTTAGGTTAGTTAGGTTTAATTAGTCCTAAGTTCTAGGCGACTGATGACCTCAGAAGTTAAGTCGCATAGTGCTCAGAGCCATTTGAACCATTTGTTAAGACATGAGGGAATGACTTGCACAGTGCTAGAGGCAGCTGTAGAGGGCAAAAACTTTAGAGGAAGACGGAGGTTGGAATACATGCAGCAAATAATTGAGGACGTAGGTTGCAAGTGCTGCCCTGAGTTGAAGAGTTTGGCACATGAGAGGAATTCGTGGCGGGCCGCATCAAACAAGTCAGACGACTGACGACCAAAAACGAAAAAAGGAGCCTTGTTACACGATGACATGATGACATTGGACATTGAGATCTGTGTGCAAACACTGTTCGATTGGACGTTGCCGTAAAGTGACGTTGACGTACAGCGCGAATCTATCTTTACTCATGATAAACGCCTTTGTCGGCTGCATTTCTTTGAACGAAGTAATGCTGTGTGATACAGCTGACATTGCAATTGTGTTATGGACGGCAGAGTAGTTGACAAATCCGTCGAGCAGAATATATAGTAGCTTGAAAAGATGAAGACCAACAGAAGTAAAGCAAGAGAAGTTTAGTGCAGCAGAATTAAATAACGCGATACGTTGAGAACTAGATTAGGAGTGAGGCCTTGAAAGTAGCAAACGAGTTTTGCTGTTTGGGGAACAAAATAACTGAGGATGTCAGGCGTAAAGAGGATATAAAATGCAGACTGGCAACTGCAAAAAAAGTGTTTATATAAAAGAGTATTGCGTTAACACAGAATGAAGTTAATGTTAGCTAGTACATGTTTGGAATGTAGTTTCGTACCAAAGTGAAACATGGACGATAACACGACAGACAAAAAGGGAATGGAATTGTTAAATGGGTAAGTGTGTTTGTCTGGGTGGGGTGGTGGGTGGTGGTGGTGGTGGGAGAGATGGGGTTGATACAGATTATAGAGGAGGACCAAGGCTTGACTGAAGTAGTTAGCTTAAAATACACACATAAAAAAAGTTTTGCATCACCTGGGGTCCGAGGGTTCCGGAGCCTGTACAGAAAATTGGAATACAAATCAACATAAACATCATTTCCGCCCTTTTTATTGCTCATGAAAACCACACATTACATGTACCACCATACAGCGAGACCTTCAGAGGTTTTGGTGTAGACTGCTGTACACGCCGGTAGCTCTAATACTCAATAGCACGTCCTCTTGCATTCATGAATGTCTGTATTTGTCGTGGCATACTATCCACAAGTTCATCAAGGCACTGTTGGTCCAGATTGTCCCACTCCGCGGCCGGTGTGGCCGTGCGGTTCTAAGCGCTTCAGTTTGGAACCGCGTGACCGCTACGGTCGCAGGTTCGAATTCTGCCTCGGGCGTGGATGTGTGTGATGTCCTTAGGTTAGTTAGGTTTAAGTAGTTCTAAGTTCTAGGGGACTGATGACCACAGAAGTTAAGTCCCATAGTGCTCAGAGCCATTTTTTGTCCCACTCCTCAACGGCGATACGGTGTAGATCCCTCAGAGTGGGGACGACGGTTCAATCCCACGTCCGGCCATCCTGATTTAGGCAACAAAACAAATATTCACGCTGTTGTGCAGAATGGGTGCGAGTTGTCGTCCATGAAGACGAATGCCTCGCCAATATGCTGCCGATATGGTTGCACTATCGGTCGGAGGAATGCATTCACGTATCGTACAGCCGTTACGGCTCCTTCCATGACCACCAGCGGCGTACGTCGGCCCCACATAATGCCACCCCAAAACATAACAGAACCTCCATCTTTCTGTATTCGTTGGACAGTGTGTCTAAGGCGTTCAGCCTTACCGGGTTGCCTCCAGACACGTCTCCTACGATTGTCTGGTTGAAGGCATGTGGGACACTAATCGGTGAATAGAACGTGATGTCAATCCTGAGCAGTCCATTCGGTATGTTGTTGGGCCCATTTGTGCCGCGCAGCATGGTGTCGTGGTTGGAAGGATGGACCTCGCCATGGATGGTCGGGAGTGAAGTTGCGCATCATGCAGCCTGTTGCGCACAGTTTGAGTCGTAACACGACGTCCTGTGACTGCACGAAAAGCATTATTCAGATAAGGTGACGTTGCTGTCAGGGTTCCTCCGAGCCATAATCCTCAGTTAGCGGTCATCCACTGCAGTAGTAGCCCTTGGGCGTCCTGAGCGAGGCATGTCATCGACAGTTCCTGTCTCTCTGTATCTCCTCCATGTCCGAACAATATCGCTTTGGTTCACTCCGAGACGCCTGGACACTTACGTTGTTCAGAGCCCTTCCCGGCACAAAGTGACAATGCGGACGCGATCGAACCGAGGAGTTGACCGTCTAGGCATGGTTGAACTACAGACAACGCGAGCCGTGCACCTCCTTGCTGGTGGAATGACTGCTCATGAATGGTTGTTTACATCTCTGGGTGGGTTTAGTGACATCTCTGAACAGTCAAAGGGACTGTGTCTTGGATGGCTTCGCAATACTTTCGTTGTGTCGTGGAATCCACGTCACGGCGCATCGCCTGTCATCAGAACGAATCGTATACTGCACACTAGTAGTGAGGAAGTCCCAACACACTATTGTGTTAATCTAAGCTTTAGATCAGCATGTAGTACCAGAATAAATTTAATAAAAAATTTACTAGCCCACCTACTTCGAAATGAATTAAACTATGTTGAAACTGTTTAGAGATGTAGATAATTTTTTTTTCTTATTGTGTTTAGTGGTTCAAACGGATCTGAGCACTATAGGATTTACCTTCTGAGGAGGTCATCAGTCCCCTAGAACTTAGAACTACTTAAACCTAACGAACCTAAGGACATCACACACATCCATGCCCGAGGCAGGATTCGAACCTGCGACCGTAGCGGTCATGCGGTTCCAGACTGAAGCGCCTAGAACCGCACGGCCACACCGGCCGGCTGTGTTTAGTGTTTTTAGAAAAGTGTGTACTTAGCAGCTATTTTATAATTACATGTGGGTCAACTGTGTTGTTATAGTTTTAGCTTTCATTCTCTATTCTTGGGGTGTAAAGTGGGCTTCCGGCGAGCTGCCTCATACTAGAGCCTCAGTTCTCTCCAGCTATTTAACATTTTCGTCGTTGATGGGATATGCTGAAGTAATAGGCAGTTTTTAGCATTGGAACCTCTAGATTTCATACCCATCGGGTGCTAGTATGTAGCAAGATTCTTTCAGGGTTTGTGGGGGGCTCTGAGCACTATGGGACTCAACTGCTGAGGTCATTAGTCCCCTAGAACTTAGAACTAGGTAAACCTAACTAACCTAAGGACATCACAAACATCCATGCCCGAGGCAGGATTCGAACCTGCGACCGTAGCGGTCATGCGGTTCCAGACTGCAGCGCCTTTAACCGCACGGCCACTTCGGCCGGCTCGGGGTTTGGAGAAAAATACTACGTACAATGGGGCAGATATATGGAAGACTGTCAGCGATCATATGAAACGACGTGTGTTTACAGTGTATTTTCTTCACGAAAATCAGATCACATAATATACTCCATTGGAATACTTTCTTAAATCACTAATTGTTTTTATTATACATCATAGATATTGTTGTGAAACGTTACTGTGCATCTCAGTAATTTTGACGATTTGCATACAATTTGTATGTACTGGGACACTAATGCTCCAGGAAACTACATACAATGCAGAAGACACTGGTGTGTGGCACGTCAAAGTCATCTTCAAATGTTATGTTGAAAACTGTGTGTGATATTTCATGTTTTCCATTGTTAGGAAATTAAAATATGTTTCGTTTTTAATACGTTATACTTTTTGGACAGCTACCATCCTGATAAAATCGTTCTAAAATTTAAATGTAACTGTTAAATTCCAAGTTTCACATGAAAATATGGTTCTAGTTAGGTTCGTGGTACACCCGTGTCGTACGTGAACGGTTTTCAAATTCGGTCACCTTAAAATCTTTTTGGTACTGGAAGTATATTATTAAAGGAAGACAGCTTTTGAACTCTTATTGTCCAAATATATGCTACATAAATTTTAACCATGAAAGGGTTAATTGGCGAGCTTGTAGGGCTTTCCAGTTGATAACAGATTGGAATGATTTACCAGTTTTCTGATTTACCTCACAACTAAGATAAACCTGGGGAACATATTGAATAAGATGGACTATGTGGGAACGAAGTGCGAGATGTACCGCGACAGCGTTATCTGTTGAGATGTTAAATACTGAACCTACGGGTGTTCTGCTGGGTAGTTTACTCCATTTTGTGCAAAAGAGCTATACAATCGACCTAGCTGTCTTCTACAGCTGCTGCGAGTTTTACTGTTATGTGTGCTCGCTGCCTGGACTCCAACTAGACTGTCAACTATTCTCAATGTCACAGCGCTGTTTATAGTCGCGGCGACAATCAAGTTGATACCACACCGCTGTCCGGGGAGCCTGCAGACCCGTCCTGGAATCTCTTTGAATGGAGTAGAATTGGCCTCAGTGACGAGTCCCGCTTCGAACTGAGCCCTGATGACTAGCGAAGAAATCTCTGGTGACGCCCCAGGTAGCGGTGTCACCTGCCATACCACTCAACAACTGTAAGTGATGGTCGGGTATGCCGTTATGGTCCGTTTTGGTTGTCATCGGCGGCACCCTTAGAGCACAGCGGTAAGTTGACGATATTCTGCGCTCCGATATGTTGGTCTCCATGGCAGGTCGCTGAATCTCTCCCCAACTGAGAATATTTGGAACATTATAGGCAGGGCTCTCCAACCAACTTGGAATTTTGACGCTATAACCCGACAATTGGACAGAACTGGGCACGACATCTCTCAGGAGGACAATCTAACAACACTAGCAATCAGTGCCGAGACAAATGTTTGGATAAGGGTCAGAGGTGGACCAACGACTTGTTGACTCAATTTGTGAAATCCTATGTCTTGAATATATCACCAAATTTTTCTGAAACTGTATTTTGTTTGTCCGTATATCACATCTACCGCTTTCCGTCTCATCAGAATAATTTTTTCGTGGTGAATTGGTTCCTCTGTCCCTGTCTGTCTCTCCCTCTCTCTCTCTCACTCTCTCTCTCTCACTCTCTCTCTCTCACTCTCTCTCTCCCTTCTTTTAGAGTGTATTTCTAGTGTGCATGTGTGATCCAAAATATCACTCTACCACTGTGTGAAACGAGTCAAATGTTCATTGCCGTAGAAACTGTTGAACGTTGCATGCCTTAGGGTAATCACAATTATTAATACCAAATTCTTGCGTTACAATGATCGACCTATGCTTGAAGCGTAATTTTGTAATACTCACATGTGTACATTATTGTATCCACATATTTTCGCGCATTGCTTAAGTCGTATTAAATATTTTACTGTCGGTTAAATTCAATAAGAGAAATTTTCATTTTTTTATAACGTGTTTTTTTGGAAACTGCAGGGAACAATATCCTGAGTACCAACTGTACTTAAGCACATACGTAAATGTTCTTTCATATTCACTGAGTAAATTGATTAATTTCATGACCATGTAGAATATCTGATTTAGTGACTATATGGCTATTATATAATGTCAATTGACGGTGTTGCAATATTGAACCACTGCACATCCAATTAATTGCTTGTTGTGCGTAATGCTTTGCCCGATGCCTGTCTGCAATCAATTTAACACCGAGTCGTGCAGCGACAGGACACGTGAATTTAGGACATTGTTTCGTATTGGACAATATAAGCAATTAGTCTCTGCAGTTCCCTTGATTACACTTGTAATTGGATAGAATTGATTAGAAAGACCCTGATTTCGCGTGGCGCCCTGACAGGAGACATTGATTACCGAAAAACTACGAACACAGAATACAGTCTGCACAGGGTAAGACACGTACAACAAAAGGTCGAGTACTAATTATGCCAAAAGTGACTATTAAAAGTCTGTAACATAGCTAGAATTTACGTATGTATCAGAAAGACTGTTTTTGGTCGATAAAATGACTTGTAGAAATCAGGAATATAGAAACGCATGCACCTCAGAATCTAACAACGCAGAAACAAAACTGCCATTTATAATTTCTTCAATTATACGGAAGAATGCCTTGCAAGCAGACCATCCTTATAAGTGGAATATATTTTTCGTTACGAGGTTAATGATGTAATACTATGTTTTTGTTGCAATACATAATTAGCCTGGAGGAGGAAGTAAATAACTATTCTTAGTTATTATTTCCGTTTGAACATTACACATTGCTTCATGAATAAAAGGTACATAACTTACGTACGAACGGGAAACGTAGTAAAAATAGATCATCATCATCATCATCATCATTTAAGACTGATTCTGCCTTTCAGCGTTCAGTCTGGAGCATAACCCCTCTTATACAGTTCCTCCATGATCCCCTATTCAGTGCTAACATTGGTGCCTCTTCTGATGTTATACCTATTACTTCAAAATCATTCTTAACCGCATCCAGGTACCTTCTCCTCGGTCTGCCCCGACTCCTCCTACCCTCTACTGCTGAATTCATGAGTCTCTTGGGTAACCTTGCTTCTCCCATGCGTGTAACATGACCCCACCATCTAAGCCTGTTCGCCCTGACTGCTACATCTATAGAGTTCATTCCCAGTTTTTCTTTGATTTCCTCATTATGGACACCCTCCTGCCATTGTTCCCATCTTCTAGTACCTGCAATCATCCTAGCTACTTTCATATCCGTAACCTCAACCTTGGTCGAAAGATTGAACGGTGCACAGATAACTTAGTCTTGGTACTGACTTCCTTCTTGCAGAAAAGAGTAGATCGTAGCTGAGCGCTCACTGCATTAGCTTTGCTACACCTCGCTTCCAGTTCTTTCACTATGTTGCCATCCTGTGAGAATATGCATCCTAAGTACTTGAAACCGCCCACCTGTTCTAACTTTGTTCCTCCTATTTGGCACTCAATCCGTTTATATTTCTTTCCCACTGACATTACTTTCGTTTTGGAGATGCTAATCTTCATACCATAGTCCTTACATTTCTGATCTAGCTCTGAAATGTTACTTTGCAAACTTTCAATCGAATCTGCCATCACAACTAAGTCATCTGCATATGCAAGACTGCTTATTTTGTGTTCACATATCTCACCCAGCCAATCTATTGTTTTCAACATATGATCCATAAATAATATGAACAATAGTGGAGACAGGTTGCAGCCTTGTCTTACCCCTGAAACTACTCTGAACCATGAACTCAATTTACCGTCAACTCTAACTGCTGCCTGACTATCCATGTAAAGACCTTTAATTGCTTGCAAAAGTTTGCCTCCTATTCCATAATCTTGTAGAACAGACAATAACTTCCTCCTAGGAACCCGGTCATATTCCTTTTCTAGATCTATAAAGCATAGATACAATTCCCTGTTCCACTCATAACACTTCTCCATTATTTGCCGTAAGCTAAAGATCTGGTCCTGACAACCTCTAAGAGGCCTAAACCCACACTGATTTTCATCCAACTGGTCCTCAAGTAATACTCGCACTTTCCTTTCAACAATACCTGAGAAGATTTTACCCACAACGCTGATTAAAGAGATACCTCTGTAGTTGTTACAATCTTTTCTGTTTCCATGTTTAAAGACTGGTGTGATTACTGCTTTTGTCCAGTCTGATGGAACCTGTCCCGACTCCCAGGCCATTTCAATTATCCTGTGTAGCCATTTAAGACCTGACGTTCCACTGTATTTGATGAGTTCCGACTTAATTTCATCCACCCCAGCCGCTTTATTGCACTGCAATCTATTGACCATTTTTTCCACTTCCTCAAATGTGATCCTATTTCCATCATCATTCCTATCCCATTCTACCTCGAAATCTGAAACATTACTGATCGCATTTTCACCTACATTGAGCAACTCTTCAAAATACTCCCTCCATCTGCCCAAGGCATCCACAGGATTCACCAGCAGTTTTCCTGACCTGTCCAAAATACTTGTCATTTCCTTCTTACCTCCCTTTCGAAGACTGCTAATTACACTCCAGAATGGTTTTCCAGCAGCTAAAAATAGATAAAAAGATAAATTTAAAATTTAAAACATATAGGCGAACAGGATGAGTACAAACAAGGTAAAGTATGGATAATATGGAGGGACAAAACCGTTCGCGTCCGTGGCAGAAAGATGCACGTGCTCCCTGGATGACGCCGAATGATCAGAAAGAAGGAAGGATCTGCTAGAAAACAAACTGCGATGTTAAATCCAAAGAGTAAACGACGGTTGTCTTAAGAGACGTTTGAGAATCGGTGCAAACGAATGGCTTCAAAGGTTTATAGAAGCTACCGTACATATCGACCTGAAGAGACCTCTCGTCGTAAGTGGCACGTTAAAACCTAATTTACCTTATGACCTTCCTACCCGTTCCGTGTCAGATGACTGGCCAATCAGTCTACCAAGTTTCTACAGAAACTGACAGAGGACAACTATGTACCGCCACCAGTATTCAGCTTTGCGGAGAATATCCCTGACGAATTAGTTTCTGGTCACTCGAGATTCACCTTCAGTTTTAATCTTTTAAATACACCGAGCGAAATGCTGCAATGTATAATAGACTTAACAATGTATTACGAATTCAGGAGAAATTAGAATCACTGTAGGTGAATACCTGTACCGTCAGGTTACTGTGGTTACTTTCCAACCCCCTTGTCTTTCACGCTGTTTACGCTGCAAAGCACGGTTACTTTTTTACCCCAATTTTATGATAAAATGGGAACGAAATGTGTCTCCTGCGTAAGCACAATTTTACAAGCTTTAATGTTTAAAATTAAAAAGTACCGAATACAAATTGTGAAGTAAATGCATTTACGTATTCGTTGCCTTGCTAACGCAAGACAAAACTTTATTATGTACAATATTTTTGGTTTTCACTTTATGAGCAGTTGTAAATAAATTCGTGCATGAACCCATTCTAAAGCAAGGGACAAGAACTTGCCCCTGGGAGAATCAAGGCGATCTCAAATCCATTGCGTGGTATAGATCCTATGGTTTTACTGTGCGTGACAGGAGTCTCACTGGAAATTAAAAGGTGAAGTGCTCGACTAGTACTTAGTTTTTCAGATGGTTAGCCATGCTCATACTCGCCTTGGCTGGAAGTTGCCTAGGAGATCCAGAATTCAGCACTTCCCCATGAAACGCCCACTCATATGCTATTTGGGGAGAAAAATAACTGATGATGGTCGAAGTAGAGAGGATATAAAATGTAGACTGACAATGGCAAGGAAAGCGTTTCTGAAGAAGAGAAATTTGTTAACATCGAGTATAGATTTAAGTGTCAGGAAGTCATTTCTGAAAGTATTTGTATGGAGTGTAGCCATGTATGGAAGTGAAACATGGACGATAAATAGTTTGGACAAGAAGAGAATAGAAGCTTTCGAAATGTGGTGCTACAGAAGAATGCTGAAGATTAGATGGGTAGATCACATAACTAATGATGAAGTATTGAATAGAATTGGGGAGGAGTATGTGGCACAATTGACAAAAAGAAGGGACCGGCTCGTAGGACATGTTCTGAGGCATCAAGGGATCACAAATTTAGCATTGGAGGGCAGCGTGGAGGGTAAAAATCGTAGAGGGAGACCAAGAGATGAATCCACTAAGCAGATTCAGAAGGATGTAGGTTGCAGTAGGTACTGGGAGATGAAGAAGCTTGCACAGGATAGAGTAGCATGGAGAGCTGCATCAAACCAGTCTCAGGACTGAAGACCACAACAACAACAACAACAACAACAAACAGTGTTTTATCTCCACAGTATACTTTTCTAGGTTTTAAGGTCTGTGTGTACTAAATTTAAATTGAATTTCTCAACTTTCCAAAGTTGTGTTTACATGTTGCTTCTTTACTTTAGCCTCGACCAATCAATAGCTTTGGCAGGGGTATCACTCAGTACTTTTTCCCGATGCTAAGTTATACAGGCTTATACAGGCACGAAGTTTGGTTGAAAGTGATCCAAGCGGTCCATAGGTAAGCTGACACGCACTATCTTACACACACACACACACACACACACACACACACACACACACACACACACACACTCCTACGTCCATATCCTACAGAAGACTATGAAGCGCAAAGCGCATGGCAAAGGTTGCTTCCCGTCGTGCCATGCATTAGCGTTTTTTAAGCACTCCACACACGGGACTAGGCAGCTAACGTAGACGTGGACACGGCCGGGGCATCCGGCCTCAAGAAAGACAGCGTCGTCGGCACGCAGAACGAGCTGGTTAACGTGGTTTGTTCTCTCAGCGAGCTGCAGCGGCCGTTGCCGGCTATATTAGGCTCACAAACCACACAATTCCTTTACGAAAATAGACGTGCACAAAATAGCTGCGGCGTTCACTCTGTTTGCGATTGTCGAAGATGAGAGGAGGAAATCGCGAAGAAGATTCTGGACGAAGAGCCAGCTTCGGGTAGAGGAACACTACATAACGCTACAACGATCAGAGATACAGAGTAGTAGAACTTTAACACATTTGAATTTTCATTCCATTTTCGGTTTTAAATTGAATAAAGTCACGGTACAGTGTGTAATGTCAGTTTTGCATGCATAAAATCCATTTTCTCGATATTGCATTGATACCAACACTCTGAAATAACGTACTTCATCACATAGATTTCAAGATAGAGATTCGTTTCGTAATTTCATTGGAATGTTAGGGGAGATGTTTTTGAAGCTACTCACCATCACTGAAAAGTGTATTTACCGGCAAGATACAGAAATAAGCCAGTCCATGAACACGGAGATATATATCTTGCATGGGGGCTTAATTAAAATAAAGATATAAGAATGCAATGCAAATACTTTTTAATTTTCTGTCGCTGTATGTCCGATTACGCTGTTTCGTAAACGGCTGGCCCTGACTAGTATTAGTACGCAATCTGACTGCATAGAACAACAACAAAGAATGAAATGAAAATTTCAGTTAATACAATTAATTAATTAAGTCCCCAGCAACTATAAAATCTACGAAGCCAACAAAGCACAAGTGTAGCTGTTCTGTGTGTGGTAGTGTGACTCAACGCACATCTGGCACGGTTCTTCTTCAACAAGACAAGAAATTTTAAATACCATTTATACTGACGTGATAAAAGAAAATTAGAAATACTATAATTGTGCAAGAAAACCAAAATTACACTCTAATACAAGAACACACGCCAGATGCTTTGTTGACTGAACCTGTAATGACACATTATTCAGGTCACTGAAAGAATAAAAGAATAAAATAAAATACCTCCATATATTGACGAAATGCACTCTGACCATTACAATATCTCCATTAGAACAACATCTGCTATCTCTCCCATCAAACCACTGCATAAAACATGGAACAACACTCTCCACTACCATATCTCACTCTGACTTCACGACATGCAGTGTCCACCACAACTTCTCGGTAAGAACTGCCTGCCGCCACGTCTCAATAATCACTGCCAGTGGAGGCGGCGGAACAATACTCTCTGGCGCGATCTTTGGCGCTGTGGCTCAGTGTAGCCACCTTTCATATGCCCTTCCTCCACGGGCTAGAATTTGATGGTATTTTTGCCAGCATTGGTGGTGAAAATACCACCAAATTCTTCAAAAAAATACAGACAAAAATAAAAGATAATATTAATACGTAAATATCATATAACTAGATAAAATTTTGGCTTTGCACTGACCTTACAATAGCCTAATATATAAAATACAGTAAGAAATACAAATTCTTTCATACATATGACTTTACATAATAGTTTACACAAATATTATGTGGTTAAACAATTCAATCGATAGCGTCAGCAATGACGAATATGAGCAGGTAAGAGTCTTATAACTTTTCACAAACAGTAATACACAACAAATCAGTTTATACAAATATTCACATAAAATGCTTTCATAACAAGTAGTTGACAATTCCAGCAGTAGCACCCAGCATTGTGGAACAGGTGCAGACTCCAACAGGTGACATCATTTCAGTAGAAGCAGTTCATCAGTGGCACCCAGCAATGTCGAGTAAGTGCAGACTCCAACAGGTGACATCATTTCAGTAGAAGCAGTCCATCAGTGGCACCCAGCAATGTCGAGTAGGTGCAGACACCATCAGGTGACATCATTTCAGTAGAAGCAGTCCATTAGTGGCACCCAGCAATGTTGAGTAGGTGCAGACACCATCAGGTGACATCATTTCAGTAGAAGCAGTCCAGTAGTGGCACCCAGCAATGTCGAGTAGGTGCAGACACCATCAGGTGACATCATTTCAGTAGAAGCAGTCCATCAGTGGCACCCAGCAATGTCGAGTAGGTGCAGACACCATCAGGTGACATCATTTCAGTAGAAGCAGTCCATCAGTGGCACCCAGCAATGTCGAGTAGGTGCAGACACCATGAGGTGACATCTTTTCAGTAGAAGCAGTCCATCAGTGGCACCCAGCAATGTTGAGTAGGTGCAGACACCATCAGGTGACATCATTTCAGTAGAAGCAGTCCATCAGTGGCACCCAGCAATGTCGAGTAGGTGCAGAAGGCAGTCCATAATATTTACTATCACTGATCACACTGTTCATCAGCAGAAATTAAACATGTCCTAGTGGCACCAATCATGTAGAAAAAGTACAAGTAACAGTCCATAATATTCACTATCACTGATCACACTGTTCATCAGCAGAAATTAAACATGTCCTAGTGGCACCAATAATGTAGAAAAAGTACAAGTAACAGTCCATAATATTTACTATCACTGATCACACAGTTCATTAGCAGAAATTAAACATTTCTAAGTGTCACACATCATGTTGAAAAGTGCAGGTAACAGTTCATAATATTCACCATCACTACTCAGACAGTTTGAGCATGAAAAATAGTTTGAATCCACATACAAATGCTTTTACAATGCTCTTACACTAAACATACAAATCATAACAAACACACAAATGATATCAGATAATTGTCATATTACTATTACAAATACACAAACATCAGTAAACCTATAATATTTATGGGTGTCAGTGCAAGCCATTACAAACAAATAAAATAATATTTAGGAGATAGGTGGGTAGGATTAGGGAAGGAAAACACACAAAACACACTCACTCATCTTTCATCCACATTAAGTACTACTGTGTAATTGAATAGTGTTAACTGTTTAAATGCAATTCTGTCAAAATTTGATGTTCATCATGTGTATCAAGTGGTAGTGGCAGCAATGTATAACAGTCAATAATAGTTAAGTCAACATGATAGTCATCATGTCAAGACCAATGTTTGCCAAGCCAGATCAAAATGTACGGTTGCTGAACAACTGTCAGTGTGCCAAGATATGCAAATACTTCCTCTCTCAAAAAAAAAAAATATGTACTGCTTAGTGATTTAACAAAGTGTGTGTAGACAATCTTCCTTCCATTTTAGTGTTCTAGTCTGCTATCTTCAACCTCCTTGTTCCATATAGACCAACAAAAAAAAAAAAAAAAAAAAAATATGCACCTCACTTATTTTACCTCTTATACACCAAAACTCCAATCAACTTCATATAATCTCAATACCTCAATAATACCTCTTCAGTACGTCGATACATATAAACTTTATTGCCAGTATCATTTCACTTCCATAACAACTCTTTCCTCTAGTCAGTCTCCTCGAACAAGTACAGATAAAATCCTAATGCAAACCTCCTCATCCCATACAATCCGAAGACACACTGTCAACACACAACCTCTGTGTAATCCATCTGACCAAAATCTTCTACTCATTATGAATTATAAACCAAGAATGCATACATGACCTCTAACAGACTTAGTTCGAATAACTCTCAGTAATTAAGTACGATTACGGAGTGTGAATGATCCTAATATTTCACAGTGTGTACACCACTTCAAGAATTATGGCAAACAGAAGCAAACATGTGGAGTATTTCTTGTGTCAAGTGTCACTTCCTATTTCAATTTCTCACGAAAAATGCAGTGTAATAACTGTGTTGGTATGTCATGTCGTTAGCTTCCTCTCTATTAACACAAATTTATACAGATTCCATAAAACCTCAGCTCATGTGACTTCTATGAAGTTTCTTGTACTAATGTCGTTCGTCGAATTATAGCAGTTCATTTTCTCATCTTAAAAATATAAGGCACTGAGCGTAAGCAAAACAAGCAATAGCGAGTAAATATACCAGTAGTGAACAGAATGTCAACAAGTGGATGCAGCACAATTCTTACAACGAGGCTCTGCCAAGCGAACAATCTGTAACTAATACCATAGTGTAACCTAAACTCTATGTTTGTACACAGTATATCAGCATTTCTATATACCAACTTAAAGAGTAGTTATGACAACAAACAGAGATGTATAAGTATACAATCCATACGCATAGCAGCAAACAGGTAATTAGCATCGCATCAGCGTAAGCAAATAAATGTTCATATGTAATCTTAATAAATAAACATGAAGGCGCAAGCAGATAAATCACAAAGTATAACTTACATACCTAACCACATCAGCACAATTAATCAGGTGACAATTATAATTTAAATAAATAAGCACAGCAGGCACATAATTAAAAAAATATGACATCAGTGAAAAAGCAGTGCAGTCAAGCGATGCATAATATACACAAGTTACAACCCAGTTCATTAATAATCATTGTCAAAATCAGTTAACGTACGCAAGCACGTCGCTTCACAAGTAAATTCATAGAACATGAAATTAGTACAAAGTATGAATCACGTAATCGCGAGCAGAAAATTATGTCTAAAGTACGTACCTAAGTGGAAATATGTTACCTGAAAAATAAACTCAATTAATAGTTACCTTTTTTAGTTTATTAGTTTCTTCTTGGAAATTACATTCTTCCTGAAAATTTCTCGATAGCAAGTCGTCTTAACGTCGGACACGCACAGAATTTACCTGAAGTTCTTAAATATCTTATAGAACCGTATCCTGAAAAATACTGAATGTTAATAACATAATTCATCAAGTCATTATAGCTTTATACTGATTTTATTCGGAGAAAGACTGTGTATTTGTTTACGGCTGTCAGTGCATTCGCACTGAGCGCTCGATCAGCTGTAGGCGCGTGACGAAGGAAGTGATTGTTAGCGGTCAATGACTGCCTTGTGCGGCGCGCAGACTTGACTGTTGCTTTGAGTATCTGCCGCCGCCGGAACACGGCGCGGTATCCTTGCATTCTCCGTGTGTTTACATACAACTGTTAGTTTCTCAAAAGTATGTCATTCTACAAAAATTTTTCAAAAGTATAACATTCCACAAAAATTTTAACGTTAGATATATGATGTATTCCCTTAGAGCGTCGTGATTTAAGAGTTTCTACTTCAACAGTGTTATCATGAATAATTTTGCGAATTCTATATGGACCGTTATAAAGCAGAAAAAATTTGCGACACAAGCCTTTTCCTTTGTGAGACAAACGGTGAGACTTAATTAACACTTTTTGACCAACTGACAAAATTTTTAAACGACCAGGATGTTTAGCTGATTTCTCTCTTCTAGCAGCAGCAGATGCAATATTTTGCAGAGCCAGGTTGACAACTTCAGAATGCCGCAGTTTCCGTGTAGGCGGAAAAGGAACGATTTCAGAAATGCGATTTGTCGGTGCTTTGTTTTTTAATATCAGTATAGGCGGTAAAGAAGTTGAGTTATAGGAAGTTCATTCAGAATATTTTGAAAAATATGAAGATACTGATCCCAAGTTCTGTGATTCTGATGACAATAAAGACGACACAATTTATTGATTTCCTTCATCCATCTCTCTGAAGCGTTAGATTGAGGGTGTAAAAGTGAAATGAAAATTGGTTTAATTTTACGACGCCGTAGAGTACGAAGCCAAATTTTAGAACGAAACTGTGATCCATTATCTGATATAACCTTATCAACATGACCCACTTCTTTAAGAAAATGTTTGATGAAATCGTTAGATACTGAACGAGCTGTTGCTTTGCGTAAAGGTGTAAAACACACATATTTTGATGTCAACTCCACTGCTACGAAAATGTACGCAAAACCATTAGTAGAACGAACCACTGGACCGAACAAATCAACTGCAGCCATGTCCTTTAATTTTGCTGGAATGATAGGAAACAACGGTGCTCTGTGAGAAACTGTTGGCGGCTTAGCCTTTTGACATAATTTGCATTTGGCAAGAACAAATCGAATACGTTTTTCCATATTATTGAAGTAGCAATTTTCTCGTAATTTATGAAAGCATTTTCTGGGACCAAAGTGTGCATAGCTGAAATGCGTATACCAAATCAGCTTATTAACCCACTCATCAGGAATACAAACTAACCAAACAGAGTTGTCGACCGATTTTCGTTTAAAAAGAATGTCATTGCGAACTAAATAATGCTGTCTAATCGCTACGCTTTCCTTTCTCTTCCACTTCTCCTTAATGTCCTTCCAGATTGGATCCTTATTTTGCTCCTTAGCGATGTCCTGGAGCGAAGACGAAATAAAGTTCTCAAACGCAACACCTTGAATATACATCAAACAATAATTGTTTTCCTTGCAGTCCTCTTCAGCACTTTGTTTCAAACCCATAGGTGCACGTGATAAAGCATCGGCAACAATATTTGAAGAACCCTGTACGTAAACAATACTAAAATTAAATTCCTGTAGGTACAACGCCCATCGTGACAATCTGCCATGAGTTAATTTTGTCGATATAAGAAATTCCAGAGCTCGATGATCGGTGTAAACCTTAGTATGTCTGCCAAACAAAAATGTCCGAAATTTTGTAAAAGCCCAAACAACAGCCAAAGCTTCAAGTTCCGTAATCGAATAATTCTTTTCTGATTTAGAGAGAACACGACTTCCAAATGCAATAGTCTTTTGTACTACAACGCCGTTTTCTTCTATCTCTTGAAATAAATGTGCACCTAGGCCTTTGTATGATGAGTCCGTCGCCAAACAAAAATCTTTAGATAAATCCGGGTGTGAAAGAAGTGGAGCAGCAACTAAAGCATCACGGAGTTGTTCAAATTCTGACTGAGCTTCCTCATCCCAACATCAATTAGATTTCTTTCCAGATAGTTCACATAAACGAGGTGTGGCCAAATCGTCCAATCTAACAAAGCGTCTAAGAAAATTACAGACGCCAAGGAAACTACGAACATCACGTTTTGTGGTAGGAACAGCATAATTACGAATAGCGTCTAGTTTTTCTGGATCGGGAAGAATACCTTCTGTAGAAATAATGTGACCGAGAAATTTCACCTGAGAACGACCAAATTCAGATTTTTCTAAGTTCACCGTAATGCCAACTCTTGCAAAAATACGTAATAATGAATCCAAAATTTTGTTGTGCTCACTCCAAGAATGTTTAGCAATAAGAATATCGTCAACATATGAAGTAATATTGTCACGAAGATAAACAGGTAAAATTTCATTTAAGCTACGAATGAATGCTGCCGAAGATACAATAAGTCCAAACGGTAATTTCCGAAACTGGTAACAGTTACCAAAGGCTAAAAAGGCAGTATATTTTCTACACTCAGGGTGGAGTTCTATTTGCCAAAAACTTGCGCGCATGTCAATCGTGGATAAAACTTTAATTCCATGGAAATGTTGAAGAAGTTCATCTAAATTTTGTGGGCGGTCAGTTTCAGGAATGATGATATTATTTATCTGTCTGGAATCCAGAACCAAACGAATTGACCCATCCTTTTTAAGAACAACGTGTAATGGGCTAGTATAAGGACTGACTGCAGGCTCAATAGTGCCCTGATGTAACATGGACTGAAGTTCATTCTTAACCTTGTCTCTGTAAGCCAAAGGAATAGCGTACGTTTTCCCCCGAAATGGTGTGTGTTCTTTTACTTTAAATAAATATTGTAAGCCTTGTATAGTTACCGTGTGATGACTAAACACTGTAGCACGTGAAGTCAAAATTTGGTGCAGCTCTTCTCTTGCAACGTCATCTGGCACTTCAGCTTTCTTAACCTTTTCATTAATCAGTTCTTCGCTATTAATTATATCATCCATCGCATCTCTGTATCTATTGTCATTGTCATGAATAAACACATTGTCGTCATAATGCTCAACGAAAACATCAGAAGTAAGAAACCATAAACATTTTGTATCTGACTCAGATCTTGTTAAACACTCGAAAAATTTCAAACATTTCGGCATTCCGGCAACAGTCAAATTCACACTTCCCTCTTTAAAGTTCAAAATTGCCTTATGTGCGTTAAGAAACTCCATACCTAATATAATTTGTGTACTGAGTAATGGAACAATAATAAAATTAGCAGAAAATTCGTATCCTTGACAATTGAAATTTAGGTTGGTCTGTTGTTTAACTTCTACACCTTTTCCAGAAATCGCTCCTCGAATTGTAGTTTTAGAAATAGGTAACACAGGACAGGCAATAGTCCTTTCACATATACGAAAAACTGATTCACTAATGACGTTCAATGGGCTCCCAGAATCTAAAACTGCAGTGAACTTATTCTTACCCACACATACTTCAATAACAGGATGTAAAAATGCGTCTACATTATTTTCCTTTTCGTCTAACAAAATGTCTCTCATGTCTTCCAGGCGTACGTAGTGTAAAGCCGTAGTGCCATTACTCTCTGAACCGTCTATATTGCTGCCAGAAGCCGAAGCTGCTAGTCATTGTCGATTGTTTGCGTCACGTCTTTGATTATTCGCGTCATTTCACGGATCCATTTCTACGATTTGCACTTGTCTCTCTGAAGTTCTGTCACGTGGAGGATGCCAATTAGGTCCCTCCTGTCTGTTAGATACAAATTCTTGGTTGTGTCTATTATTAAAATTTCTGTTTTCCTGTCTGTCTGCATAACTACTTCTTGTGTAATTTCGACTGTCACTTCTGAAATTATTGTTGTATCTACTACCCTGATTATTTCTGTAGTAAGAATTTCTATTACTGTTTGAATAATTTCTGTCTTGATGATACCGATTACTGTTTCCGTATGATTGATCATTCCGGTACGAATTACCGTTACTATAATTGTCTGTGTAATTTCTGTTAGAACGTCTGTTATTGTCATAAGGCTGGTATCTATTGTCCTGTCTGTTACGTCTATCATTCTCAAAGTTACCCATATAACGCCCGTTCCGATCACTATCCCTTTTCTCTGAAAATCTATTGTAATTACTGTTACTGAAAAAGTTACAAGAAGTCCCGTCGTCGTTGTCATACTCAAGTTCTTGCAACAAAGTCTTAAAAGTCTCAATGTCGTCTTTACATCTTCCGGCTAAGGCAATTTGTCTTATGGATTGTGGCAGCTTAGTTAAACAAATGCGAATTAATTCAGTCGGCCTATAAGGGTTGGAAAGGAACTGATTCTTTCGAATCATGTCTTCAAAATATTCCGCTGGCATGCGGAACTCAGACTGTTTGAAATTACGCTGCATAATAAGACTGTGTTTGACTCTGTCTTGCGTGTTTTCGGACCAATATGCCTATAGAAATGCATGATAAAAATCATTTAGGCTATTACAATCTCTCATGAGTGCGCGCATCCGCGTCGCCGGTTCGTTTTCTAAATATCCACACATAAATTCCAGTTTGTGACTTAGTGGCCAATTTGGTGGGAGTGCGTACATAAATTGATCTAACCATGCACATGGATGTATGTCATTCTTAGAATTGCGGAAGATCTTAAATTTCCGAACAGTCAAAAAGTGTTTATAGTCAAAGTTTTCGCCTCGTGGCGACAAAGACCTACCGCGTCTGTCCCAGTACGAATGTCGATTATTGTCAAGTTCGCGCGCCTGGCGCTCTCCTGTTGCATCCCGTAAATGAAACAAATTACTTTCTTCAAACCCTTCTGCTATCTGTGATTCTAAATTTCTTTTGCCGTCTTTTCCTACGATTTCGCCTTCAATTTGTTTGACTTGCTTTCGTAATGCCTCAACTTCCCTTTTAACGCGTTCATTAAATTTTCCCTGATTTTCAACATGTTTATTTATGTTCTGATGCTCTTCGGTTTCTGCAAATGGCAATGGTGCTGTATCATCCGAATCTCTGTCCCCATGTAAACTAAGATTTGTCAGTTTATCTGAAATTTCCTCAACTCTTTCCGATAAGTCACCTAATTGTTCTTTCTGTTTATTTACGTCTTCCGTAAGTGTCGCGACTCGGGTTTCAGTATTGACACATTTGGTAGCTAGCTGTTCATATTGTTGTGTTAGGTTATTTAATCTGTCATTTGGTACGGATTCCTCGATTCTCTCAAATATTTCTTCCTTATCCTTTGCACGTTGTAAATTTAACTCTGAAAATTTCTGTACTATCACGCGATCTCTTTCTTCCTGTTCTCTATCCTGTTCCCTTTGTCTAATCTCTACTGCAATTAATCTATTATTGTGAGAATTCAAAATCGGTTGTACTTCTTCTCTGATTTCTTTCTTTAATTCATCTTTCATATTTTTGAAACATGTCCCTATCAGTGAGTCTAACCGTGTTTCCATTGTTTCCATATCAGTTTCTAATCGTGTTGCCAAAGTTTCCATCTGTGATCCCAGTGAGTCTAACCGTGTTTCCATTGTTCCCCTATCTGTTTTTAATTCAGATCGTAACTGTGATCCCATTGTTCCCATATCAGTTTTAATTTCAGATCGCAACTGTGATCCCATATTTAATATAGCACTCATCAACCGCTCCATAGTAACTGGTTCGAAATTCTTTTCGCCCATAACGTTTCCCGCAAAACCAGCTTCCTTTGTCATAGCTGTAAGACTATCTGTGTTCGATACTATTCCAGAATCTTCTGTCGTTAATCTCGAATTCTGAAATTTTTCTAGTTGTGAAAAGTTTTGAATTGGTTCCGGACTATTCTCCCGACTTATTAAATTGTTTTCAACTTCATTATTCATCACACTGTTGTCCTGTGTTGGCGAGTTCGCCATGTTAACAATTTCGTCATTCTCACTATTCATCATTTTTGCCTTTTTCATCGATCGCGTAATCATTTACAAAACATACAAAACTCGTCACTATATGAAAATTACACACAATGACTCTTTATCTTCAACAATACCATTCACACGAAATATTTCCCTCAAACACGATTAATCGAACAATTGAAATAATTGCACCAAATCGTCAAACGCGTATACAAGGCAATAAAAATTAAATTTTGAAAAATACCATTAGAAGAATGCCAATTAACAAATCTACACATGCAAAATAGACTACAATTACTAAACTACAAATTACTACAACAATACTACTGTCTACTATTTTTACAATCAGAAGAATTCCAAGGGACGATCCGAAGCAGCGGTCGCCACGTGCATGTGGGCTTAATTAAAATAAAGATATAAGAATGCAATGCAAATACTTTTTAATTTTCTGTCGCTGTATGTCCGATTACGCTGTTTCGCAAACGGCTGGCCCTGACTAGTATTAGTACGCAATCTGACTGCATAGAACAACAACAAAGAATGAAATGAAAATTTCAGTTAATACAATTAATTAATTAAGTCCCCAGCAACTATAAAATCTATGAAGCCAACAAAGCACAAGTGTAGCTGTTCTGTGTGTGGTAGTGTGACTCAACGCACATCTGGCACGGTTCTTCTTCAACAAGACAAGAAATTTTAAATACCATTTATACTGACGTGATAAAAGAAAATTAGATATACTATAATTGTGCAAGAAAACCAAAATTACACTCTAATACAAGAACACACGCCAGATGCTTTGTTGACTGAACCTGTAATGACACATTATTCAGGTCGCTGAAAGAATAAAAGAATAAAATAAAATACCTCCATATATTGACGAAATGCACTCTGACCATTACAATATCTCCATTAGAACAACATCTGCTATTTCTCCCATCAAACCACTGCATAAAACATGGAACAACACTCTCCACTACCACATCTCACTCTGACTTCACGACATGCAGTGTCCACCACAACTTCTCGGTAAGAACTGCCTGCCGCCACGTCTCAATAATCACTGCCAGTGGAGGCGGCGGAACAATACTCTCTGGCGCGATCTTTGGCGCTGTGGCTCAGTGTAGCCACCTTTCAATCTTTAAAAAAGTTTCATAATAGGAAAAGCTTTCGGTGTATAACTTGTGTTTACTTTCAGACACAAAGTGCCAGTGACGTTTAAATTTCTGGTCTCTTTGGAGACAATGCAGTTCAGTCGTTGGCCTATGCAACAAAAATTTCAAAAAATACATTATTTGTAAAAAAGTCGAATTTTGAGATAGTACTTCCATTAAGTGAATAAGAAATACCTACAATCTTTTAGAAAAGAAAAGGTAAAAAGAATTACAAAAATGTGGATGCGAGCCTACCACTTTCCTCAACCGAACTCACGACGTCATAAACTGTGCTGCAGCTTCGCGATGCTAATTGGGTCTCCGCACATACATGCTACGGCTAAAGGCTGGATGTACAAATGTGATTTTTTATATTTAATTTGCAAATTCAACCAAAAAGGCACACCTTTGATAGATCGTCATTATGCTGTAGCACTGGAATGGAATGCTTTCGTACACCTCAGTATAACACTGAAAACATGCAGTATTGGAAGCATTTACCTTCCGATATGTATTTTTCTGTCATTTTATTGTAAAAAAAAATCGTAGTTAAAACGACGCGTTTTGGAGACATCCTCAATTGGCTGATGCTTTGAAACAGCTTATATTCATACCACGTGCTCTGTGAGAAAGAAAACCCGCCAAATACGATGTTTAACGCCATACAGTATGGCGGCTCGTACGTTCCGCTTGTGGCGTGAGACGCTGTTGCATATCGTTGGCACGTTCCTCTCCACGAGACAAACATCTGACATCCCGGACTCATTGTTTCACGCGCTGCAGTTAGTGGAACGCGGAACTGCACCGTAGGCCTCGAACAGCACGCTGTGTCGTCACTAGCTCGTCGACCTCGCTTTGTATCACCATCCATGAGAGGATGGCTTTAGGGCTTGTTCACCTTCTCTGCATGTGCGGAAGGCAGGAAAACTGACTGCTTAAATGACTGTGCACGCAGAAATTAGTCTAATCCTGTATTCGCGGTGGTTAGCGGTAACCACACGTAGAAGGGTGCAGTAGATTCCTATTTTCCTCACTGAACCAAGGAACTTGGAACTTTTAAAGTAAGACTTCACTGGACCGTTGTGTAGTGGAACAGCTCCTCAAGTAACTTAAAGTGCTATTCATCTTTACTGTGAAACTTTTAGCCAAAAATGACTTTACCTGCAGTTTGCGTAATAAAAACATGACCGTGTCCACGTCACACTAAACTGCTTTTAACGAAAATATGACGTACGTTTCCCACCACATTTGCGCAGCTATCGTAGTATACTGCAGTGCTCGAAATACGTCTAGTTCTGTGATAAGCCAAATATTGTCCGCAATGAACTGCTACTAGGGATGTCTATGTGCTGTTTCATCATTTATGTTTGTTTCCATGAGGAAATACGTGCTCCACGACCGCCTTAACGAGAGCCAAGACCGGAGGAAGGGCGTCATCGGTTGTAAATTTTTAATTTGCTTATTGCAGACCGATTTCAGCTATGAATGCAAGAAAATAATGAGTATCAGGCATTAAAAAAATATCAGTTAAAGCCATATCACAAATAAATCAGCTTGTAAATCACAAATTTACATAGTAGTTACATCCAGGTCATGACGAGTCATCGTACACACAAAAGCACATGGCACCACTTGCCGTTACAGATAACAAACACTCGTTACACTCAACTTGCTGCTTGTATTTCCACGCAGCTAACCTTCGTGTGAGACGTCACTAGTAACTAGCGCCATCTCTATTCACGTCGCTTTAGTGCTAAATTAAAAAAAAAAAATAAAAAATATGATAATCTAATTGCGTTATATACAGTTACAATGCCATCGTTAAATACTGTGTGTGTGTGTGTGTGTGTGTGTGTATGAGGTCGTCGGTCCCTAGACTTACACACTATTTAAACTATTTTATGCTAAGAACAACACACACACCAATGCTCGATGGAGGACTCGAACCTCCAGCGGGAGGGGCCGCACAAACAGTCACATTGCGCCTCAAACCACGCAGTCACATCGTGCGGCGTTAACTACCAAAATTCATTCAGGACATATGTTAAAACCGGAAGGAAGTATCCACTTGCATTGTACAAATTGAAATAATACTGACATTCGCTTTTCTATACAACACTAAAATCAATACTAATATTAAAAAAGAAGTTATACATAATGGATACATATGGTATGCTGAGTGCATATTTATCTCTTCCAACACTATTTACATTATGAAAAGTAACTTATCAGCTGTCAGGTGAACCAGTGTTACGATCGCAAGGAAAGTGCAACTTATAAAATGATTTATACAAACTTTTCACTGTTTATTATAGAAACATATGTTACTTGGTTTAGTGTTAATACAGAGGCATGTACTGTCAGTGGCTAGCGGGAAAAAGGCTTCGCACATGACCTATGAATTTTATTCTCACTTAATGAGACTTCACATAGCTTTACATAGAGCCATATTGACGACGTGTTCTGTGTCCCTCTTTGGCTCTTTGAATGCCCCTCATTTTTGTTAGTTAGGTGGCTTTCAAAAAACTACAAAAATCGGGTGCTCTTTATTGCCACCTGCTCATTGAGCAAGGCGGCATGGGGAGATCTCTAAAAATATCTGCATTTCTTCAAAAATCCAAAAATCTACTCTTATCCCCTCTACGCAGTAGCTTCAGTTGAGAGGTCATATCAGGATGACCATGCCTGCTGTCAACAAGATAGGCAGCAAAACTTGATTTTTCAACTGCTTCCCAACTCAATAGTGCCACTAACTCACGAAATCTTGTCTAAAGCCTTCTCGCAGAGTACCCTTCGTGACAGGCATTGCAATTAGGACACTGCAATTTTTGTACACGGGATCCACGGAGAAAATTATTTTTATGTTTATTATTAGCTATGGAATGACTGGCCCTATTAGTGATGATGCCGACCGGTGTTAGGCGAGCAGTGGTAGTCTTATCTGGTGACGTCAGTTTTATATTTTATGGAAAGAACGACCATGAGAGCAGTTTTTTTTATTATTTTTATTGGTTGTGACAATGATTTTATCAGATGGTCTGCCTCATATACCATGATGTCCATATGGTTTTATAAATGTTAATCCACGTTTCAGATCTGATGATGGCACCTTCAGAGTGCTGAAACCGGTCATCTAATAAACGATTGAAGAGATCGTGGCTTTTCAATTATTTTAAAAACAGAGTGATCACCCAACGACAAACCATGTGTTTACTGAGAAATTTCTTAGAATGTATGTTTGAAACACTGCATTGTATGGTAGTAAAATGTGATCTGTGGGGAAACCGGAACAGAAGAGAATCGAAACATTTGAGATTCGGTGCTGCAGACGGATGTTGACAATTAGGTGGACTGAAAAAGAAAGGAATGAGGAGGTTCTGCGCAAAATCGGCGAGGAAAGGGATATGTGGTAAACACTGACAAGAAGAAGGGCCAAGATGATAGGATATGTGTTAAGATATCAGGGATTAATTTCCACAGCACTGAAGAAAGATAAAAAGGGTAAAAAGTGTAGAGGAAGAATACATCCTTCAGATAATTGAGGACATTAGCTGTAATTGCTACTGTGAGATGAGAAGATTGGCACCTAATGAACCCTTTTCCCCAGGGAGCATGGGACACAACACACCTAACACAGAACTAGCAATGCCCAATGCATCACCTTAGCTGTACGGCAGTGCGTGCTACACACTCCACACGCCAAAGCATTAGCACCACAAGCAATTAATTTTTCGTACAGCGCACTTTAAATAGCTTAGCGCTTCTTAAGAGAGTTTTATTCTAAAGCAGGCCAGCATAACAGCCATAAGGTTTTCATAGGTATCATTACGCTACCCCAATAAATATACTAGCCTAAGGGACTGTGATGCAGCACATCTAAACTTATGATTAGAGGGCAGTTCTGCCTGGGGCACAAGGTAGATTCTTATACCAATGCTTGTAATAACATTAAATACAGCAGCGACAACTAGTATAAAAAGATCTCGCGGACTGCGCTTTAAGTAATTTTTCTACTCAGACTTAATGTGGCAAAACCGTAAATACACTCCTTGGCGTTTTTCACTAGAATGCATAAGGCATATAATAATTTCACAGGCTCTACTGCTAAAGAGGAAGCTCTTAACTTTAATCGCGGCGTGGTGACAGAAAATGAATGTCAACAAGAATTACAAATAAATACAGTTTTACAGCATCAGCAGACGTGCATAACTTCTGGAACTACGTTCCCACACAAGAGTGTAAAATGTCACTACAGATCACCTTTATAGCAATCAGCACAGACAGGGAGGCTGAACATGTGAAGTAACGGACGAGTTGTGGCACCCTGAAAATATTTCTAGTTCAGAGTTGGAGGCCAAGGATTAGTATCTGACTGTAAATTATACAAGTGACACCCAGCATCGAATTTCCAAAATCTAAACGGTTCATCCGATTGCGTCGATCGACGGGTCTTTAGAAAGCTTTTATTGTAAACCTAAATTGGTATAAATTACAGACATGTAACTTGAATAGTACATGAGTTACTGGAAGTCAAAGTAGCCGATTACTATCGATCGCATCAGACCACAGGTACTCCACAGTTACACGAGAAAACGGTAGCAGTATGCTTATAAATATATTTATTCATCTATGTATTTGTCTATATCTTATATATTCTATTCGTGAAGACATTGGTCAAATATTTACTGTGTTTAGAAAGCACAGAGGCATTAGGATACTGGCCTACGTTTTTTTCTACTCCTTTGATATATGTTTATTTAATTTGTTTATGTACTTAATCATGTATGTTAGAGCGCGTTTATGGTCCAGCCGTAGGAATATTTATTTAATTTCCAGTTATTTAAATGTAAATCCAGTATTTCGAATGTGTTTCATTATGTTTGTGAGTGTGCGTAGGTTTGGGAACAGGGCGGGAGCGCTCCAGCCAATCACAACGATCGTTTCCAAAAAGGACACGTATGGAGGTTGGGGAGGAGATCCTTTCGGAGAGGACGCAAGGTAGTTCTGAACAGTGCGGCGCGAGGGACAATCGGACAGGACAGAGAGTCTTGGACAGTAAGGCGCGACGGTCACACAGTCGCGGGAAAGACTTGGCGAGTGGAGCAGTTTGTACACGGTCGCGAGAGATTGAAATATTTCGTAGTGCCGACTTGTGCACTTGTGAGGTTTCCGTGGCTTCTGCAGTGAAGACGTAGTATGCGTTTAGAAGTGAATATCTCGCTAGCTATGTTGTTGCTCATAACTAATTATGTGAAGTAGGAATCTATTGAATCCCTGTTATTCAACTTATATTTCATTTAATTGCTGGACCATCGACAGCAGTAAGTGTTTTACAGTAATAAAGGGCTTTCTAAAAGGTACTTCTGCTATTGTACTCATCATTTAAAGTAGTTAAAATAGTACTTGCAGAATTTATTTAATCGCAGTCTTTAATGTATAAATGTTTCTCTTACGTTCAAAATTCGCAATTTCCGGGTGATAGGAACCAACGAAGATTCGATTCTTGTGTATATTCATATTGTATACTGTAGAACCAGCAGTATTTGGCTTGTAGTGCGGCAACTACGTATCCCAGCGCCTAGAGAACGAAAGCAGCCAAATTGTTCAATATTTCAACTCTGAGTCGGAGGGTACGTAGTTGAGGGCCACCACACCATATATTATTGGCCGGCCGGAATGGCCGAGCGGTTAAAGGCGCTACAGTCTGGAACCGCACGACCGCTACGGTCGCAGGTTCGAATCCTGCCTCGGGCAAGGATGTGTGTGATGTCCTTAGGTTTAAGTAGTTCTAAGTTCTAGGGGACTTATGACCACAGCAGTTGAGTCCCATAGTGCTCAGAGCCATTTGAACCATATATTATTTGAAAGCTTGCAAACAACACACGACTTGCTATACACTCAAGAAAGACAAGCAGAACAACATACAGCGCTGGACATCTGACGTCAGCCGCACTCGGTACATCCACTTCGTGCCAACTCGGACAAAGTCTGTTCCTCACTTCCTCACCTCACCTGCAGATGGCCCGCACGACTCACCACACAAAGTCCGCATTTAGTTTGTGGCGTTGCTGTCCGAATGTTTCCATGGAATTTCATTCCTGGTTGCTGCACACGCAACTGCATCTCTTTTCACTACAAGACTCTATTTCGAAGCTAATAGTGAACACTCGCCAAAACATCGGAACAAAGAGCTCGCAGTGACAGCAAAAATTCAAATGGCGCTAAGTACTATGGGACTTAACATCTGAGGTCATCAGTCCCTTGGCCGGCCGCTGTGGCCGAGCGGTTCTAGGCGCTGCAGTCTGGAACCGCGCGACCGCTACGGTCGCAGGTTCGAATCCTGCCTCGGGCATGGATGTGTGTGTTGTCCTTAGGTTAGTTAGGTTTAAGTAGTTCTAAGTTCTAGGGGACTGATGACATTAGAAGTTAAGTCCCATAGTGCTCAGAGCCATTTGAACCATCATCAGTCCCTTAAACTTAGAACTACTTAAACCTAACTAAACTAAGGACATCACACACATCCACGCCCGATGCAGGATCCGAACCTGTGACCGTAGTTCCGGGCTGAAACGCCTAGAACCACTCGGCCACCGCGGTTTGCCAGTGACAGCAACAATGGAACAAAATTCAACAGCACACCACTCACAATTTCGCCCACAAGAATTTGCCTGCACAAGACGACCGACCATCAATTGTGCAAGATGTGCATCATTCCAGCGATTTGAATTCTCGTGTCTGCATGGCGGGTACCGCATTTGGGTAACTACTGTAGATTCTAGGGTGTCGAATAACCGCCCTCCGTAGCGGACACGCAGTGCACGGCTGAGGCGAGTAACAGTCGATCGGACCCGTGACTTGCTGAGAGACCTAGTCGTTCGTCGAGGGAGTAGAATCTACAGTAGAATCTACAGTAGTTACCCAAATGCGGTACCCGCCATGCAGACACGAGAATTCAAATCGCTGGAATGATGCACATCTTGCACTCGCGCGTCGAAGGGGTAGTTGTTGGCTCCCGTGGCCACATCGTTGATGTGTAGCATTTACGCTGTGAATTCCGCATGACTTGCTTGAATTATCGTTTTGATAGAACGGTATTACAGTACTTTGCGGACTCGTGGATGGAAAAAGCAGATACCTCGTTATTGAATTGAGATTTTTTCATGTGTGTTGAATCTGAGTCGTTTGTGTTGTACCTTAGGTTCGCTATTTAGTGTCTGATTTACATCGTCGCCGTGGTTGGCGGCCTTCTTGCGTAGGCACGCTCTAGTGGCAAGGAGTAGGATTTTGTTCCATCATTGTTGTCAAAAAAATGGTTCAAATGGCTCTGAGCACTATGGGACTTAACATTTGAGGCCATCAGTCCCCTAGACATAGAACTACTTAAACCTAACTAACCTAAGGACATCACACACATCCACGCCCGATGCAGGATCCGAACCTGTGACCGTAGTTCCGGGCTGAATGGCCTAGAACCACTCGGCCACACCGACCGGCAGTTCTTGTCACTGTGAGCGCCTTGGCTTCACTGTTTTCATTAGGGTTCACTATTTGTTTAGAGAAAGTGTTATAGTGAGGAGGGGTTTTATTGCGAGTGCAGTGATCAAGACCAGAAATTCTTTGGAAGTACCTGGACAGCAGACGCCAGAAATTAACTACGTACTTCATGTGGTGAGTCCTGTGCACCGTCAACGATCGTGGAGCAAGGTCAATGTTGACTGGCTCTCATGTCACGTGCTAGCAGGCAGTGCGGCTCACTTCAGTTGTTCCAGCGTTGCCGCATTGTATTGCTGTTATTCTGGTCGTCTGGCTTGAGGTTAGTGGCAGGCCGTGGGCCGTTTATTCTCTCCCTCTCTGTTCTCATTGATGTAAGCGTCCTATAGTGACGTTTTACTCTTGTGGCGGTATGTGTTTTCAGATTTTACGCATGTGTGCTCGTTGTGCAAGATGGTATTTGCTCCACACATGCGGCAAAAGCGGAAGGTTGTACCGTTAGCTACAGTGCCTGCGAAGGTATTAAACGCCGTATGTACTCTGGTCAAACATGCCAGAAAGTGTACTTGCAATCTGATACGTTCAGTGCGAGATCGGTGAGGCCTTTAGACACTGGTTGCCAGTACTGTTCTTAATTAAATGACAGGTAGTAGTTTCAAAAGTTTTCTTGAGCCCAGTAGGGCTGGCCCCTAATTCTAGTTTAGATGTAGTGCATCACGCTCCCTTAGGCTAGTTATTTAGTGTAAGTGGTGTTTGGGAATAACTAGTGCTGTCATACTGGCCTGCGTTCAAATAAAGCTACCGTAAGGCGTGCTAAGCTGCCAAGTTCCTCTGCCCGTCAAATAACTTAACTGGGCCGCTGATGCTTTGGCATTTATAAACAATAGCGCGTGACGCCGACCATTAAGATGGTGCATTAGGCACTGATAGTCCTGTGTTGTTTTGCGACCTGTGGTGATGGATGACTCGAGTTCATTAGTTGTTACATGTGGTGTAAATTCTTTTGTGGGGTAATTCTCGTTGACGTGGATAAACTGGATAAATAATGAATTCACTTGCCTTATTTAAATGTGTAAATCTGAAAGGAAATCTTAAGTATTGATGTTAAGAATTTTATTTGCTTATGTATTATAACATGACTGAGGTTTAACCTTTTGGATAACATTAGCTTAGACGCCGGCCGAAGTGGCCGTGCGGTTCTAGGCGCTGCAGTCTGGAACCGCGAGACCGCTACGGTCGCAGGTTCGAATCCTGCCTCGGGCATGGATGTGTGTGATGTCCTTAGGTTAGTTAGGTTTAACTAGTTCTAAGTTCTAGGGGACTAATGACCTCAGAAGTTGAGTCCCATAGTGCTCAGAGCCATTTGATTTTTTTTTAACATTAGCTTGTGAAGTTAGTTTTAAGATTTTTAGCATTAAATGAGAATCTGTGGATTTCAAAGAGTTTCTTTAAAGGCTGTGTAATTATCTAATATTGTATTTGTGAAATCTTAAACAAGAAATGTCTTCAGAAAACCTTTGATGTAAAGTTATCTAATTTCTTGATATTCATTTAAAATCCTGCGCTCTCTGGTTTCTTCTATTTTTTTTTTATTGCGGTTGACTTAGTAAGTGGGACGTGGTACTTATACTGATCTCAGTTACAGGAAGGCGTCTGTGGCCATTACTGTGGGATGGGTGTTGCTTATATCATCTTCCAAACTGGGAGTCCCGCACTACAACGGAATCTCGACTGGAGCTTCCGAAATTACTGTGCCTGCCGCAAATGATTTATTCACTAAAGTGCTAGTCATCTGAATCTCTCCAGTTGCTAAAACGCCAGTCCCCCACTCTCAACCACTAAAAACTCGATTCACAACTATGGCAAAGATGGTAACCAATACAAGTAATAGCAGACATAAGGTTCAACACGAACCATTCAAACTCAACATAGAAAAATTTATCCATTCAGTAATCGGGTACCCGCATTTCGGATTAACGACCCCACACGCTGCTGTAATACAATTCTTTCGAACTGATACTTCAGACCAGCATGACGATACCACAGCTGCAAAAGCAGGGAAATCAGCGGTGTGGCCACAGGTATCAAACATTACTGTTTGACTTGTGATATCCGAGCCTCAGTGATCAAACCAGAAGGTCTAACGGGCACCACGTCACAGAGCCGACAAACGACTCTGCGCCTCCACCGTACTCCGCATATCCGCCAGAGGGGACCTTCAGGCTATGGCCTAGGGAAAGCTGCGGATCAGAATCCACCAGGTCCGGAGCTATCAAGCAGAAGCGCGAATTCAAATCACCGGAACTGAGTACATCTGGCACAGTATGACGCAACATTATCTCAGGAGAAGAAACACAGTAATCATCCAAACAGAAACACATTCCACTTAAAACCCAAATGTCGAGCGGTTTCAGTGACAGATCATCTTCAGGATTCTATCCAAAGATAAAAAATACGTTTAGTTTACAGTAAATGTTACAAAACTTTTTGCAAGGAAGAATAAACTATACAAGAATACTTAGAGGATTAAAACAGTTTAGGCCACAACATCACATCTGTCATTACTTAAATAATTACCACGACTCATATGTAGAGGGTGCCATGAATTTCAGTACAACATTCAGGACCTTTAAAGGCAAAGATAGTAAAAACATGCGTAAATAGAGCAGTACTGAAAAGAAGATCAGAGGTTTAAGTGCTTCAGTTGAAGAAAATATTGAGAAGTTGGTCAAAGACCTTGCAGCAGTGCAGGGTTAGTGGACTATCTTTGGCGAACATCTTACAATATAAGGTTGAAGTCATTATAAAACCCTGAAGTTAAACAGTAGCATAATCATTGCATATACTCCACGAAATGTGTATAAACGAACGTCAATTATATCACAAACGTTTTGAAAATAGTATGCATAACATAAAAACAAGTTAAAATACAATGTCAGAAATAGGTTCAAATGTCATTCAACAATCACATGTGCTTAAGTTACAGTAATGAACCCTTAGTGTAAAATATCGACTTCATTTAGAGGAAAACATCATATGTAAATAAACTTTAGTTAAAGAGTTTAATTAGAAGAATCAGTAACACTGCTACCATAAAGAAGCGGTGGGGAGTGTAAACAAAAGACAAAACTAAACATATGGCCTTGTTTGGCTTTAAGGAATGTCGCTAATACATGTATATAATAGAGGTAACGATGAATAACTTTTTTATTGAAGTCAAGCTATAGCTGAAAGGCATTAGAAGCTCAGCCACTAAGGATATATTTTGAGAAGCAAACATAATTTTTTTTATCTAATCTAGGCAAGTGATTGCTCAAGAAAATATGTAATTGCTTATGTAGAGACTTAAAAACATTAAACGGAATGTATAGCTCGGACAACAGATTACTTATCTAAGTTATCACACAAAGTGTGGACCTCAGGCTAGCAGGCGACATATCTAACACGTATTACGTAATATCCATGATAACGATTTGTTATAAAATGATAAACGATGTAATGAAGAGTATGAAAGTGTCTAATTTACATATTGTCTAGAGTGAAAATAAATTCGCATGGTGCCATATGTATATGCAAGTGGAACAGTACTTGGAAGTTATGCACATAACAGCAATGGACAATAACAGTTTTAATTAAAAAAGAAACATATGACCCATTGCTCATTAACAGAGGAACTACTTTATGATACTAAGAACATACTTACACAAAAGGCAACTTACTGACCAGAAATTCATGTAAAATATAATAAAAGTTAAAAATTATTATAAATTATAATTATTTTTATACATTACTTCATGGCTATTAGTAGTCAACTTCCAAAGATGTTTAGAACTACAGTTACTAGCGCATTCACGTCATACGAAAACTCTTCAATTACATGCTTATACTCATTCAGCTTTGAACATACAACATGATAATCAGACGGAATAATGCCAACTCTATAAGGACAATTTAGTGGCCTAACATAAATCTTAATTTCAAGTACAAACTGCTCTCATTAACGTTTTAAGCCACGAACCATGTAATCATGTTTCCAATACCTGAGTCTTTAGATAAGCACTTTTAAGTCCGACAATATTAATGGCTCAGTCTCTTATTATTATGTGGGACAAAGGAAAAAATTGAGACAGGGACAAAATAATTTACAAGGAACTGCAAAGTCAGTACCGCCAAAGCAGTACACAGCTTGCAAACTTACGAACGCGCAAGATAAAGTAACTGCACGGCGGGAATGAGTGAAAGTTGGGGAGCATGTTTCCAGAGATTTCGCAGAAAGCTGGAATTCACATGGTGTGAAGTTAGCCTGACTGTAGCGCCAAATGGGGCTGGGCACTGCAACGCCAGGCAGTTGAACATACGAAAAATGACAGTGTGTGCCAGTAAGTGAACAGTTAAGGTGGGCTGTGATGATGCTCGTAATTGCAGCATTGCCAGGAGACAGCATTTGGACGACTTCGCACGGGGAAGAATCATCGGGAAACTGGTAGAAGAACACCGTGTGACGAGTGTAGCCAAAACGTTTGGTGTTGCTCACAGCTCTGTCTCACGTGGACGGGGGAGGGGGGGGGGGGTCGTTCAGAGCCGCGGCTAATGCAGTCAGGAGGAGAGGAGGAAAGAAGAGACCCACGTCAGCGGGGGAAATTGCAACCAGATTTAAACGGGACTACAAGGCGCGCAATCTCTGGATCCACAAGTGCGTGGCGACTGCAAGGAGCTGACTTTTTTCCCGACGGCCAGTACTGTGTGCTCCATTGACAACCGCACATCGGCGGCGCCGTTTGCAGTATCGTCTGGGCTGGACCAATAAGGAGTGTGCTTTTCTCGGATGGGAGCTTATTCAGTGTTAGTAGTGATTCTGGACGCGCTCTCATATGGCGAGAGGTGTGAACACGTAATGCACCCAGTGCTGTGTTGCCTCTCTGACCTTCAATTCTCTGAATACAGTACACTTACCGTTGAACTTTATTTGACACTCTACTTGTTACGACAAAGCCCGACACCATAGAATAGCGAAGGTGGGGGAGCTCTTGGAACTAGAGGATACTCTGCGAATGGACTGGCCTGCCCGTTCCCCCCGACTTAAACCCCACCGAGCACGTGAGTGATGTGTTGGAGAGTCGTATCGCAGCACGGCGATATGCCAGTTCACCAATGAGAATCCAACAGCTTTCAACCGCGTTGGTGAAGGAGTAAAACGCTCCACCACAACAACGCCTTACCCAGTTCGTGGCCGGCACATTAGGATTCGCACACCATACATTAGGGACACTGGTGTTCACACACACACATACTATTAAGACACATGTCCCGCCTTTTGCAGAGTTCGAGGGACGACCATAAATCGCGTTGACTTCAGTGTAATTATTCTCTCTCGGTAAAAGTGTTATTTCTGTTCGTCTATATCTACATCTACATCTACATTCTTACTCTGCAATTCACACTGAAGTGCCTGGTAGACGGTTCATCGAACCATTTTCATACTACTTCTCTACCATTCTACTCTCGAATGGCGCGTGCTAAAAAGGAACACCTAAATCTTTCCATTATAGCTCTGATTTCTCTTATTTTATTGTGATGACCATTTCTCCCTACGTAGATGGGTGTCAACAAAATATTTACGCATTCGGAGGAGAAAGCTGGTGATTGAAATTTCGTAAATAGATCTCGCCGCAAAGAAAACCGCCTTTGTTTCAGTGACTGCCACCCCAGTCGTACCTGGTACGGATCCCACACCGCACATCAATATTCCAGCAGAGGTCGGACGAGTCTAATGTAGGCTGTCTCTTTAGTCGGTTTGTCGCATCTTCTAAGTGTTCTGCAACAAAGCGCAGTCTTTGTTTCGCCTTCCCCACAATATTATCTATGTGGTCTTTCCAATTTAAGTTGCTCGTCATTTTAATTCCTAGGTATTTAGTAGAATTGACAGCCCTTAGAGTTGTGAGATTTATTGTATACCCAAATTTTATCGGATTTCTGTTAGTACCTATGTGGGTGACCTCGCACTTTTGTTTGTTTAGTGCTAATTGCCACTTTTCACACCATTCAGAAATTCTCTCTAGATTATTTTGTAATTGGAACTGATCGTCTGATGATTTTACTAGACGGTAAATAACAGTGTCATCTGCAAACAATCTAAGAGGGCTGCTCGTCTTATCACCTTGATCATTTATATAAATCAGGAACAACAGAGGGCATTTGACACTACCTTGCCAGATATCACTTCTGTTCTACTCGATGATTTACCGTCTATCACTACGAACTGTGACCTCTCTGAGAGGAAATCACGAATCCCGTCTCATCGTGTATTTCTTTCGATTACCTACTGTGTTGTACTGTAGCATTTGTTGTCATGTGTGGCACAAGTTTCATTGAGCTACGCTACTTGACAGTGGCACATTATGCGAAAGTTACTTTCGTCCTTACGTTTCGCGCACCAGGGTACAATTCGATATTAAGCGAGTCTGAAAATACTGAGTGATCAGTTTAAAAACTGAGAGGGCTCTAACTGAACAGCAGCTGTCCGCCGACATATTGCGCGTATCTGTTGTAGGAAATACTGCCTGCGCAGACTTCGCAATATGCGAATACTCACCATCTTACACGTCATCTCCGATACTGTAATGGGCATCTTCCACGTGCACATTATTCTCTCGATATTGGCTGTTAATGAATATCAGTCACCAAATATTATGCCCACTCAAGATGTTCCTCACTATTACGCCAATCCTTGCCTCAACACGCAATAGAATCTAATTTGAAAGTGCGCCAAAGCATAATTGACGACTCGTCAAATGTTGCTAACAAAACGTTTATATGAAAAGGTTTACATTTTATGTCCATCTCCTCGTGATTATTATGGTCAATTCGTAGTGTACTGGGAAAAAAGGAGATTGCTTACACAACACTCATTCGACCTTATCATCGAATACTTCTTGACTGTCGTTGACTGGTGCCAAACAAGACTAACCAGGTGTATTGAATGTACAAGTGCACCACATACTGACTGTGTATATGCGATACCTGACAAGTCTGCGTTAGGCTTTACATTGTATATTACCGCATACAAACTTTGATACAAACCTTCTACAGTTCGTACTACCTTCTTTGTTTATCTGTAATGCCCCGAGTTAGTCATATCTGATGTGAGCTCCACACATTGGAGCAGTGTTCTAGGTTAAGTCGCACGAATACTATGTAAGCCATCTCCTTTGTCAAGTGACTGCATTTTCCTTGGGTCTTACCAATAAACTGAATTCTACCATTTGCTTTACCTACTACTTAGTCTACATGATCGTTCTATTTCAAATCCCTGCAAAATGTTACATGCATATATTCGCATAATTCACTGATTCCAATTCTGACTAACTGAAGCGGTTGATCTGTGGATACTATATGTGTGAGTTTTGTGAAAATATCACTGTATTATCCTCCTAAACACACACACACACACACACACACACACACACACACACAGGTACATACAGCGACTTCATTTTAACTGTAGGCATTGAAATATCTCGAAAACTCAACATCTGATCAAAAAATCATTCTAATTCCAATTTGTTGGTCTCGGAGGGGGACATGCAGTGATATCACACTCGACTCCCCAGCCCACCACGCGCGTTGGTGGGTCAATGGGAACGCCCTTGTTATTGCACACTACAGTAAAATCTACATACTTTGATCTGAAGCACTTTCTTCTTTTCGTCACAGATGGCGCTGCAATCGGAAGAATATAAATGGGTACAGAATCGTAATTTACGACGTGCTAGTCAATGGCCACTGAATATCCAATGGCACCCCCCCCCCCCTGCAACCCCCCCTCCCCCCATGCTGCGAGGGTGGGACAGGCCAGTCATTCATAACTTCTAATTGGAAATTCGAAATGTTCTGTTCCTCTGGCATACCGAACAGGGGGATTACTCAACGCGCCACAGTGGCCATGGCTCGAGGAGTACGCTATTCCACTTTTCCAATCAGTGAGGTGTTTAAATGTAGTACTGTCAACTTCTATACCTTTAGTGATCCGCTTTTCAAATGACAGTACACAGGAGACAAGGACGCCTATGGGAGTGTCAAATGAGGCGTTTCTGATGCGGTCGACCATGTCTTCACGGCCCATTAGCACTTGCTGGTACACCCTATCTTTTAAATATCCCCACAAAAAGAAATCCAGTGACGTCAAATTGGGCGGCCTAGTAGGCCAATTAAAAGGGCACCTCTGCCGATCCATCGACCAGTGTAAAAAATGGCTCTGAGCACAATGCGATTTAACTTCTGTGGTCATCAGTCGCCTAGAACTTAGAACTAATTAAACCTAACTAACCTAAGGACATCACACACATCCATGCCCGAGGCAGGATTCGAACCTGCGACCGTAGCGGTCACTTGGCTCCAGACTGTAGCGCCTAGAACCGCACGGCCACTCCGGCCGGCCGACCAGTGCAAACATGGTCGAATACCTCTCCTGCTTCAGTTTCGTAATCCGCTGGGCAACTGTCATGCTGAAACTACATACGTTAGCGATCATCTTGCAGCAGTACCGTAGTCCCTCTTCGAAAAACGTTCGATATTTGCCCCCATTCATCGTTCCACCCATAAAATATGGACCAGTGAGTTTGTTCCCCATGATGCCACACCATACCTTAACTGATCAACGATTTTGATGGTCAACTTGCCGTAACCAGTGGGGATAGTCTACACTACAATGACGCATGTTATGCCAGTTAAAGCTACCATGGCTTGTGAATGTAGACTCATCGGAAAATAGCACTTTGGAAAAGTACGAGGGAGTCGTTTGCATTTGTTGACGTGCCCATTCACAAAACACTATCCGGTTGCAGAAATTTATGCTATGAAGTTCTTGATGCAGTAACACATGGCATGGATGATACTTCTGACAATGGAGTGTTGTGACAGTACTACCTACGGACGTACCGGAATCGCGGTGTAATTGCCGGGCACTTACCCGTGGGCTGTGGTGCTCTGCCGCTAGTACAACTATTTCGTTAGCTTCTCCTGTAACACGTTTGCTTCGTTTCCTTTCGCCGATCTGTACACTGTCATCAGACATAAAGGCATTTACAGCCTTATAAAAGGACGAACAAGAACGAAACGAACGAACGAACGAACGAAAACGCTCGACTTACAAGAAAACTGCAGCCTCTACATTTCTGTTACATTTTGTTAAAGGAGGATCATTTCAGTTTTTTCTTCTGTGGTTTCAACATTGATCATCCACTTGCAAGTCTAATCTCCAAATGTAGGCAGGTATGCAGGCAATAAAAGCGGTACAAGTATTGTAATGTTTAGAGCCGCTGTCTTTTTCACGTCTGCACTATACGTCAGCTGCGGTCGCAGTGTAGTGCCTGTTATGACGCGTCGTAGTTCGCTACACGGCCACGGTGGCGCTTCGATTCGTCCCCTGTTCGATGTGTCGGAGGAATACAGCTTGCGAATGGGGTTTCCAATTAGAAATTACGAAATATTGGCCTGTCCTACCGTCGCAAATGGTTCAAATGGCTCTGAGCACTATGGGACTTAACTGCTGTGGTCATCAGTCCCCTAGAACTTAGAACTACTTAAACCTAACGAACCTAAGGACATCACACACATCCATGCCCGAGGCAGGATTCGAACCTGCGACCGTAGCAGCAGCGCGGCTCCGGACTGGAGCGCCTAGAACCGCACGGCCACCGCGGCCGGCCCCTACCGTCACAGCGTGGAAGTGAGGTCCTATGTTCCATGGGATATTCAAGAGCCATTGAGTAACATGTCGTAAGATTGTATACCCATCTCAGTTCCTTCGATTACGGCATCATCTGTGGCGAAACGAAGAAAATACTTGAGACAAAGAGTATGTAGATTCTGCCATAGAATCGTAATCTGGAATAAAAAAATGGGGTTTCCGATTGAAGATTTCAAAGTTGCTCCACCCCCCCCCCCCCCACCACCAGTGGGGGGAGGGGGGAGGGGATCGAATGTGATATCATTGGCTATTAGCCTCCGAGACAAACAAATTGGAATTTTTTTTCATCTGATGCGCAGTTATCTAGATATTTCAGTGTCAGCACTCTGTGTGTGTGTGTGTGTGTGTGTGTGTGTGTGTGTGCTCAGGAAGATAAAATAGTGAAGTTTTCACGAAATGCAAACGAGTAGGATCCTGTGACCATTTCAGTCAGTCGGAATTGTGCCAAGTTAAATCCGCGCTACTGAATCGGAGTTATTGTTAACGAATCGCACTGACATGGAGAATGGAGTACGGGAAGGTACATACAAAAAGTTCTGCTCTGTGGTGACGTAGCACTACAGTAAACGCAACGGCTGAAGTAGGCGGGGGCTGCAGAGTTACCTGTTGGGGCGCTGGTTGCCGCTCTGTAATGCCGTTACCGTGATTTGTTACCGGTCGCAGCAAATTGCTAGTTGGTGCGAATTTAGGTAGTGAGTGATTATTGGGCTGCGAATTAATTTCAGGACTCGGCAGCTAAAACGGTTTTTGCCACGCCGGTCGGCGTGATTAACGTCCACCCTGCAGAGCACGCCATCACCGCTAAATTATGATGGAGCGGAGCTTTGTTACGGCCATAATGAGCCACCGGCAGCCCGTAATCTGGCGGTGACGCGTCGAGCCCTGCCCTGCTGTGCTCTCTCACCACCCCTCCGGGGGGCAGTCGGCGTGCGAGGTGGGACGCCGGCAGAAGCGACAGCCGCTGCGAAGAGCACGACGCCCTACTTGTGACGTCTATATTCCTACCCTGGCCCCCTCGCTTCCTGTCTGGTAGCTGGCGTTTGCATTCGTCTCGAGGCCAGGGTGGCTGCGGCGTTGGCATGACAAATCAGCCAGTCGCCTCTTAAGGATCAGTTCGCTCCGTGCTCCTCGCCGCTACCACTACCTTGCAGCCGATAGATGTCCCAGCGGTGCTTGCCGGAGGAGATTGCACAGGTGAAATAAAGGGTTACCAAAAAATTCTGACATCTGGAAAGATAACCACTGTCAGTGGGTGAAATGGTTCAAATGGCTCTGAGCACTATGGGACTTAACATCTATGGTCATCGGTCCCCTAGAACTTAGAACTACTTAAACCTAACTAACCTAAGGACAGCACACAACACCCAGCCATCACGAGGCAGAGAAAATCCCTGACCCCGCCGGGAATCGAACCCGGGAACCCGGGCGTGGGAAGCGAGAACGCTACCGCACGACCACGAGATGCGGGCTCAGTGGATGAGGTAGTGGAATGGAGGGGCGTGAGAAGCTATGTTCAGCACTTTCTCTCACCGGTCCTCTGGTTTGGTCAGGACTCATCGCGTGCGCACATCTGAAACGTTCTTTTTTTTTTTTTTTTTTTTTTTTTTTTTTAAAGCAATTCCGCGACTACAGGGCTAAGAACTTTTCATGTAAGGTTTGCTATTTCTCTTTTTTTATTTTTATTTTTTTTTAAATTTGTGGCAAGTTTCTATGGGAGCAAACTGCTGAGGTCATCGGTCCCTAGGCTTACACACTACTTAATTTAACTTACACGAACTTATGCTAACGACAACACACACACTCATGCCCAAGGGAGGACTCGAGCCTCCGACGGGGGTTTCTCGTAATAAAATGTTCCTAATCAGAACTATATTGCGTTGGGTAGAAAATTTCCTATCGACGGGTTCTGCATTGGGGGAAAAATCGTCTTGCTGATCTAAAAGTGTCGTACGTCTGAACATATCGAGGCTAGGAGACAGCCTGTTTTTACAGACCCCTAAAGAAAGCATGCTGGAGCTGTTGCGGTTTCTCGGGAGAGTGTACGAAGAATTTTACACGAGTAACTGCACTTTAACCACTATAAAGTTATGCTCGTTCACGAAAATAGACCAGCAGATACGCCATCAAGTCATGTGATACCATACTACAATGTCTCTCAGACGGTGCTGTACTTTCGTGCAGTGACGAAGCACAATTCCACGTAAGTGGGTGTGGAAACATAAAAAATTTCCGCTACTGGTCTCATATAACTCCAGAATGCGGTACGAAAGACCACTGCACTCTGCTGAAGTGACCGTTTCTGTGCAATTTAAAGAGAAGGCATTACAGTTGTTTTTTAAATTAAAAAGGGGGACGGTGTTAAGTTGCACTGTTACGATGCCATGCTTGATAGTTTCTTACGGATTCAGCTTCAGAACACATGGGCCCTACAGATAACACACGCACCTACCGACAGACAAATCGTTAGTATGTAGGAGCTTTGGCCGACCGATCGTTCATCTTTTGTGGTCGGGCCGTGGCTTGGGATTAAATTTTCGTCCAACAAATTGTGCCGCGCGTGGCGCTGTCGTCGCAACCGCTCGACGATAGATCGTCTTTTTCCTCTGCGCCGGCTCCCCCCGTCGGAGGTTCGAGTCCTCCCTCGGGCATGGGTGTGTGTGTTATCCTTAGCGTAAGTTAGTTTAGGTTAGATTAAGTAGTAAGCCTAGGGACCGATGACCTCAGCAGCTTGCTCACATAGTCCATACCACAAATTTCTGCGCGTGGAATTAATTACTGTTCTAATATACACGAGAGAGTGCGAGGCTGACGAAACCTTAATGACATACTTTACTGAGAAATTACGGTCGGGAGAGCGGTGTGCTGACCACACGCCCCTCCATATCCGCATACGGTGACGCCTGTGGGGCGAGGATGACACGGCGGCCAGTCGGTATCGTTAGACCTTCATGGCCTGTTCGGGTAGAGTTAACGTTAGTTTTATGTATTTAATGAATAGGTAATGACTTTTAAATAATATATTTCAGCTATTAGTCGTCCTTGTTAACTTTATTGGCAGATCTAGATTTCAGCTAGAAACTGAGAATGGCTAGTTTCTAGCTGAAATCTAGATCTGCCAATAAAGTTTCAAAAGGACGACTGATAGCTGAAATATATTATTTACAAGTCAATATAACAGTTACTGCGTCCAACAGCCTTTTGATTGGAAGGTAACCTGATGAATATGTAATGGTGTCATGTGACGCATAGGCAGAGTATAAGATATATGTATTACGAATAAAAGTCCGGCAACCTTGTGCGTTTCGGCTTTACCCTAATTGACTGTTGCTTAACCCAAAAGTTTCTATCAGTAGTGCAAATATGAAAGATACGTGCATCTTAATAAGTGATAGAGACAGTTTAGATGACGTAGAACCTAATTTGAAGCTTCAATGTGCTTTCAAAGGATGTGAAGTCTTACAAACAATACAATAAATGTTAAATTACTTTGTCAAAGGTTTTTCTTTTCGAGACATCGACTCTTTCATCGTCTTTGAAGATGTTACGTCTCTTTCACCATCTTTGGTTGCCTTGTGAATGCGTATAAACTAAGCACGTCGTTCTGCAGTTTAACCTATACTTCATAATGAAACATCTTCTTTCTTCCTAAAATTGAAGTGATACTATAATCCTCCTACCTCTTCGGCTTGTAATATTGGTAATTTTAGCCTCACAAACATTAGTATAGGCTCGATAGTAAACGCCTGATGGCTTGAAGTTATCAAACAATTGTAATGTAAAAGAAATGAACCGTCGCATAGCGGCAACAGAATCTGTTATTCTTTATCTTTGCTGCTCCTGCGCGGAGCCTGTAAATCTCTATGTACACGTATCGATTAATGATAGAAAAAAAATTCTTTTGTTTCAAGACAAATGAGGCCTTGAGCGCTTCATCTTTTACTGTTTCTATTCCATGAAAGGCGGGCGCGGACTTGCTGCGTTCCGCAGTCTGTGTTTATAATGTGTGGAAAATATTCTGTAAATGTGCTAATTGTCTTCCCAATTAGAGAACATATATGTTTATGTAATTAATTACGAGCAGGCACCATCAAGAGGACATTAATTTCAAGTATTGCCTGTCATGTGCTAAACTTTTGTTAATACGCACCAGCTATTGTAAGTGTAACCATTAAAAAAGCGTGTGTTATATATGAACTGTGCTTATTTAGACAAATTATCCTTAAGTATCACCATCTCCTCATTAATTGAATGTTAATCATTTTGTATCAGTTTATCTCCAGAACTTACGATCACGCTGATGAATCGAACGCAGCACTGAGGCAGGAGGAACATTATCGTATTCCTATCATTTCTGAATGAATCCTTTTTAATTGTGTGGTGTTGTTTTTCTTTTAAAGTCAATAAATCTTTTGGTCCCTTAGTGTAGATCCGGGTATGACTGCATCGCGGCCATGAAAACGCGCAGAAATGATAATGTTGCTTCCTACCAGTCTCAAAGAGATTAATCTGCTGCTCTGCGTCCAAAGAATGTCAAGTTTTTAAAAGATATTTATCATGTGAAATAATCAATCTCTGATTGTGTTGCCAAATTACACATAAAATTTCATTGTATCTTCAACACTATATTTTTATAACGCTGCAGGCCAATTAGGCTTTTCTATATGATCGTGCACCTAAAGTCCCTATTCTGTGGGAAGAAGGGCTGTGCTCCGAAGAATAATGCAAACCCGAGAGAAGTAGATGAAATTACGAGTGTCACTCCAAAAGAAATGCACACTATTTTTGTAAAAATACAGTTTTAATTCTCCTTGTGTGAAAGTTTTACAGTGTGTATATACATCCTTCTTGCTTGTTTTCATACTTAGTTCAACCTGTTCCCGTGAGTGGCGCCGTCACAGTATGTCTTCAAGATGGCTGCTACTCTTGAGGTTCGTCAGAAGCAACGTGCTGTCATAGAATTCCTGTGCTGTGAAAACGAGACAGTGGGAAACATCCACAAGAGGTTGAAAAAGGTGTGTGGAGATGCTGATGTCGATCGCAGTACAGTCAGTCGGTGGGCAAGCAGATTACGTGATGAAAACAGGCAAGTCAATATCGAGGATTGTCCTCGCAGCGGCAAGCCTCGTATTGCACACACTCCAAACAGTGTGCAGAGAGTCAACGAATTGGTGACTGCTAACAGACGCATCACAGTGAACGAATTGTCACTCTACGTTTGGACAGGGGAAGGAAGTGTTTGCAGAATACTGGAAGTGTTGGCGTTAAAAAAGGTTTGTGCCAGGTGGGTTCCCAGGACGTTGACAGTGGCTCACAAAGAAACAAGAAAAACGGTATGCAGCGAACTTTTGGAACAGTACAAGAATGGTGGAGATGAAGTTCTTGGAAGAATTGTGACAGGTGATGAAACATGGATCAATCATTTTTCACCAGAGACGAAGAGGCAATCAGTGGAGTGGCATCATGCAAATTCACCTAAGGAAAAAAATTCAAAACCACACCTTCTGCTGGAAAAGTTATAGCTACAGTGTTTTTCGATTCCGAAAGACTCTTGCTTGTGGACATCATGCCAAGTGGAACCACCATAAATTCTGATGCATATGTGACGACACTGAAGAAACTTCAAGCTCGACTGAGTCGTGTTCGACCACATAGGCAAAAGCAGGATGTTTTGCTGTTGCACGACAATGCACGGCCACATGTCAGACAAAAAACCATGGAAGCAATCACAAAACTCGGATGGACAACGCTGAAAAACCCGCCCTTAAAGTTCTAACCGGGCTCCATGTGACTATCATCTCTTTGGGAAACTGAAAGACTTTCTTCTTGGAACAAGGTTTGAAGATGATGACTCCCTTGTGCACGCTGCCAAACAGTGGCTCCAACAGGTTGGTCCAGAATTTTACCGTGCAAGTATACAGGCACTGGTTCCAAGATGGCGTAAGGCACTTGAGAGGGATGGAAATTATGTGGAGAAACGAAAATACTGTTCCTAAGGGATGTATCTACACACTGTAAAGCTTTCAGACATGTAGAATAAAAGATGGATTTTTAAAAACATAGTGTGCATTTCTTTTGGAGTGACCCTCGCATAACCGAATCGCCACTGCTCAGTACTTTAGCAAGGACGATTATTAACAAAGTTCGGTTAACTTCATATATTTCTATTACGTAAACTAATTTTAATAAACACTAATTAGTGGAAAATTTGGAAAAAAACATTTTCAAAGAGTATCATTAATGAAAATAACCAACAGCCGCCAGTTCCTCAATGGAACAAGAATTCTTTGTTTATTCATGTCAGAGGTACATTAAAATGATCACATATACAATACTGAACCGGGAATTTACTTTCAAAACCTTTTCTTAAGAATTTACTTTATTTACTAGCGATTCATCAAGAACGATAACACATTTAATCGCACTATGTAAGTGTGGAAGTAGTTGCCAGTGTGTAACTGATGAAAACAAATCAAATTTCTTTCAACAAATGGAAATTTTATTTCTAAAAACCTTTTCTTTTAAACAGATTCAAAATTATAATCAGAAAGCACCCTCTAAATATCAATTTACAATTTATTCAGAGGCAGAAAGAATAATTCTTGACTGTATGAGCTTCCGGGCTGTGAACCTCGTCGCTCCCTTTTCACACGGCCGTAGTCACGACCGCTCACAACAACCTCTGAAAGACTACACTGGTGCAAATCTGCAACCCACCAGATTACTTTAAATTAAAAATTTTAACAACTCACAAAAACACATTAACTATGCACCCCGTAGGAGGGATGGAAATAGTACAAAACACTCACACTAAAATATTGACTTGCCACCGAAGGTGAAGCTTGATTAAAAAAAAAACCTCTTACGGTGGAAGGATGGCAACTTTATATACTAAAATTACCATTTAAGTAAAACCCATGAAATGCAGTCTTACATAAAATATACAAGGTTGGCCAAACATGCTCTACATTACACATATACCGCCTCTCAAGATGATAGGCAAGATAAAAACATATTTCAGGAATTCGGCCGCTACACTTAAAGCAATAAATTCGTTAACACCGAATCCGACGAACATGACAGAGGCAGCTATTTACGTACGGCAGACCGAGCGAGGTGACGCAGTGGTTAGACACTGGACTCGCATTCGGGAGGACGACGGTTCAACCCGCGTCCGGCCATCCTGATTTAGGTTTTCCGTGATTTCCCTAAATCGCTCCAGGCAAATGCCGGGATGGTTCCTTTCAAAGGGCACGGCCGACTTCCTTCCCCGTCCTTCCCTAATCCGATGAGACCGATGACCTCGCTGTCTGGTCTCCTTCCCCAAACCAACCAACCAACCAACCGTACGGCAGACCGACAGACAGACACTATCTGCCTAACAAATGCGGACGGGAGACAGACAAGCAGGCTGGGGACGAGAGACTGACCAAGAAAACGAGTAGAATTTAACAAGTAAATGAAACAACATATCACGAATCACTTAACTTCTAATAAACTGCAATGTCTGGCGAAGACCTGGTGCAGCACCCCCAAAACGCTCTCCCGAACCGTCCGCTGCCAGCCGCTTCAACAGACGCAGGAAGGCGCCCCGATCTCCCGTTTCACGGCGTCGCAGCTCGCACCGGCCAGACCGATGTCGTGGGTTGACTCCTGTTGCTCTTGTGTCGGCCGCGAAGCCACTACCCCTCGCTATACGGCGTGGCCCACTGGACTGACGTGGCGACCTCACATGCGCCAACGCTCAAGACGGACAAGTCGCGTCCCAGTGCGCGACCGACCAACCGATCGATCCAACCGCCAAACTCGAGCAGACTGGCGGCCTAACAGATACTAGCACTCCAGACGACAGACAGACACTGACTGCCCCCACACTGACCCAGATGACCAACTGACCGATTGGCGAACTGATAGCGCCCCTTAAATGCACGTGAACAGGCTACCTTTCCCCTTTCCCACCAGAGGGAGACACCAAAGCTGCTACTGCCACAGCGGCACCACCGCCGGAGACGGAGGGCAACGGCTTCAGACTACGCGCTGCGGCGCGCTCTTCAAAACGGCAATTTTTACCACGGCTCAAATACATACAAAGAAAACTATACAGTATTCACCCAGAACTGGGCAACTTTGATAGCATTGGGAGCTGCTGACACTAAGTCCTTCGTGCTACAGTTGGCTGTGCATGAGTTACATTTGAAGAAATGCTGGGTTGTCTGCAATTCACCGCATTCGCAAAGTGTTGTATTGGCAGTTGGCAGTGGGAAGTTCCATTTAAGGAGATTGTACCACGATCATGCGTCTTCGGTCCGTAGTTTGTTCAAGGACTTCCAGATGACCCACTTCTCCACGTGTCCAGGCGGCAGGGATTCATGTGGTGTATTCCAGTTTGACAGGTGTTGGCATCTTTCTTTTCACTTGGTGAGTCGGATAGCCGCCGCTGATCCTTCTAACGGCTGTGAGGTTGTTAGGAAACTCTTCCTGGACTTTAATCTTGGCTTGGCGGGTTGATGTCCAAAGAGTGGATATGAGGTCACTGTATTTGATTTATTCCTCTCGATGGTAGCGGCAACCTCTCTTCTGACGTCACAAGGAGCAATCCCAGCGAGACATTGAACTTTGTCAATGGGGTTGCTCTTATGCAGCCTACAGCCGTCATTTAAGGCTACATCAACCTGCTTTGCATGTACTGAATTGTACCACACTGGGATAGCGTACTCTCCTGCAGAATAGTATGAGGCAAGAGCTGTTGTTCTTAATGTTTGTGGATGTGTACCCCAGTTCGATCCCGCCAGTCTCTGAATAAGGCAGTTTCTGGAGGATACTTTCTGCTTCAGATTCAGAGAATATTCCTTGTAGGTCAGTGTACGGTCGAGAGTGACACCCAAATCCTTGGGGTGGGAACAATATTCTAGTGCAACTCCATTCCAGAATATTTCTAGTTTCCTGTCAGTTTGTTTATGTTTCAGATGGAATGAAGTACACTTGCGTTTTCTTAGGAGTGTGCTAGCTGATTCTTTTCATAGTAAGTACCAAGCTGTTGTAGACCGTGTGTAAGCAATAACCCTACATCTTCAAACCGATTGCCCTGGGCAGCAAGAGCAAGGTCATCAGCATATATGAAGCTTTTGCATCCTTGAGGCTGTGGTTGATCGTTAGTGTACACAGTAAATAAAATAGGCGACAGTACAGTTTCTTGAGGAAGACCGTTCTTTTGAGTGCTCCTTCGGCTGTGGTTTTCCTTGGAAGTCCACGAAACCACGTCGATTCTGTAGGAGTGTTGCAATAATCCTTGTCAAGAATAATTAAATCGACCGTACCTAAGAATAGTTATTGGCGTCATAACGTAGGAACAGTACCTAACGCACACTTTCAAGTACATCACTCATCACATGTAACAGTAATCAAATAATAATCAAATAGCAAACACATACAACATATTATATTAATTTTTAAAGTTCAATTAAAGTAAGATTGGTTACTGGCTGTGGACACAAACGTTTTGCTACGTTACTCACTGTAATACTGACTGTCGTAACTGTAGCAAGCAGAAAGATTGTTTGAATTTACTCATTGGTTAAGGACTGGCATTTACCTAGCAGTTACTCTGAAATTTCTTTGTAATAAAATTTATAAATTATGCCACAAGCTATAAATGAGGACTGTGCTGTGACAGTGAAATTCAGTGTCCAAATTATGTAATGTTTTACTTCCAATTTTTTGTTATGAAAATTACTCAATTTTTAGCAAATGAATTAATACTGAATTTTGCGTCATTCTATTTCTGACATTCGCACTGCAACCAAAGATTTCATTATTACATAATGGTCCACAAGTTGGTTCTAATGGTTCAAATGGCTCTGAGCACTATGGGACTCAACATCTTAGGTCATAAGTCCCCTAGAACTTAGAACTACTTAAACCTAACTAACCTAAGGACATCACACACACCCATGCCCGAGGCAGGATTCGAACATGCGACCGTAGCAGTCCCGCGGTTCCGGACTGCAGCGCCAGAACCGCTAGACCACCGCGGCCGGCCCACAAGTTGGAAAAATTATGTTTTGATAATGTAATAAATTAATATTCACTTCATTTTCAGTTCATTTTCTGATTATCTCGGTTCATACAAAGAGATAGGTGGGATACTGCTTGGACGGTGACGGAGGAAAATGATTTACGTGACAATACGCACGAAAACAATGTTATTCAAACAATAAAATTCAAACTACGCTGTTCAGTCTGTTACACTTCTAGTTATAAAAAGTCTAGATCTTACTACACTTCGCAATGCCGTTAGCTTGACGAGTGGCGTCATTTAGCGGTAAATAGGGCACAAGTTGATCTTCATGCCATATCATAGCCGATTACAAGGGCCCACAGTACTCTTGATGCTGTGTGAATTACTCTTGGTGCAGTTGTACTGTGTCCAATAAATGCCATAGTTTGCCCACATTAAACATCCGTCGAAACAACCATTTCAGTTTTCACTGCTCCGCACTTCGGAAATAGTCTTTTTGTGTCCGCATTTTTGCGCAGCCACACCGGCGAATACACACAACCAACGACACCAACCGCCTCCTCGAGACCCCTAACTGCTACTTTTTTGGCGCACTCGCATGCCCACCGATAATGCATTTACAATTTATTACACACTTTGAGAATATCTTTTCCCTGACACAGGCCAGCGTGTCTACTTGCAAAATGTTAACATCCCATGCGTATTCTCTTTCTTAAATAATAAATAGCATTTGTAACTTCACAACATATTTACAAGAATAATATTCAGCACAGCTAATAAAGCAAACTTCGCAAAACATGTGGGAAATGTATGATCATTCACAGAGTTCATTCTTTCCTAAAATCGTATTGTGTGATGGTATTTGATTAGATGTTGGTGTACTTGATTATAGTTTTTTAGCGTGCCATAATTCCGATTGCAGCAGTTTTCTCAATCATTTACAATAATTGGAATTGATTCTATTTTTACTAGTACTCGATAGTCTTCGACCACTTCTAAACATGTGATGTGAAAGTTAGGTGAATACAGTATACATCATTCGACTGAATGGCTTAACATACTTAGATATTGTTCTAACGTAAACATAGCTCTTTCATGCATTTTCGAATACTGTGACATTTGACAAGCTTCACAGATGTAGGATATAGCTAATTTGAGGCTCTGTTGTGTCATAAACCAAGTGTGGTATTCAGATCGAAATTCGAATGTTGTCATGTGTTGGAGAAGACAAGCAACAGGAGCTGAAACCATTAGTTGATTTTATTTCTTATTTTTTAAGTCTTTTGAAATAGTATATAAAGGAAATGTCTGACAACTACATATTAATGAATCGTTAATTACATTATAAGCAGAAGTCGGTTTTTAACGATTTATGGATGTTTTATACTCATTATGATATTCTGTAAGGAAATTTACCTACCTTTTTAGCTGGCCAAGGGTGTTTAGGCTTGAAAATAGCTTTGAGTTCTTACTTAAGAGTCCACAATAATGTTCCTGACAATCATTAGACGAAAAAAATGCGTCTTTATATTATGCAGACTTGGAAAGTGTTGTGGCATTTGACAGGCACGACAAATGTGGAAGATCATTGATATAAGGCTCTGTTGTGTTATATACCAAGCGTGGTACATAGATATAACGTTTAATATATTTTACCGGTAAGAAACTGGACATAAATCAGCAGTTGATTTTATTTCTCATTTTCGAGGTCTGAGCAGTAGTATTTCAAGTAAAATCGACATTAGTCATCTACTCTCCTGGAAATTGAAATAAGAACACCGTGAATTCATTGTCCCAGGAAGGGGAAACTTTATTGACACATTCCTGGGGTCAGATACATCACATGATCACACTGACAGAACCACAGGCACATAGACACAGGCAACAGAGCATGCACAATGTCGGCACTAGTACAGTGTATATCCACCTTTCGCAGCAATGCAGGCTGCTATTCTCCCATGGAGACGATTGAAGAGATGCTGGATGTAGTCCTGTGGAACGGCTTGCCATGCCATTTCCACCTGGCGCCTCAGTTGGACCAGCGTTCGTGCTGGAGGTGCAGACCGCGTGAGACGACGCTTCATCCAGTCCCAAACATGCTCAATGGGGGACAGATCCGGAGATCTTGCTGGCCAGGGTAGTTGACTTACACCTTCTAGAGCACGTTGGGTGGCACGGGATACATGCGGACGTGCATTGTCCTGTTGGAACAGCAAGTTCCCTTGCCGGTCTAGGAATGGTAGAACGATGGGTTCGATGACGGTTTGGATGTACCGTGCACTATTCAGTGTCCCCTCGACGATCACCAGTGGTGTACGGCCAGTGTAGGAGGTCGCTCCCCACACCATGATGCCGGGTGTTGGCCCTGTGTGCCTCGGTCGTATGCAGTCCTGATTGTGGCGCTCACCTGCACGGCGCCAAACACGCATACGACCATCATTGGCACCAAGGCAGAAGCGACTCTCATCGCTGAAGACGACACGTCTCCATTCGTCCCTCCATTCACGCCTGTCGCGACACCACTGGAGGCGGGCTGCACGATGTTGGGGCGTGAGCGGAAGACGGCCTAACGGTGTGCGGGACCGTAGCCCAGCTTCATGGAGACGGTTGCGAATGGTCCTCGCCGATACCCCAGGAGCAACAGTGTCCCTAATTTGCTGGGAAGTGGCGGTGCGGTCCCCTACGGCACTGCGTAGGATCCTACGGTCTTGGCGTGCATCCGTGCGTCGCTGCGGTCCGGTCCCAGGTCGACGGGCACGTGCACCTTCCGCCGACCACTGGCGACAACATCGATGTACTGTGGAGACCTCACGCCCCACGTGTTGAGCAATTCGGCGGTACGTCCACCCGGCCTCCCGCATGCCCACTATACGCCCTCGCTCAAAGTCCGTCAACTGCACATACGGTTCACGTCCACGCTGTCGCGGCATGCTACCAGTGTTAAAGACTGCGATGGAGCTCCGTATGCCACGGCAAACTGGCTGACACTGACGGCGGCGGTGCACAAATGCTGCGCAGCTAGCGCCATTCGACGGCCAACACCGCGGTTCCTGGTGTGTCCGCTGTGCCGTGCGTGTGATCATTGCTTGTACAGCCCTCTCGCAGTGTCCGGAGCAAGTATGGTGGGTCTGACACACCGGTGTCAATGTGTTCTTTTTTCCATTTCCAGGAGTGTATATATTATTAATTAATTAATTACACTGGATGAGTAAAGGCTGATCTTTAACTATTTTTGGACTGTATGTTATATACTCGTTCCAATATTTTGTTGTGAATAATATATTGTTTCCAAAGAAATTTAGCAATGTGACTGATGAGGCAGGTTATAAAAGATTCTTTGCAGTCGGTAATGACAACATAGTCCACAAAATTTTCGTCATTTTACACAAGTCATACACTTTTTTAAGTATGTGACTTGCTTTTTTAAATGTATAAGTAATTCAGGTCATTCGGATACTTCTGAGAACAACCAAGATGGACAACACTGTAATTGCCCCTTTAATTTTAATGGTGCCTAAAATACTAATTACCGGCCGCTGGTGGCCGAGCGGTTCTAGGCGCTTCAGTCCGGAACCGCGCGACTGCTACCGTCGCAGGTTCGAATCCTGCCTCGGGCATGGCTGTGTGTGATGTCCTTAGGTTAGTTAGGTTTAAATAGTTCTAAGTTCTAGGGGACTGATGACCTCAGATGTTAAGTCCCATTGTGCTCAGAGCCATTTGAACCATTTTTTAAAATACTAATTCTTATTGGAGTAGAGCAAAGGAAGGTTGTAGTACATGCTGAAGTGCGTGTTTACGCAATTTTACATAGATATCATGGAAATAGTGCTAGTGCTATTTGTACACATCATTTTAATACTGCACTCTGATGGGCTGGAAAGTGCGGTGCGGAGCACGAGGCGGTATAAAACACACCTGAACTATTCCTCCAGCTTGGATTTTTTGATTGGGTGGTGATAGGAGGAAAGGATGGAAGAGGGAGAGGGTCTTTAATTCCCTATTAACACCATTTAGCTAGTTCCCCTGTTTTGGAGTTTTTGGTTGGCCGTTTCACTTTTAATACTGTTCTACAACAGGCTGGATAAAGGAGATGAGATGGGGTGTGTGAGGAGGGAGAGATAGCGAGAGTGGTCTACAAAGCTCAAGCAGTTCCTTTTTCCCGATAATTTTTAAATTTCCCAACAACAACACCTTCGATTTCTTGAATATATCGAAATTTTTGAGTTTCTCACAATCTACGGTCTTGGAATTTTTAAATTCAGTTTTTAAATTACTCTCAGTTTTATACGAAGGGTCTATATTGAATGTCCCACCATTGTTTTTTAATTTCCCGCTCTCAAACATTTTCGATTTTTGTTTTTTCAGCCAAAAGCATACGCAGTGCTGCGATTGTGATAACGAGTAACGGTAGAAACTGGAACTATGCGATGGAACATACATAGCTTTGCTACTCACTTGGTAGCCAATTCGAGTTCGTATTGGAATATACCAGTACGCAAAAGATGTAATATGAAATTCGTCTTTTTGTAGTGAAGTGCAATCAGAACTTCCCTTTCGGTTCATGAAAAGCCTTTCACCCTCACAGCACAATAGCTACAATTCCAGACTGAAATTTCCCTAACTTGAATGTCGGGTTGGGGCCATAGCACCACGGTACAGGTTTTGGCAATGTAACACTTTCCTGCGCTATTAATGAGTGAATAAGGGGTCAAACTTCAGGTGATGATTCGTGATACGAGAAGAAAGATATAGTGTATATCAAAATATGTCTGGAAATGCAACAAAGCAGTTAGTACTGGTACAATACATTACACATTACATGTTATACAGTTTTTCTATGTTACAAAATATATTCAATGTGAGCATCATTGGCTGGAATGAAAATGTTCATTTCACTCTTTTGAATATTCCACACTGTACCTGAATATCGTCACAGGTTACACGCTCATGCTATTCAGGGATCGGCTACTGGTTCAGCTCTCATCACCAAGTGAACGTCACGGGGCTTTAAGTCGGACGATCGAGGCGGCCTGATTCCAGGGCAATAGCGTCTTATCCATTTCCTCGTTAACAATTTATTGCAGTACTGAACAGCGATACACAAGTGGGTTGATGCTCCATCATGCATCAACCAACTACCTGTCGTATTATTGAAGGCAGATTCTGCAACAAAAGGGGCAGAGTGTTCTGCAGGAACTTCAAATGCGTGCGTCAGTTACGGCGTCATGGCGAAACAAGTAATTCGAGGTTGAAGGTCACGAATAATCCCTGCTAAAACCTTGATTCTAAAGCGGTGCTGAAGCGACGATTCAAACTTTCCCCTATGATTTTCTGTACCCCACAGATGTGTAGATTTGAGATTCCATCTCCACCAAAGGCCGCTTCAGCTGTGAATGTACTGTGGACTGAAAGCCAATAGTGACGGCGGTCTGATGCAACAACCAGTGAAAAAACTTTTATCACGGAGGATAGTCCCTTTGATTTACTTTATGCTGACGAGCCACGTAGCTGGAGCTTGTGGTAGTTCGTCTTAACAGCGTGTAGAACAAGTTGTTCTAGACCTCGTATATGAACATCCCACTGGCGCCCAGGTTTACCAAACTCTGAAACTAATCACATTCACACAAATTCCGAAAATTGGATGCAAAAATTATGTGAGTTGAGTGGTGCTGTCGACCAGTGTAAGCGGCTCCGTAAATTCGCGTGGCCTCACGACTGTTTCCACGTGCTTGACCGTGGACGAAAACCATCTCAGCTTACGTCCGAAAAGAACGACAAGTCATTGTGCTTCGACGTAACTGAAATCATGCAACAGAAACACAGGGAATAATGCTGCTCTTCAGTGCCTTCTACGACGGCAAATATTCAATGATTAAATGATGAATTAATATCATGTAACTCCCTGGCAGATTAAAACTGTGTGCCCGACCGAGACTCGAACTCGGGACCTTTGCCTTTCGGGGGCAAGTGCTCTACCATCTGAGCTACCGAAGCACGACTCACGCCCGGTACTCACAGCTTTACTTCTGCCAGTACCTCGTCTCCTACCTTCCAAACTTTACAGAAGCTCTCCTACAAACTTTGCAGAACTAGCACTCCTGAAAGAATGGATACTGCGGAGACATGGCTTAGCCACAGCCTGGGGGATGTTTCCAGAATGAGATTTTCACTCTGCAGCGGAGTGTGCGCTGATACGAAACTCCCTGGCAGATTAAAACTGTGTGCCCGACCGAGACTCGAACTCGGGACCTTTGCCTTTCGCGGGCAAGTGCTCTACCATCTGAGCTACCGAAGCACGACTCACGCCCGGTACTCACAGCTTTCGTATCAGCGCACACTCCGCTGCAGAGTGAAAATCTCATTCTGGAAACATCCCCCAGGCTGTGGCTAAGCCATGTCTCCGCAGTATCCATTCTTTCAGGAGTGCTAGTTCTGCAAGGTTTGTAGGAGAGCTTCTGTAAAGTTTGGAAGGTAGGAGACGAGGTACTGGCAGAAGTAAAGCTGTGAGTACCGGGCGTGAGTCGTGCTTCGGTAGCTCAGATGGTAGAGCACTTGCCCGCGAAAGGCAAAGGTCCTGAGTTCGAGTCTCGGTCGGGCACACAGTTTTAATCTGCCAGGAAGTTTCATATCAGCGCACACTCCGCTGCAGAGTGAAAATCTCATTCTGGTAATATCATGTAGTGTACAATGTAAAGGACCAGTACGCAATTGCATTATTTCACTCAGTGTCCATTTCCGAACATATTTTGATATGAATTTTGTTTTTCCTTTTGCCTGTAAAGTATCACCTCTTGAAGTTTGTCCCCATTTCGTGATATTCAACATGTACACCGAGGTGGCAAAAATCATGGGGCACCTCCAGTATCGTGCCGGCGTTCTTTTGCTCGGCGTAGTGCAGCAACTAGACGTGGCATGAATTCAAGTCGTTAGAAGTTCCCTGCAGAAATATTGAACCATGATTTCTCTATAGTCATCTATAATTGCAAAAGTATTGACGCTGCTGGCTTTTGTGCACGAACTAACCCCCTGATTATGTCCCATAAATATTCGATGCGATTCATGTCTGGTAATCTAGGTGACCAAGTCAATCCCTCGAACTGTCCAGAATGATCTACAAACCAACTTCGAAGAACTGTGACGTGGCGCATTGTCACCCATAAAACGTCCGTCGTCTTTCGGGATCATAATGTCAGTGGCTGCAAGTGGTCTCCAAATCGTTTCTAGTCGCATGTTCGAATCCTGCCTCGAGCATGGATGTGTGTGATGTCCTTAGGTTAGTTAGGTTTAAGTAGCTCTGAGTTCTAGGGGACTGATGACCTCAGAAGTTAAGTCCCATAGTGCTCGGAGCCATTTTTTCGTTTCTAGTCAATAAACACAGCCCACACCGTTATGGATCCACCACCGGCTTGCACAATGCCTTGTTGACAACTGGGGTTCAGGGCTTCGTGGGGTCTGCGCCACATTACAACCCTACCATCAGCTCTTAGCAACTGAAAATGGGCACTCATCTGACCAGTTCACTGTTTTCCACTCCTAAAGGGTCCCATAGATATATTCAGCAGCCTAGGTGAGGTGTCGCAGGTGACTTTGTACTGTTAGCAAAGGCACTCGCGTCTGTCATCTGCTGCCATAGCGCATTGACGACCAATTTCGCGACGTTCGTCTTACGTCCCACATTGATTTCTGCGGTTATTTCACACGGGGTGACCTGTCTATGGGCACTGACGACTCTGCGCAGACCCCGCTGCTCTCGGTCGTTAAGTGAAAATTGTTTGTTGGCCACTGCGTTGTCTTGGTGAGAGGTAACGCGTGAGGTAGTCTCAGGCACAGTCTTGAGACTTCTCGCGTCCGTCGGCCGTCGTAATTTAATGTTTTATTTACTACACTTGGTAATGGTGACTGTTGCCGACTTACGTGGAAGGCCTTAATCAAAATGATATTCCATTCAATTTTGATTTACAATTAAATGATTTTGTGAAGTTGTCTCTTTTTTAACAATATTAATCTTAAGTGGAAATTATTTGTTACGTTAATGACTGTAAGACTCGCTGAATCATAAAACATGAGCATATAATTTCAACAATGGAATAAACTTTTCATATTAATTTCTTCAGCTAGTCAGTTCACTTTAAAGCAAAAAATCTTTAGCTATTCATTACAATTGCGGCCCACACACGCGCGAGCGTACTTTTCTTACCTCCGTTAACCATTGCATTATAGTCGGAGTCCTGGCTCTGGCTCTCGGCTGTTGTACTGAAAATAAGAATCTTAGAGCTACGTATTTTTTGCAGTGTCGGGCGGCTGTCGAGAAAAATGTATATTGTGTCAATAGTGGGCGAGTTTTTCGCTTCCGCTAATTTTTGTAAGTTAATATCGCCACTTAATGGTGTCGTTGGCTGCTTCGGCTGCTGCGATTGTTGCACTGTAAATTACTGGAATGCAGGTTAATTAAAGGAAGGCGGACATGAAATCGGGATCACCTCTTGCAAATTAAAAGTGAACAATAATTTTAAATCTGCTTAATTAGTAAAAATATGCTTACATTTGCCAGCACTCGCAAGATGTCCATCTACACGCAACCAAGAAAAGAGAAGAAGACGAGTAAAAAATGAACAAAAGAGTGCATCTTGTCGTCTCTTTAGATCATTTTGTTTCGAGTGCATCTTTATATTTCTTTGCCCTCGAAACTTACACAGAGAAATTATTGTAATACGGATACATGAGAAAAATTCATGTTTGTCTGAGCGGCTAGTGTGCACTTATTATTCAATTTTTAAATGTCTCTTCTTTATAAATACTGTTTTTAAGTCTTTCTTTAGTATTTTACTGGGGGCGGTGAAATTTTCCATGCCTCTAGCTCCGACTACCATTCCACATCCAAAGTCTGGTAATTCCCTTCATGCGGCCATAATCACGTCGGAAACCGTTTCACACGAATCACCTGAGTAAAAATGACAGCTCCTCTAATGCAATGTCTTTTTATATCTTATGTACGCGACGCTACCATAAGTACATAGCGATAGCCGATTACTTGTGCCACATCAGTATACGGAGACACGCTTATTATCGCAGTTACCTGCGGTACTCCAGAACTTCTGTTTCCCAAGAAATCTTCATTGTAATCACATACCTGGTACTATTTTGCCAAAGCACTTTTACACTCGAGAGGCAACAAAACGGAAACGTTCTGCAAAGCCAGCCAGGTAACAGAGTCCAGAAGTTTTTCATTCATTTATTACGTCTGTCAAGATCAAATGGAGATCACTCGGTTAACTAAACGCCATTTTTTTCTGCAGTAAATGAGACCTGGTTATTGGATTCTGAATCTGACGGGACCGCGCGCCATTCCTCGTGGAGTGGCCGCTGGTACGCCGCAGTGACGGCTCATAAGCGCCGGTCTGACGGGTGACCGCGCTGCCAGCGTGCGCGACAAGTGAGACGAGCCGACTCGCAGCTCGCTACTGCTGCTCCGACTGTTGGCGGCTCACACGGGAGCCACGCGCGCGTCAGCGACCATTAAATTTTTACGGGCCGTCACATCTGTCGCGGAAAGAGAACATTCGTTTTTATTAATGGAACCTTTGTCGCGGAAAAATATATCGCTACACTGAGACCGGCGCGCCGTTTTATGCGTCACAAAAGAACGGACCCGGCGCTGTTAGCGTCCCGTGTACATCAGCGTGGCTCGCGAGTGTTCAGAAATAAATTGTCTGGTAGCTGGGCTCAATAGCTGTGCCGCAGGCCGACAAGGCCGTGCTGACCTCAATGTTTTCGTTATCATATTTCCTGTACCACGGGGATATAAATAATTTATTGCACTACGATATATTCATTTGTGGCATGTCCTTCTCGTATAAATGACTGGCACGTCGATGTTTTGAGTATTGGTAATTACCTCTTATTTTTTAAGTTTTTCACTATATATGCAGCGTTGTTCACCTGGATGTGGTAGCGAGGCGCCGCGTGGGATTAGCCGAGCTTTCTAAGGGGCTGCAGTCATGGACTGTGCGGCTGGTCCCGGTGGAGGTTCGAGTCCTCCCTCGGGCACGGGTGTGTGTGTTTGTCCTTAAGATAATTTAGGTTAAGTAGGGTGTAAGCTTGAAGACTGATGACCTTAAGAGTTAAGTCCCATAAGATTTCACAAACATTTGAACATTTTTTTTGGTAGCGACGCTGAATGTATTGGGCTTGTAAAACGGTCTGCACTATTTGATTTGCAGTTGTAATTCAACGCTACTGAAGTCAAATGTATTAGGTCGGTGCATTAGTTCGTAGCGTTTTTGTTCTTCATGTTGGTATTCCGGTTGCTACGAATGTCTTTATCGATTGTCGTTTTTTATTTGCAGTTCTATGTTGTTATTTGAGTTTGCATTGTAAGTAGGCTGTTTAGGTTCTTATATTGGTAACGCCGCCGCCACGTAGCGCTCTCTGTATGAAAATCACTGGCTGTGCTGTGTGCAGTCTGTGGCTAGTTTGTATTGTTGTCTGCCATTGTAGTGTTGGGCAGCGGCAGCTGGATGTGAACAGCGCTTAGCGTTGCGCAGTTGGAGGTGAGCCGCCAGCAGTGGTGGATGTGGGGAGAGAAATGGCGCAGTTTTGAAATTTGTAAAAATGGATGTCATGAACTGCTATATATATTATGATTATTAAGGTAAATACATTGTTTGTTCTCTACTAAAATCTTTCATTTGCTAACTATGCCTACTAGTAGTTAGTGCCTTCCGTAGTTTGAATCTTTTATTTAGCTGGCAGTAGTGGCGCTCGCTGTATTGCAGTAGTTCGAGTAATAAATGTATTAGGTCGGTGCATTAGTTCGTAGCGTTTTTGTTCTTCATGTTGGTATTCCGGTTGCTACGAATGTCTTTATTGATTGTCATTTTTTATTTGCAGTTCTATGTTGTTATTTGAGTTTGCATATTGTCATTTTGTCAGCTGGAGATAGTGAGTGGAACTTTGGACGCTAGAAAATGAAGTGTCAAGTGGAGAGATCGGAACAATTCAGACTTATTCTTCTGTTTCAGTTCGCCACGCGGGACTAGCCGAGCGGTCTCAGGCGCTGCAGTCATGGACTGCGCGGCAGGTCCCGGGGGAGGTTCAAGACCTCGCTCGGGCATGGGAGTTTGTGTTTGTCCTTAGGATAATTTAGATTAAGTAGTGTGTAAGCTTAGGGACTGATGACCTTAGCAGTTAAGTCCCATAAGATTTCACACACATTTGAACATTTTTCTGCTTTATTTCAGTGGAGGAGTGACAGCGGTGGAGGCACACAGAAAAATTTGTGCCATGTATGGGGATAATGCCACTGTACGGAGCACAATAAGAAAATAGGTTTCTTGTTTTAAGAAGGATCGTTTTGACATCAGTGAATCTCCATGTTCAAGCTGACCTTCGGGGTTTGATGAAAACCTTTTAAACCCATTAATCCACAATGTTTCACATCAGTGTTGGCCAAAGTGATGAACTGTAATCATTCCACCTTTGTGCGACATTTCAATGGAATGGGAAAGGTTAAGAAATGGGGTGTGTGGATACCGCATTCTGTAAGCCAAAATTACAAAAATGCCATAAGTGAGCTTCCCTGCTTGCTTATGATCAAATGGATCGTCAACAACACCGACCATTCCCACCCTTCATCTTTACTGGCGGCGAGAAATGATATCTTTATGGTAAGATAAGGGAAAGAAAGGAATGGTTAAGCCCACAAAGCAGCAACTCTTGATACAAAGCCCTATGCTCATCCACAAAAGACAACGAAATGCATCTGGTGGGACAGTGACGGTGTGGTGCCCTACGGATTACCAATGTGTAACGTTCACTACTGACATTTGTCGTCAGCAACGGAGACGTCTTGCAGACATAATCCAAGAACAACGAACAGGAAGACTGCGTGAAGTGATGCTACTCCACCATAACGCTAGTCAGTATTCTGCTACACTGACAGAAAGCACTCTATAGGAGCTGGCTTGGCAAGTCTTTCCGCATCCACATAATTCACCTAATCTTGTACCCTCAGATTTTCCACCCTTCCAGCTCTCTATCAAACAACCTTCAAGGAACTTGTAACCTCCTCCTTCCTAATCGGCCTACTGGATTGCGCTATAACTGACAGCGATCGCGTATGCCTAATGAAATTTTACAGTGACCAAGCTATCGTTGTCGAAGGATAATACCTGTTGTTAGGAGGAAAGTGTCCAACAGACCCTTCCGAAGGAAGAATCTGTTGTAAACCTAATCTAAATACTGATGATGATTTTGAAATGGGTGAAATATAGTGCAATCGCTCACAAAAGATGCACGGGGAAAGGGTACCACGTATTATTTAATAAAAAATGTTGATAATACAAAAAACACTAACAGAAAAGGGGATAATTAAATGCTCGCCGGAACAAAGGGGCAATGAATATATAGAGTCTTAAGAAAGGTATTGGAAAGAAATTTAAGCAAAAAACACTAGTGTGGTACAGAGTTTTCCACAAGAGTTTACGAGAAAATAAATCAAACAGAAAGCACTGAGTTTGAAGTTACTCCGAAATATCAAATTCTGAAAGTAGGATAAGTGAAGTTACTGATTAAATAAATGATTAGCTTTAACTGAAGCTTTGTTGTGTAAAAATGACGTTCAGTAACATCAGTGTAACGAAACGCAAAATTTAGAAGAAGGCAAGCAATTTACTTTTGATTATTGAAAGACTGAATTTAGAAGAAGGCAAGCAATTTACTTTTGATTATTGAAAGACTGAATTGAATTTACTTTAAGGAAATGAAGAACTAATTTTATCTTTAATACAACAACAATAAAATACGTACCATGCCAGCAGAAGTCACTCGCTAAGCTAAATACAGAGTAAATGGCATTGCACATTCTTAATTTATGCTGTATCTTTAGCTATTAGTTTTGCCAGTGCAATTTTATGTCATTTTACATGAATGAAGTCAATATTCAATATTGCAAATTAGGTAAGCCTCTGTTATCCAGTAGAATAATGAACAGTTACTGAGGCAGAAAATATAGACTGAAACTGGCCCTTAGTAAACAATAAAAACAGGCAGTAAATGGTTAATCAATTTTCTTACTTTTACGATACTCGGTGAATGCATGGCAAGGAAAGGCACCTTGCTTGGTGAAAATATCTGGGGATGATGACAACACATGTGCCCTACAAGTTTTAACTATTGCAAGTTATTATGGAGATTAGTCATACTTTGTGAAAGAAATGTCATGGTATAATGCCTCTTCAAAATTACTTACATTTGATAACTTTACAGTCTTACGATGTTGTAGCTGTGTGGACGACGAAGTATGTAGCTGACGACAATGTTGAGCCGCAGCTGTTGCTACTGGTTAAGAGCCCCGAGTCGTCTCCACAGCCACAGATAATTGCGGGACAAGTAATAGAACTGCAGCTTCCTCCACCTGTCCACTCCTACCCTGCTCTCAATACTCGCGAGTTAAAGAATTAGGTGCGCCTACACCGGCGCGTTCATAGCTGCACATCGCGTCTGAGGGAGCGCCCAACAAACACCTCCACACTCTTTCATGACTCGCAAAGACGAACAACGAAACAGCTACTGCTGTTTCGTCGTTGCCAATCAGCATTGGCAGCCGAAGACTTCCCATAACAAATCATGCTCATTCTGCCAACGGACTTGTCAACGAGGTTGGAGGAGTGGACAGAAGTTCAGGGCTCTCTCTTGTCCTGGAGGTGGAAAACTGCTTCTACAGGCGGAACAATCATCACTGACCAATGGAATGAGAATGCAGAACGCAATGGAAATCACAGCATTAAAGACACATAACGTGTATCAAAAAATGGTTCAAATGGCTCTGAGCACTATGGGACTTAACGTCTGTGGTCATCAGTCCCCTAGAACTTAGAACTTCTTAAATCTAACTAACCTAAGGACATCACACACATCCATGCCCGAGGCAGGATTCGAACCTGCGACCGTAGCGGTCACTCGGTTCCAGACCGAAGCGCCTAGAACCGCACAGCCACACCAGCCGGCTAACATGTATCCACAGGACATGTAGCCTGTAATTGAAAAAGTGTCATGATGATATCCGCATTGGTAAAAGATTTCGAAATAGTCCCCGAATCATTTCACTGTGAGGGGGCTGCCAAAGGGGGGTGACCATGAGAAAAAGATTGAATAACCAAAGAAAGGATAACGTTCTACGAGTCAGGGCGTGGAATGTTTCAAATTTGAATGTGGCAGGGAAGCTACAAATCTGAAAAGGAAAATACAAAGGCTCAATCTAGATATAGTAGGGGTCAGTGGGGTGAAACGGAAAAAGACAAGGATTCTTGGTCCTACGAATAAAGGGTAATACCAACAGTGCAGAAAATGGTATAACGGAGTGGGATTCGTTATGAATAGGAAGGTGGGGCAGAAAGTATGTTAATGTGAATGGTTCAGTGATGGGGTTGTTTTTATCAGAATCGACAGCAAATCAACAACGATAGTTAAGGTATACATGACGACGTCGTAAGTTGAAGATGAAGAAATAGAGAAAGTACAGTACGTAAAGGGAGACGAATATCTAATAGTCATGGACGACTGGAATACAGTTGCAGAGGAAGGAGCGGAAGAAAAGGTTACAGGAGAATATGGGCTTGGGGCAAGGAAAGAGAGAGGAGTTGTCCAATAAATTTCAGCTAGTAACAGTGAATACTCTGTTCACGAATCACAAGAGGAGCGGGTATACTTGGAAAAGGCCGAGTGATATGGGAAGACTTAAGATAGATTACGTCATGGTCAAGTAGAGATTCCAAAATCAGATACTGAATTACAAGGCGTACCCAGGAGAACATATAGACTCAGATCATAATGTAATAGTGATGAATAGAGAGTGGAAGTTTAAGTAGTTACTCAGGATGAATCAATACGCATAGAAGTGGAATACGGTAGTACTAAGACATAAAGAGACACTCTTGAAATTCTCTAAACCTATAACACGGCAATGAGGAGTAGCTCTGTGGGCTGTATAAAAAAAATGGCTCCAAGAACTATGGGACTTAACGTCTGAGGTCATCAGTCCCCTAGGACTTAGAACTACTTAAACCTAACTAACCTAAGGAAATCACACACATCCATGCTTGAGGTAGGATTCGAACCTGCGACCGTAGCGGTTACGCGGCTCCAGACTGGAGCGCCTAGAACCACTCGGCCATCCCGGCCGGGGTAGGCAGTATAGTTGGACATCTCTAAAAAGGACATTCACCGAAGCTGGAAACAAAAACATAGGTACAAAGAGGGTAACTGCAAAGAAACCATGGGTAACAAAAGAATACCTCAGCTGATCGATGAAAGAAGGAAGTACAAATATGTTAAGGAAATTCAGGAATACAGAAATACAAGTCGCTGAAGAATAAAGTAAATAGGAAGCACAGGGAAGCTAAAACGAAACAGCGGCATGAAAAATGTAAAGAAATCGAAAAAGAAATGATGGTAAGGACTGACTCAGCATATAGGAAAATCAAAACTAAATTCGGTGAAATTAAAAGGAAGGGCGGTAATGTTAAAGAATTCAACGGGTATTCCACTGCTAAATGGAGAGGAGAGAGCAGATAGGTGGAAAGAATACATTGAAGGTCTTTATGAGCGAATGATTTGTCTAACGTGATAGAAGAAGAAACAGGAAACAGAATTTAGAAGATGAAGGGGGATCCAGTATCAGAATTTAAGAGCTTTGGAGGACTTGTGATCAAATAAGACAGAAGGGATAGATAACACTCCATAAGAATTACTAAAATCATTGGGGGAAGTGAAAACAAAACGACTATTCATGTTGATGTGTAGAATGTATGAGACTGGCGACATACCATCCGGAAAAAAAGTCATCCACACTGTTCCAAAGACTACAAGAGCTGACAAGTGCGAGAATTATCGCACAATCAGCTTAACAGTTCACTCATCCAAGTTGATTACAAGAATAATGTACAGAAGACTAGAAAAAAAACTGAGGATTTGTTAGATGATCATTTTGGCTTTACGAAAGGTGAAGGCACCAGAGAAGCAACTCTGATGTTGCGGTTGATAATGGAAGCGATACTTAAGAGAAATGAAGTCACATTAATGGTATATGTTGACATGGAAAAAGCGTTCGACAATGTAAAATGGTGCAAGACGTTCGAAGTTCTGAGAAAAATAGGGGTAAGCTATATGGAGAGAACGGATAATACACAATGTGTACAAGAGTCAAGAGGGAGTAACAAGAGTGGACGAACAAAACGAAGTGCTCGCATTAAAAACGGTGTAAGAAAGGGATGTAGTCTTTCGTCTCTACTGTTCAATCTGTACATCAAAGAAACAATGATGCAAATAAAAGAAAGTTGCAGGAGTGGAATTAAAATTCAAGTTGAAAGGATATCAATATTACGATTCGCTGATGATATTTCTATCCTGAGTGAAGTGAAGAAGAATTACAGGATCTGTTAAATGGAATGAACAGTCTAATGAGTACAGAATATGGATTGAGAGCATATCGAAGAAAGATGAAAGTAATGGGAAATAGCAGAAATGAGAATAGCGAGAAACTTGACGTCAGGACTGATGGTCACGAAGTAGATGAAGTTAAGGAATTCTGTGCCTAGGCACCAAAATTAACAATGGCTTACGGAGCGTGGAGGACATCAAAAGCCGACTAGCGTTGGCAAAAACGGCATTCCGGGTCAACAGATGACTACTAGTATCAAATACAGAGGCCTTGATTTGAGGAAGAAATTTCTGCGAATGTACGATTGGAGCACAGCATTGCATGGATGTGAAACATGGACTATTGGAAAACCAGAATCTAAGCATCTGAGATATGGTGATGACAAATGTTGAACATTAGGTGGACCGATAAGGTAAGGGATGAGAAAGTTCTGTGCAGAATCGGGGAGGATTGGAATATGTGGAAAATACTAATAAGAAGAAGGGAAAGGATGATAGAACATCTATTAAGATATCAGGGAATAAATTCCATGGCGCAAGAGGAATCCGTAGAGGTCACAAACTGTAGAGGATGACAGAGATTAGAATACACCTAGCAAGTAATTTAGGATGTAGGTTGCAAGTGCTACTCTCAGACGAAGAGATCGTCACAGGAGAGAATTTCGTTGCCAGCTTCTGTTGTTAGACTTGACTTCGGAATGCTTATTTGTTTCTGTCACATATCACTGCCTTGCCTGTTTAACCTTGTAGTTTCACTGTGCGATAGTATGAGTTAGCATCACCAGCAGAGACGAGGAAAGTTTTGCAAATGATGTAATTTGTTACAATTTTGCTGTTACAATCCAACGAATGAGGCTGTTTATTAGAATTTCGTTGTAACATGATGAGCAAATTTGTTTAAGTTTTGCTACAACTTGCAGATGTAAGGGCAATTTACTGTCATTTTTCTGTAATATAGCATTGTATGGAGCAATGTGTTACAATTTTACTGTATCATAACGACGTATGTGGCAATTTGTTACAATGTTTCTTTTACTTTGGGTGGTTTGGGACAATTTGCTACAATTTCACTGAAACACATCGACAATTTTGAAAAGTAGTTACAAGTGTATAGTAGACAGCATAGCAAACCTCATTTACTACCTGTGTTACTGTCTGTTAACACTGCTGAATATTTAATTTCATCGAACTGTCATGTTGCCTGGTTTGCGTGACAGGGAAAGGTTAGCATTATCAGCAGAAGAGAAATATTTTGTATTGCAAAGTAAAGTTAATAACCTAGCGTGGTGGTCAGTGTAATATTTGGCTTACTTTGATATTAGTTTTATCGACAGTAAGACGATATTTTTAAAAGAAATACAGTTTAAACCTAGGAATAAAACTGTTTACTTTTATACAAAGATCAACTATTCTAGTTGCAAATCCACTGTAAATTGTAAATTAAATCAGCAATCGCGGCATACGTGTTTTGTAATATTATAGAACAAATGTTTAGATTTGTTAGTGAATACCGAACAAAGTTCTCTAGACTCATTGACAAGTGCAGCTGTACTGTAATTTACATCAGTAGTCACAATATGTGAGCCATGTGTATTTTTGTTTAGTGTTAGAAAACAATTGACTTTCGATAGCAGTACTACGTGTGTTTTGTTCTTGAAATCATGTTAACTGAATCTTCCGTCTGTACTTGGTTGAACGAAATCTTCGATATTTTGGTAAATTACACAGACAATATTATTTTGGTAGAAGATCGAATTTTCATTCATGTTATGAGATTTACAAATATACTTGCATACTCTGAAAAGCAACCAGCTTGTGTTTTGTATTCAAAATCGTTACATATTTGATAAACAATTTAGGTTTGTCAGTGAAGATTGTATTTTTTAGACGTCGACTTTCCTTTCCATGTGGAAACTTGTCCTTCATTGTCTTTGGCCATGTTGTTTTCTTGTACATTTTGTATCTGGAGCATTACAAAGTTATCCTTGTGTATTACCAAAATATGCAGTTCAAGTGATACACCATGTTAAACATATCATCGAAACGCACCATTGTTAGTACGATTTGTTATGCTAAAGTGTCTGAATATGTTACGTCAGTCTATAGCACACTAGTGGAACATACCTGCAGTTAGGTCCCAGATCAAAAGGCCATTTGAAAAAACCTGTATTAGCCATTTAATAACATCAATTACATTTTTCGTTAAGAAAATGACACATTACTTTCTTCCTCCCTAAAATGGTGCTTGGTGAGGCAATTCTTCACTGAAAAACTTTTAAAAAGGCAAGTGACGAAAGTTCGATCTGTGTATCACCAGTAATATAGCCTCAAGCAGACCTAAGATCGAAATGCCAACATCTTTACGTATTTGCATAAATCGTGCAGAAAATATGGAAATGAGAAAAGCATTATGTCTTTAGTCTGGGAGTCCACAGTCACGTTTTAGCTGTCACGTTTATATTACAAGCCAATTACATTTCCCCAGTAACTGGCAGTTATAGAACAGTGAAACACACTACCTAACTGTTTGTGTCTACTATTATTGCTCGCCTGCTTAACATAGTGTGTAGATAATATACTTTCTGAACAGTAATACACTTGGTCAGCTTCGTCTTTGTAGAAAGCCCCATTTAGGACTAAAATGGGAAACAGCTTGTATAAAAATTTGGTTGTTTTGAAAATCAGCCTTATGCAAACACAATTAGTTTATTTATATATTTACCCAGATATGTTGAGATATTTATCTGTCATCTTCTGTGGGTTAAATGATTATTTCTGTAAAGTACAATACCAAATTTATAACAATTCATGTGTTGTAGGCCTAAGAATTACAATATGTGCAATTTTCTTTGTTTGTTCAGACGCTCACCTTAAAATTACATCGCTAACTGAACTGCCTTACTGTACACCGGTTGTAGTTTCGTATGCGTCGTTTTTTTGACAGAATGTCATCTGCAAACTAGCCATGGAGAAAATTATTGCGTATTTGTGAAGAGCTGATTCGTGGGAAGAGGTTATGTGCGTCTCTGTACTTACGTTATTCGTCCTGTTTCGTGTCTCTGATTGGTGCCTCGATCAACTGCTATTTAGTGCCTTGTTTCCACTCAGTTTTTCATAAATTTTCTCTCACTTCTTCACCTCACATGCACTTTCACAAAATGTGACGAAACGTGATTTGAGCAGACACTTCTGACAACACACTTAGTGAGAGGTATTATGTTACTGTCGCTGCTCACTTGTTCATCGTTGCTCTTGTGTTTGTTGTGACGCTAATTTTGAATGTTTTGTCAGAACTGCTGTGTTGTGGCTGCTTGGAGAGTGCAGAATGTATGTAATGTGTGTGTGTGTGTGTGTGTGTGTGTGTGTGTGAGTGAGAGAGAGAGAGAGAGAGAGAGAGAGAGATACAGAGAGAAGGATGGAAAGAGATTTTTTTAAGACTGTTTGACTGTTATGTTTTTTTGGGAGGCGCATTTGTATAGTTCATTGAGCGTTCCAAACAGTGTTTTGTTGCACAGTGTTGTATTGTCATACAGGACTGTCTTTGCATGATTGATTTTTGTATGTGGTAGTTCTCCTTTATTGTGAGTTTTTGGTAGAAACAGTTGCTCTCTCTGAGGATCTTAAGATAAGTCTCCATGTTTTATTGGGTGGTGATTTTCTTATATTAGATGGTCTGCAAAAGTGGAGTCTTTGGGCTCTGAGGTGTTCAGAGTACCTAGTTTTGAAGTTTCTGCATGTTTTGCCTATGTAGATCGACTGGCATCAACTACAGGTTAACTGATATATTCCAGATTTGGAGAATTTGACTGAGGAAGTATTCTCAGTATTTAGATTATTCTGTAGTGTGTTATTTGTGCGGAATGATATTTGTAGCCCTTGTTTCTTCAGTATGTTTCCCATCCTGTGGACTTTTTTTTTTACTGTATGTTAGTATGTGCCATGCTGTATTCTTTATAGGGTGTTCCTGGTACCCTGTGTTTCTGGTGAATTTTTTTTTCGGTGATCTGTAATTTGTCACTGTGTAATTGTTTTATTTGGGTGTCTGTTTCATCAGTCAAGCAAATGATGTCATCCACATATCGGTACCAGTATATAAACTTGTACTGTTTTCAATGTATGATTTCAATGAATACTTTGTTTTCAGTATTGTTTACAAATATGTTTGCTAGATGACGATTTACGGGTGAGCCCATTGGCAGGCCATCTTTTTGCAGATAGAACTCTTTCTTGAAAGGGAATTAGTTCTGTTCTGTTTTAATATTTAGGTGGCTTCTACACAGATCAAAAAAGTTTTTCATCTATCTGGTTCCAAGAACTTCTGAAGATAGACGTTGACTGTGGATGTTGTATCACAGACAGAGTCCCTTTGACTGTTCAGAGATGTCACTAAACCCAACCACTAAATACGTCCAGAGACGTAAACAATCATGCATGAGCAGCGCCTATTAGATGGAGGGGGTCCGACAGCTGATCACTTGCAGTCATACAACCAGCAAGGAAGTACACGGCTCGTGCTGTCTGTAGTTCAACCATGCCTAGAAGGTCAGTACCGCGGTTCGACCGCATCCGCATTGTTACTTTGTGCTAGGAAGGGCTCCCAACAAGGTAAGTGTCCAGGCGTCTCAGAGTGAAGCAAAGCTTTGTTGTTTGGACATGGAGGAGATACGGCGAGACAAGAACTGTCGATGAAATGCCTCGCTCAGGTCGCACAAGGGCTACTACTGCAGTGGCTGACCGCTACCTACGGATTATGGCTCGGAGGAATTCTGACAGAAACGCAACCGTGTTGAATAATGCTTCTCGTGGAGCCAAAGGACGTCGTGTAACGACTGATACTGTGCACAATAGGCTGCATGATGCGCAACTTCACTCCCGGCCATCCAAGGCGAGGTCCATCTTTGCAACCACGACATCATGCAGCACGGTACAGACGGGCCCAACAACACGCCGAATGGACCGCTCAGGATTGGCATCACGTTTTCTTCACCGATGAGTGTCTCATATGCCTTCAACAGGACAATCGTCGGAGACGTTTGGAGGCAACCCGCTAAGGCTGAACGCCTTAGGTACACTGCACAGCGACTGAAGCAAGGTGGAGTTTCCCTGATGTTTTGTGGCGGTTTTATGTGGGGCCAGCGTACGCCGCTGGTGGTCATGGAAGGCACTGTAGCGGCTGTACGATACGCGAACACCATACTCCGACCGATAGCGCAACCATATCGACAGCATATTGGCGACGCATACGTCTTCATGTAGGACAATTCGCACCCCCATCGTGCACATCTTGTGAGTGACTTCCTTCAGGATAAAGACATCGTTCGACTAGAGTGGCCAGCATGTTCTACAGACATGAAACCTTTCGAACATATCTGGGATAGATTGAAAAGGGCTGTTTATGGACGACGTGACCCACCAACCACTCAGAGGGATCTACTCCGAATAGCCGTTGAGGAGTGGGACAATCTGGACTAACATTGCCTCGTGGATAGTACGCTACGACGAATACAGGCATGCATCAATGTAAGAGAACGTGCTACTGGGTATTAGAGGTACCGGTGAGTACGGAAATCAAGACCACTACCTCCGAAGGTCTCACTGTATGGTGGTACAACATGCAAAGCATGGCTTTCATGAGCAATAGAAACAGCGGAAATAATGTTTATGTTGATCTATATTCCAATTATCTGTACAGGTTCTGGAACCCTCGGAACTGCTGTGATGCAAAACTTTGTTTTTGATGTGTATAGTAATAATAGTAATAGTGACAATAATGACGACAATAATAACAAGAATGATAGTGGCAGATATAAATAGAATTTATAGATGTACAAGAGAGAGGTTTTCTGGTATAGTGAGTCTCGAGGAAAGGAAATTTAAGGAGACTGCACTAGCAAATAATACCGTAAAAAGAAGATGATCAGGACGGAGAAAAGGACGTACGTGGGTAGTGAGTGCGTACAGGGACAACTGTAATCCTTACTGTTTGTCATCAACCTGCCTTCTGAAACCCGAGGATGTTATTCAGGTCCCTAATATAATGCGGGAGGTTATTCCAGAAGCTTGTTCCTGCTGGTGCGGAGGGCTTCGCGAAAGTGGCTGAACGATGGCATGCGACAGAAACAGATGTTTCTGCCATGTTTTTCAGATAATAGCGTTAAGGTCGTGCAAAGACAGCGCTTTAAGTAACACATGTGTCGATTTTTGTGGAGCTGTTTTCAGTTGCATCTGCAAGTACCATTCATACGTGGTTCTGAGGAGTCTGCCACAGTTACTTTCTAGAGAATCTCGACCGCACTAAAAGTAACAGATGTTATGATATGCTATAACTAACAGTTCCTGTCTGATTTGTAATCCGGTGGTTCTAAGTGATCATTCCAGAATTGGGGGCCACAAGCAGAGCCCTTAGACATCCTTTCGTAAAAGGTTTGGTAACTGCTAAAATGAGAGTTAAAAGCGTCACATACTGGGTTCTGCAGTACTCCACTAGACAGTAGTGCAGCATTACTGAGCAGTCCATTTCCCTAATTCTTCTAAAGAATGTAGGATAACATAACTTATCAACACTCCAGATATATCTATCATTATAACTGATAGATATTTTTTGTCTGTAACGTATATTAATTTTATCCCGTCATTAATTACATACTCAGTACATTTACCCATACTGTACCTATGCTGAGCATTATTTAATAAAATTAGAATCCTATGGCATTTTAATCTCTTCATTAGCACTTTTACACATGCCGACAGTTTGGTATGATTTGGGGAGTACGGGATTTTTAACTTCTCCTATTTCTATGATGACTACTTTGCTCTGTCATGCATTTATTAAACAATCCGGTTTTATAAGTAACCATGTAGGGACTTAATGGATGTACTACCAATTCTAGTATGCTGTAAGGACCAGGAGCTCTATTCGCTTTCATTTGGATATAACTCTGGTCACCTCTATATCAGTATAAGGGTATATGGCAACTGTAATGCCATAAGCCTCTTAGAGCTCTTATCTCAGTTTTTGCTATATTCAGTGTCATCCTTTTTGCACTATCTGGAAGAAGATAATGAAAGAAAATTACAGCAGACTCCTCCTAGTTTTCTGTCATCTGGACTTCTGTCTGTATCGTGTATATAGAAGAGCGGAATCTTATTTTCTCAGTTACAGTTTCGTAGAGTGTGCCACAAGTATCAGCTGCTAGGTTTTGACGAACTAACTCCATCCAACCAAATCACCTGACGGACCTTTTCTTAGTGTTACACCTCTCCTTTGGTTGCTCACATTACATCAGTGTAAAATCCACGTCACACAATTTTTTTTTGTATATTATTCTTACCTTCCAAACTTGTCTCCTAAGCTCTAAGTTATGAGCTCTAAGGTGTCAGTTGTGTTGCACAGACCCATTTCGTCAGTGACACAGCACTTTATATTGCTTTATTGATAAGAGATGATACTCCGTAAGCTTTTGTTCCAGTTGACTCTTCACTTCGTTTTCTTATTGTCAGGTCCTACAGTTACCAATATACTCGGCGACAGACGGCTTCGGAGAAAATCTCCAATTCCGCCCATGTGACTAGAACAGCAAAACAGGGGGGCAAACATGACGCCCCGATAACAACAATTAAGTCACTGATGTTAGTGCCACTAAAACAGAGTTATTAAACACGGTTTTCGAAACTCCTTCACCAAAGAAGACGAAATAAATATTCCTGAAACCCAATCAAGAACAACTGCCAAGATCAGAACCATAGAAGTCGACATCCTCGGTGTAGCGAAGCAGGTTAAATCACTTAATAAAGGCAAGGCCTCGAGTCCAGATTGTATACTACTCGGGTCCATTACAGAGCATGTTGACAAAATAGCTCTATATCTAGCAATTATATACAACCGCACACTCACAGAAATATCCGTACCTAAAGACTGGAAAATTGCTCAAGTCACACCAATACCCAGAAAGGGAAATAGGAGCAAACCGCTGAATTACAGGCCCGTATACTAACGTTGATTTGCAGTAGGGTTTTGGAACATATGCTGTGTTCGAACATTATGAATTACCTCGAAGAAAATGATTTATTGACGCATGGTCAGCACGGATTCAGAAAACATCGTTTTTCTGAAACACAACTAACACTTTATACTCATGAAGTAATGAGTACTATCGACAGGGCATGTCAAATTGATCTCACATTCTTAGATTTCGGTTCCTTACAAGCGTCTTCTAACCAAACAGAGTGCCTATGGAATGCTGCCTCAGTTGAGCAACTGGACTCATGCTATCCTGTCAGAAAGGTCACGGTTTGTAGTAATAAAGTCATCGAGTAAAACAGAAGCAGTATCCGACGTTCCGCAGGGAAGTGTTATAGTGTTATAGGCCCTCTGTTGTTCCTGATCTATATTAACAACATCAGAGACAATCTGAGGACCTCTCTTAGATTGTTTGCAGATGAAAAAGTCATGACGAAAACAAACTGCAAAATGATTTAGATAAGATATATGTAAGGTGCGAAAAGTGGCAATTGACCCTGAATAAAGAAAACTGTGAAGTTATTCACATGAGTACTCAAAGGAATCCAAAAAATTTAGATTATGCGATAAATCACTTGTAAGTTGGAAGAATAAATGAAGGTCAATTTCGCACCTTACGTAAGAATTTTATACATCGTAATGGGAAGGTGAATGTGACACCTAACTTACTTCGGCGGTAATGAGCAGATTTTCCTATAGGTATGTAATGCAAAGGGATGACACTCAATAGATGGTCTTATCACACTGTTCCTATATAATTCATGTCAATGGGCAGAAGCTGAAACAAGCAGCGAGATGAAACTTTTTGTGTGGAAGCAGGCATGGGCAGACGCAGAGTTTGCACCAAGGCAGGCACCACGAGAATCTCTTAGGGGGCATCCCATGGCGGTAGTCAGTGACTGGACAGGTGACTCATACTGGAGAGCAAGTAACACCTCCCACCAGATGTGGAACAGAATGAAGCTTTAGAAAACTGCGTTTCAGAATTCCAGATGGATACAAACAAAACCAGTGATGCAGTTGATCATGTGAACAGTGAGTGGTACACATGTGATGAACGCATGTAAGTTTTAATTGTCTGGAGTGGGCACAAAACATCCGATTGGCGAAAATGAACTAGAAAGGACTAAAGTGCCGAGATTTTGACGCAGTTTAATGGTAGGGCCCTTGTGATAGGCAGAGTGAGTTTCCACAGAGTAAGAGGAATGCTCCTATTGGTCAAAAGACCTTACAGAATGGCGACCCTGCCAGGATGGCAATTGGTCTGCCTGGATGGCAATTAGTCAAATTAGAAAGGGAAATTAAAATTTTTGAATTAGAAACATTTCTTTTTTTGTTTTGTTGTTTTTGCGATGAGGTTACCCATTTTATGTGAATGTGGTGAGAATGCTGTAAATGTGTGATCCAAAGTGTAGAAAAGTTGTCTTAATAAATGAGATAACGTTTATGTTGGTGTAAAAGTAGCTCGTGCCGGCGCTCGTGAATTGATCCACGGTGTTGTTGAGTTGGTTTGAACTTCTACAAACAGCGAACGGCGTTGCTAATGATGTGTACATAGTCTAAGAAACTTGCTATAATATTTTTGAAACGTGTAAGATCATATAACTTGATGCTGGCGAGAGCTCAAGCTCACGCAATTTGTGACAGACAGAGGTTAGACGATCGGAGATGGCCGAAGAACGGAGATTATCGCAGATAGCGCAAACTGAAGATCTTGACAGGATAGAAATTGATGTACAACGAAAGTATCGAGTGCGAGTCACAGAACGGAACGTAGTGATAGTGCAGAGGGAATTGTGGCAGTTTGGCGATTGGTATCACAGTCTGAGCATGCAAAAACAAACAAATGACGGATCTAGTGGGTCAGAAGTAGAATCAGAGGACGAGCAACTTCAGTACGTTGAACCAAATATAGTAATTCTATACCATACAGGACCGTTTCCAACAGAAAGAATGTGTGTAAGTGTGCCCGCACTATCTATGGAAGTCGGTGAGACGCCATGTGAAAGATTCGAACGGCAAAATTTACATCAAATAGTGACAGGTGACGATGCAGAACAGTCAGATAGTGCGTTCGCAATATTGAAGCAACTCACTATGGTCGTAAAGCTGACAAATTCAGGGTCAGCAGACTTAAAACTTGAAACAAATGCGGGGTTAGCAGATTTAGAAACTGAAACAAAGGCAAGGTTAGTAGATTTAAAAACAGAGACAAATGCTGACTTAAATAGTCACAAATTTGAAACCTATGCTGGATTCTAAAAAGTCCGCGAAGATCAGCAAAAACTACGAACGGAAGTTAATGAGCAATTTAGAAAATCCGGAGAGAGGGGAGAGACTCCTGCGAGCTTATACAATCGTTACTGGCTGACCAGGAAAAGATGCGTTCTGACGTTGACCAGGTTCAGGATGCAGTGTCTAATGTTAATCAGAGAGTTAATAAGTTAGCACATAAGACGTCTGGTAAGGCGTGTAAGTAGGCTGTTTAGGTTTTTATATTGGTAACGCCACGTAGCGCTCTGTATGAAAATCACTGGCTGTGCTGTGTGCAGTCTGTGGCTGGGTGGCATTGTAATATTCGCTACTGTAGTGTTGGGCTGTTGGCTGTTAACAGCGCGTAGCATTGCGCAGTTGGAGGTGAGCCGCCAGCAGTGGTGGTTGTGGGGAAGTGAGATGGCGGATTTTTGAGAGCGGATGATCTGGATTTGTGTCCATCAGAAACAGTACATTTGTAAGAATGGATGCCATGAACTGCTATATATATTATGACTTTTGAACACTATTAAGGTAAATACATTGTTTGTTCTCTATCAAAATCCTTCATTTGCTAACTATGCCTATCAGTAGTTAGTGCCTTCAGTAGTTTGACTCTTTTATTTAGCTGGCAGTAATGGCGATCGCCGTATTGCAGTAGTTCGAGTAACGAAGATTTTTGTGAGGTACGTGATTTGTGAAAGGTATAGGTTAATGTTAGTCAGGGCCATTCTCTTGTAGGGATTATTGAAAGTCAGATTGCGTTGCGCTAAAAAATATTGTGTGTCAGTTTAAGCACAGTCATGTATAATTTTTCTAAGGGGACGTTTCAGGCGCAACAAATCCTGGAAGAGTGCAATGTAAGAAAACGTGTCACGCAATCCGCATTAAAAAGATTCGATACACGCATTGAAAACATCGTCTCGAAACTTCAGAAACAGTATGAACAGCTTCACACAGAACTGAAACAGAGTATTGAGAACCGTACAGGAAGCAGTAGTGAGGCAACGGAATCAGTAGTATCATCCGACACAGTGATGGACAGAAATCCAGAAGTAAACAAGTCAGTTGTGCAATCTTCCGTAGCAGTGGTGGAAACACAAAAAAGGCATGAGATTCAAGTCGAATATCCACAAGAGGCTGCGTCGATAATTACCGGAACGTAACACAGGCAAATGAGAACAGTTAACACAGGTGAGCGAAGCAGGTAATGTGCGTCACAACAAACAATGGAGCGAGAGACGGTAAACTCGCGCATTCCAACAGAGCGGCAACCGACCTCCGAACGTACGCGAGTGACACGAGAACAGAGTAAGTTGCGACGACACATGTACCAATTTCTTAATTTCCAAGTTATAATACAACAGGCTATAGACCGCAAGTCAATATGAATCAAATAGGAAGACAAGACACTGATCCAGTAACGGTAAATTTAAAAGAATCTCACAGTCCAATACACGAGGAACGGTACGGTTTAGATAACTGCACACCACTGCGTAGATACGATGCTAGATGGGACGTAAATCTGTTATCTCAGGACCCAGATATGGTTGGACGAATACAAGAAAACATGACGCAGTTGAAGGGAACGGACAATTTTGTGAAAACACAAACGCCGTATGGTGGAATAGTAAAATTTGACAATGATCACTTTTTGACAGTCAGAAAATTCCAACATTACAAAGAAAGTGGGAACGGATTACACGCACGCACGTTCATAAATCAATTCCAGATCAGCTTATCAGAGCATTGGCCACTTAGACATAAACTTGACTCCATTTGTGGGCATATGGACGGCGCAATAGCGGAAATCATGCAATAGTAGCTGCAAACTGTCAGTCGCATGAGAAATTTAAATCAGCATTCTTGGAGCGATACTGATCCATGGAAACCCAAAGTAGAATAAAGTATGAATTGTTACAGAAAGAGTTATTCGAAAATTCAGGAGAAAAGAAACCAGTTAGATTTTCCGAAGAAATGACAAAAAAGAATCATTGTTTGGATAATCCATGCAGTGATGTGGAACTGATACGTATGTGCACAATGAAGTTACCGTTACGTTATCGACAGTCATTGGTTGGTAGGGGAGGAGATAATATACAAGTATTTAAAGGTGTGTTAAGAGAACTTGAATTCATCTTCAACGAATATGACGCGAAGAAACAACGTACAGTGAGAGAAAACAATAGTAGGGGGGATAATAGCAACCGATTAGGCTTTAGTAATAGTTACAATGGAAATGATAACATAGGAAGAGGTAATCATTTTCGAAAGAATGGTAATCGCATATGAGGTGACAGTAATGACTATTGTTTCGGAAATTCACAGAGGTCGAATAATAATTATGGTTTTGGTGGGCCGCGGAATTACATTAGTGGATTTGGTCCTAGAAACGACGGTGGTAACTATGGTCCGAGATATAATCACCGTGCAAACGAATCAGGAAGGTTTAGAGGTTTTCAGCCAGAAAATCCAAGTTTCTCAGATGGAAATAGAATGGACAGAACGCAGAAAGGTTGGGAAAATCAAGCTTTCATAGGACAAAACACGCGAAATGAACCGTTACAGGAAATCGAGTTGAGGGCACCAAACCCAGGTAAAAGACAGAATTGACGAGATGAACGGTACGAAGACCATTCACCAGTGATTCAGTCGCAAAATGAAGTTAATTATATAATTAAACATGTAAACAGACTTAGTTTTGGTCACAAAGGTTCTGACGTAGGTTTAGGGTGTAATCGGATACAAACACAAGCATGCTGGGATTCAGTTGATTGGGAATCGACCGGTGATGAGGAACAGGAGTTAGTAACGGTGAATATAGACAGTAGTATAAAAACTGATGATACCAAATTGAAAAAGATGTAGTTCAGTTATACGAAACGGAGAGAGAAAAGGGATGTCGAGAGGATAAAACACCATTGACAACACCAATAGTGATACCTCAGGCAGATGAAATATATAGGAGAGGAAAATCATTGGGTTTGCACCATCTGAGTCATTTGAAATTGTACAAAGGATACAGAAAAGAAAAAAGAAAGAGAAACTCCACACGAGAATTTAGATGTATTATATGTCCAGAAATCAAAGGGTATGAAAGATACAAAATCCACACAGACAAACTTTTAACTTGTACTTATCTTGGTTAAATAAATAAAACAAATTTGGTAGGAAGGTTAAAGAATATTATGAAGAAAAGACAGGAAAGTAACAATTAAAGTAACTCTTCTGCAAACGAAATGTGTTCTGGGGAAAGAGAGAAAGCAAGGAGGAAGATAGAGACCAGCATGTGGATAGTAGTAGATTCTCTCTTAAAGGCGTAGTGTAAAGGAGAAGGCAGTTGATATTTGTGGACGGAAGGAAGTAAAGAAGTAGGAACGAAATAAAGAATTAGGTAAGAATGAGATAGTCATTTCTAATTTGTTCCGTCGAGGACGGTGAACAAATAATTGAGGAGGTATTTTGGGTGAATATGTGAAGCATATATAATTTTTGGAAGGTATTACAGACTTATACTGAAATAAACATATGAGGGAAATAAATATAAGAGGTCGTTAGGAGGTAATAACTAGGAAAGAGAACTGAATTATTAAGCTAAGCAAGAAACAAATTATTTCGTGAAAGGAGGTAAACAGTAGGACGTAAGATTAAGCCAGAAAGTATTTCAATAAGGAAGAGTATGATGGGGAAAGGAAGCAACATAAAAGTTTACAATCGAGAAAAAGGAGAAAAGAATAAGTGCAACAGAGAAAAAAAATTAAGCTTTAAAATTATGCATAGAAGTATACAGAACATTTTTGAAAAGGAATATATATATATATATATATATATATATATATATATGTGTGTGTGTGTGTGTGTGTGTGTGTGTGTGTGTGTGTGGATGGAGGGAAGTAAAGAAGTAGGAAGGAAATAAAGAATTAGGTAAGAAGAAGATAGTCATTTCTAATTTGTTCCGTCGAGGACAGTATACTGCTGGCCATTAAAATTGCTATACCAAGAAGAAATGCAAATGATGTGGTTCAAATGGCTCTGAGCACTATGGGACTTAGCTTCTGAGGTCATCAGCCCCCTAGAACTTAGAACTACTTAAACCTAACTAACCTAAGGACATCACACACATCCATGCCCGAGGCAGGATTCGAACCTGCGACCGCAGCGGTCGCGCGGTTCCAGACTGTAGCGCCTAGAACCGCTCGACCACTCCGGCCGGCAGCAGATAATAAACGGGTATTCATTGGACACATATATTATACTAGAACTGACATGTGATTACATTTTCACGCAATTTGGGTGCATAGATCCTGAGAAATCAGTACCCAGAACAACCACCTTTGGCCGTAATAACGGCCTTGATACGCCTGGGCATTGAGTCCAACAGAGCTTGGATGGCGTGTACAGGTACAGCTGCCCATGCAGCTTCAACACGATACCACAGTTCATCAAGAGTAGTGACTGGCGTATTATGACGACGCAGTTGCTCGGCCACAATTGAGCAGACGTTTTGAATTGGTGAGAGATCTGGAGAATGTGCTGACCAGGGTAGCAGTCGAACATTTTCTGTATCCAGAAAGGCCCGTACAGGACCTGCAATATGCGGTCGTGCATTATCCTGCGGAAATGTCGGGTTTCGCAGGGATCAAATGAATGGTAGAGCCACGGGTCGTAACACATCTGAAATGTAACGTCCACTGTTCAAAGTGCTGTCAATGCGAACGAGAGGTGACCGAGACGTGTAACCAATGGCACCGCATACCCTCACGCCGGGTGATACGCCAGGATGGAGATGACGGATACATAGTTCCAAAGTGCGTTCACCGCGATGTCGCCAAATACGGATGCGACCATCATGATGCTGTAAACAGAACCTCGATTCATCCGAAAAAAATGACGTTTTGCCATTCGTGCACCCAGGTTCGTCGTTTAGTACACCATCGCAGGCGCCCCTGTCTCTGATGCAGCGTCAAGGGTAACGGCAGCCAAGGTCTCCGAGCTGATATTCCATGCTGCTGCAATCGTCGTCGAACTGTTCGTGCAGATGGTTGTTGTTTTGCAAACGTCCCCATCTATTGACCTAGGGATCGAGACGTGGCTGCACGATCCGTTACAGCCATCCGGATAAAATGTCTGTCATCTCGACTGCTGGTGATACGATTCCATATTCTACTAACAGTCATTGGATCTCTACCAACGCGAGAAGCAATGTCGCGATACGATAAACCGCAATCGCGATAGGCTACAGTCCGATCTTTATCAAAGTCGGAAACGTGATGGTACGCATTTCTCCTCCTTACACGAGGCGTCACAACAACGTTTCGTCAGGCAACGCCGGTCAACTGCTGTTTGTGTATGAGAAATCGGTTGGAAACTTTCCTCATGTCAGCACGTTGGAGGTGTCACCACCTGCGCCAACCTTGTGTGAATGTAATGAAAAGCTAATCATTTGCATATCACAGCATCTTCTTCCTGTCGGTTAAATTTCGTGTCTGTAGCCCGTCATCTTCGTGGTGTAGCAATTTTAATGGCCAGTAGTGTAATACACAACCGTGTGACATGGAGACCGAAAGAACTCAGTTTGGGGAGACAGTTCAACTACGAGAAAGAAAAGAGCGAAATTTTTGGGGACTCTTCGCTGAACTAGCGTCAAGGGGAGAATGGGGCACATAACGCTCTGTACGATGCACAGGAAAAATTTGTGCGAACACTGCATTCACTACGGCTGACATTCAGCTTGATATTAGTTGTAGCATTGTTGGGCTTTCGGTAATCTTTTGCTCAGCTTGTCACAAAACTAACCGTCCTCCATAGACTTGATTGTCATCCTAGATAGTGTCAAACTTTGAGCTGGAATCAGACGATTTATTGTAATACTGGCCAACATCATGACGTAGTCATAAGAATAATTTTGTAAAGAAACTTGTAGTTAAAATTTACCATTGTTATGTTTAGGATTAGTTTACTTTCTGAGGTCGAGATGTGTATGACAACTTTCGTAACATTGTCACATGATAAAATGTGTAAATTCGTGTATTTCTGTGGTAAGATAGCAACATTAAACCCAAAATGTTTACATCTTACACAGTTGTTGTTCTGTCCTCAAAACCAAAGGCTGTAAATTCAACTAAATACTTAGGGACTACAATTACAAATAACCTAATTTGAAACGATCTCGGTAGATCGTAGAGCAAACGAAAGACTGCGATTCACTGGCAGAAGACTTAGAAAGTTCAAGAGGCCTACTGAAGAGAAGGCTTACACCACACTTGTCCGCCCTATTCTGGAGTATTGCTGTGTGGTGGGGGATCTGCGTCGACTGGGACTGACGGATGACATCGAAAACGTTCAAAGAAGGCCGCCTCGTTTTGTAAATCATTAAAACAAAGTCGTGTTTCCTTGCGACGGGATCTTCTTATGAACTTTTAATCACCGGTTTTCTCCTCCGATTGCGAAACATTCTTTTTGCACCCACCTACGTAGGGAGAAATTAGCATCACGATAAATTAAGAGAAATCAGGGCTCGCAAAGAAAAATGTAAGTGCTGATTTTTCCCGCACGCCATTCGAAAGTGGAACGGTAAGGAGACAGCTTGAATATGGTTCATTGAACCCTATGTGAGGCACTTTATTTCGAATAGCAGAGTAATCACGTAGATGTAGTCCGAAGTTAAATATACTATCGTCTCGACGCATACGCCTGTTGCACAGGCAACGCCTCTGATTCTTATGTTCCGCGTGGAGCCTCTGTGCCCCGTGGCTGCAGCAAAGCCTATTCAACATACACTTGCATGTAAAAAATGAGGACGAGAATAACTGTTGCATGATGTACCACTGATGTGTAACATAGCTCCATGAAACTTGGACATGCCTAGAAAGAACTGCTACAGAAGGCATGTGAAAGAAGTTCGCTATGAGACGAATAGGAGGGACGCTTTTAGTCAAAGACAGCAATTACACTGATGTCCCCGCGATTTTGTGGTAGTCCCTGGACATTACAGAACGCGGTACATAGTTCTTAATGGGGTGTGTCGTCACCAAGGACTGCAATGCATGCTCTGTAAGATGCTTCCATGCTGGCCAGAGGTTTGGTAAGGAGTTCTTGGATCTCATTCCATCAACAGCTGGAGGGTGGTCGTTGGTGCATGTAAACGTCTCCCCAACGCATCCCACGTGTTCAATGGGATGAAGTTGGGGGAATGGGCAGGCCAGTTCGTTCGCTGAATGTCCTCTCATTCCAAGCCCTCCTCCATCTTCACTTTTCGATGCAGTAGTGCATTGTCATACATAAAAATGAACAATGCACCTCTGAAGAGACTCACAATTGGAAGGAGTATAGTGTCACAATAACATTGACTGGTGAATGTGACGTGTTTTAAGATATGGAGTTCCTTCCCACAGTGTGACTCATGGGCTTCGAAATCGAGCATATCCGATGGTATTTGTGGGTGTATTACATGTTCACACATCTCACCAGGAGAGCATACCTCTCAGAATCAATACTCAAATTTAATTTGCTCTCATTTGCGAAGCGTACCAGACCACACTTCTCACTGGTTCAGTCCCTATGCTCTTGTGAATATTACAAACCGTGTCTTAATTATTTGGGTGTCAAGAGAAAGAACGTATTGGTAGTGAAACTACGTGCATTGCAGTCCTGTTAGATGCCGTTGCCATTGCACCCGTTCTTTGAGGTGGCTTTCTTCTTGCCTGTTGCTCAGTGTACCTGTCGTCTGCTGGTGTAGTTGACACTGGTCGATCAAATAACATTTTTTAAGAAATTTACGACGCCCCTTTTGTTATGTATTTCACAATGCATAACGTAGCGCTGAAACAGGTTGCTCAAATAAAGTAATAGCTGGAAATTTAGACGGCGGAAGTTGTTTTGAGTCGACATTTTATATTTAACAGCCGAGGTTTCCGAAACACCTTCTTAAAGACAGACTTACAGAGACTATTTTTCGAACTGTTTCTGCAAATAGTCACACAAATTGTCGGTGTAGTAATTACTTTCGCTTTCAGTTCAATACAGCTTACATAGGTCCAATGCCGATAAAATCATTCAGCATGACAGTGTTAGAGTATGTCTACTGAATAAGCTTAAGCTATTCGGACTGTGGTAGGAGTTGACAATGGAAGAAAGCAAAATGTCTCCAACAACGTGATAAAAAAAAAGAGCACAGGTAGTAATTTAAAGCTAAACTTACAACAGATAACTTCATGCTCTTCAATGTTGCAGATGTAAGCCGACGTGTTTTACTGTTACACTCTTGTACTCAAAGACACATCACGCTGCTGCTGGATGTAAGTGACCTCTGATATTTGCTTCACTTTACAGCACGTTGGGCGTAGAGTAGCGCGGGGGCGAGTGATCACTAATGGCAACATTCACGCTCCAAGTGATTCACTGTTGGCGGTAAACTTTGCGTGACAGATACTTACGCGCTGTTGGCTCTACTGTTTGTCTTTTGATCACGATATGGAGTGCAAACTTTGATTAAGGTTAGTCATTTGAGAAAATGTTTGTAGACTTGTGAAACTTGAGCGTTTTTCTGCTTCTAGTAGTTTCTAGCACAGGCAGCGTGCAGGAAACAGCGACAAAAGCCAAATCATGACTGAGGGAAAAAAGGATCACCTTGGGAACCTTTTTAAGTACTAATGCAGCTAGAAGTTCTTAACGTTTGAAGCATCAAAATGCTGAGTGGCAGCGGAACATGCAGAACTGAGTCGGTCCGAATCCAGTGTAGAAGTTAATAAATAAGAACGTGAACTATATCAACATCAGAAGGGTGGGCCGAGCGGCTTGCATGCCGGACACGTGAGCTTCCTGGCGCAGTGCAGCAAGAGTTTGAGTCGTCAGCGGAGAAGATAGGAGCTATGTAAGTCTGCAGGCTTTCGTGGCCATTGTCACTAAAGTTAAAATCTTCTGGATTGTTAAGCCGGGTCCTCTAAAGTAATCGACGTTCCGATTCCTCTGCTGGGATCTTCTTCAGGATCTTCCGGTGTCCGCTATTGCTGTTGCCGTCGCAGCCTGGAAAGTGCACCGTAATACACAGCCCAGACGATGGAAGGCGTGGCTCCGGGAGTGGTGACCACGCCAGTCAGCGCCGTCAGTTTAACGGTATTCTGTTGATCCATGCCGGGAGAGCATCAGCTAGGTTTTCTGGTTCCTACGAAGATAGTGTTGTTACAGCCTATTTAGATACACTGCCGGGATAGACTAAGTAAAGCGCCGTCTTGAGGGTTGTGTTCCGAAGGCTTTGAGCGAAAGCTCCACGGTCGACCTCATTCTTATTGAAGTTCAAATTTGTCTAAGAAAAGTTGGAACTCAGTTCGCATTTAAAGTGAAGCAACTGATTTTTCAGTTTCACGATTGTGCGGCCAGTTGTTCCGGACGTCAGTTATCTCGGTCTTAAGTTGTGCATTACTGTTTTCCAAATTGACATTACTGGATTAATTTACAGCTCATGCTCCTGTAATTACAAGCCGCATTAAAAAAAGAGAGAAATATTTTTTTGTACGACTCTTGTACCAGTGCTGTGTAATTTATTGGGCTTTTTTCTGCCACAGAGATTAACTTGTGTGTGACTGTATTGTATGGCACCCTGGCACAGGGCGTGGCTCACCGACGCTTTTTTTTTATGGCTGTACTTCAGGCTGGTAGGCCGCCGAATGTGATATTTGTAAATCCTGTATTTGAGTGAAGGAGTTTAGGTCTGGCCAGATCATGAAGGTTACGATGCTGCATGTTGGACAGCGACCTGGATAAACTGTGAGTTGATTTCGAATTGAGAGAATTTGTCAGTTGTTGAAATTAAAGCAGTGTAAAACATTTCTGACCAAGTCAATCGTCGCCAAATTTTTTGACTGTAATTGTCAATGGTGTGGTCAGGTTTTAATTAACTTATTCAAAAGTCTACAGTCGTTAGTGTTAAGTTTCTCTTCATTCATTTATTCATTGGTCTTAAAATATTTGTTTCTGTTAAAAGGTTTAGAAGTTCATTTGTTCTCTATAAATTGAAAATTTTTCTGATATCAGCTGTTCAAAGATTTATAAGTAATTTTAATAGTTTGTTAAGTCAAGATTTACAACGGTAGTTGCTGCATTTGTTTTAATGATTTGGTCAAATTAACTCTTGGTTCGTGTTTTCAGGTAACGATGTAAGCAGATATTTCCTGTGACATCTAATAAATAAGTGAAAATCTGGAAACGCTCAGTGGCTTTTCACTCAAGTATCCCTGTACCCAAGCCATCTTACTCAACAGCAGTTACTGAATTGCAATTAAGCTTGTCACCCAAGAATCGCTGCATCCAAGCCATCCTGTTCAACCGCACCTAGTTCAATGCAAAAGTGTTTAAAAGTTCCGAGCAAGACGGACTTACCGCATACAAATTAAGACGCAAGAGATGAACACAAAGCCTGATCAGTGACGTGATCTTCGTATTACGAGTAAATGTGAAGGAGAATAGCTCACACGACCTCACACATCAGAAGTGGCTAAAATGGAAGATCGTCAGCGAATAATGAGGTAAACTGAAGATAAAAGAAATGTGATGTTGAGCAGTCAGTCATGTATAGCTAATTTTCCTTGTCTTATGACTGTACCAAGCTGTACAACGTATTACTTCAGCTGTGTCGATAAGTGTTCTTTACTGCGCTCACATTTGCCTTCCGCATCTGATACTACCCGAACAAGTACTTAAGAGCCTAAAAAGAGTTTACAGATGCTGAATAAGCAAGATATGTTCTGTCCGTAAGACGCTCACAAGAATGTACCTAAAAAAAGTAACTATAAAGCATAAAGTTACACCGAAATATACGGACCAGGTGCTACAGAACGTGAACCTACTTCATCAGGTTTCACAAGAGCTCCAGTAATATATATGAAATATGCCTGCCATGGGTACTCTTTTTGTGCCACATTACAGCTTGTATGACAAAACGTAAATTGGAATTTTACGCCCTCCTGTGTCGCATAACCTACATAGTTCGAATACTCAGACTGTCCCGCCCGCCTCCTCACCCTACCCTCTCTCACGCTCTCCTCTCTCGCTCCAATCACACACACACACACACACACACACACACACACACACGCACACACACACACACACGTACAAGCACGCACACAGGCACTCACTGAGAGAGAGAGAGAGAGACTGAAGCTATGCACATTCGCCTGACGTAAATATGAACAACAGTGTAACAGACTTGGAACTTGTTATAACATATAGCTAAGCAGTGTGTAACACTGATATGTCGTTTCCGTTTGCGTATGTACTTGCTATTCTACCTACTTTATATGACTACTGAAGCAAATACTACTCCAACGAGACTGCTCCTGGAAGAAATCAAAATACATCAGTGACTGTCAGAAACACTATTGTCCAAGTTACTGTTATTACTTCCTATATGACAGGGTAAACGCAACTTGCACACACACCATGACCACGGTAAATATTGCAAATCTTGTAGTCACTGTATTTCCTAAAAGGTTTTCATAAATCTGCCACAGTTTCACACTTGCTTTATATCCGGAGAGTAAGCTCCGATCGGTCAAGAAATGGAAACCACTTTGAAAATTTAATGAAGCTATGCACATATGTGATCGATAGTGTCTCTAGTATGCCTGTAGATTACATCATTTCGGTCTTTTCAGTTCTGGGCACATGGTGAGCACATAAAGATGCGTAGAAAATAGTGTCCCCACCAAGTATGAGGTCCTGTTGAGAGATTTCGCCTGATATTATGCAGCCCACATTACAGAACTCTCATATGGTTTCTACTTTGTGGCGTTTCTCGGACGAAATCTGCAGGGGCAATGAAAATACTCCTGCGGCGTTTCCGATGGGAAGTGTTTGATCACCCACACTACAGCCCGTAATTGGCTTCCTTTGTGTTTCATCTCTGATCACATTTTCGCACAGACAACGAGCTGTAGATGAGCGTAGAGAATTGGTGGGAAGCACAGGCAGATGCCTTCTATGACGAGGATATTGGAAAGTTGGTACAACGCTACGTGAAATGTCTAAGTTGGAGTGGTCTCAATGTAGAGCAGTGGCTGGAAGCTGTAGCTAAGTGCTGCAGATAAAATTTTTCAAATTTTCAAAGTAGTGTTGTGGCGGCTTCTGCCACCGAATGTAACAGGATGACCAAATGTAGCGGAAAGACACCAAATCTTGTGGCCGGGAGGTGCCATATTAAAACTCGGCGAGAACTTTCCAAATGATTTATTTGTTTCCACTACAGTACTCCGTTCACCTCGGTCTGCATCACAGGGCCCTGCAATGCTGAGGAAGCATCCTAGCGGCCTGTGCAATGCAACACTGTGTCGTGCCAGCCTTGGCCGGCCCACTGAGTTCTGATGATGTCAGGATGGCTGCGCCAGCAGCTGACTCAGCGGCCACTGACCCCGTTGACTCTGTGCTGCTCCACTGCGAGCCATAGGCCGGCCCCGCTGCTGCTTCTTCCTTGCTGGTGTAGCTGAGAACGCAGCTGCAACGGCCGCCCACGATCTAGCATCCGAATCTGTGGCCCTCACCTCGGAAGTCTCTGGCGTGTGTCGGGAGCTGAGACGACTGCCCACGGTAGCGAGCCAAAGAATGACCCACCGATGGCTGGCTGCAGATCCCACGTAGGCCTCAGAGGGTCGAACCAATGACCCACCGTGAACTGGGACGCTGGCTCCCCATCTGTTGCTGTGTGTAGCCCAGTGGTGTGATACGAGCCACCGTCCAGGAGAGCTGCCAGACGTGAATGACTCTCATAAGAAAACAACACCTGTTAATACTCTGCTGCGCGCCTCAGTTTTGCCAACACACCGCTTCGTGTCATTTACTTAGGTTGGCCAGTGACACTCTTCTGCCTGTGACTTGCGCCATGGAAACTGCTGTGAGCACCCTCTCTGGCAGTTCTAAGCCCCAGTGGCCTCTATTTGCCTTCGCAACTGCTGGTATGCGTAACTTACTGCAATCTGGCCTGCACTTGGCTGTAACCCGTGCTCCGAATATCGCATAAAACTAACTTTCCCTATCCTAAACGGTGGTGCCGCTACAGTAGTTTCCATTTTGTGATCAAAACTTACTTTCCGAATATCCCTAGTATTATCGCAGCCACAGTTTGTGTTCCCATCTGCGCCAGCAGATGCTTTCCGACACTGGAGATTCCTTCATGGTTTGGGAGGTGCTGACGTGGAATGCTAACACTCATGCAGAGATAACATGGAAGGGGTGGAGATCTCTATGACATGTAACACCTAGACGCAGTAAGATGAGAGATACGAATTTTCGTGCCAGCGGTGTTGAGAAACAGGTTAAAATTGTCCTGATAATATCTCTGAACCGTGGATTTACTTTCAAAATCTTTTCTTAAAGAATTTACTTTATTTACTAGCGATTCAGCAAGAACATTAACACATTTAATCACACTATGTGAGTGTCGAAGTAGTTGACAGTGGGTAACTGATGAAAACAAATTTCTTTCAACAAATGGAAATTTTATTCCTAAAAACCCTTTTTTTTAAAACAGATTTAAAAATTATAATCAGAAAGCACCCTATAAATATCAAGTTATAATTTATTCAGAGGCAGAAATAACAATTTTTCTTTTTTTGATAGTATGAGCTTTCGGGCTGAGAACCTTGCCGCTCCCTTTTAACACTGCCGTAGTCACGACCGCTCACAACAACCTCTGAAAGACTGCACAGGTGCAAATCTGCAACACACCAGATTACTCTAAACAAAAAATTTTAACAACTCCTTCAAACACATAAACGATGCACCTCGTAGGAGGGATGGAAGTGGTACAAAACACTCACATTAAAAAAATTACTTGCCACCGAAAGTGCAACTTGTTTTTAAATGAAAACTCTTACGGTGGAAGGGTGGCAACTTTATATACTAAAATGACCATTTGAATAAAAACCCATGAAATGCAGTCTTACATAAAATGTACTAACATGCTCTACATTACACATACACCGCCTCTCAAGATGATAGGCAAGATAAAACATATTTCAGGAATTTGGCCGTTACACTTCAAGGAATAAATTTGTTAACACCTAATCTAACAAACATGACAGAGGCAGGTATTAACGTACGGCAGACCGACAGACAGACAGACACTAACTGCGTAACAAATGCGGACGAGAGAGAGACGAGCAAGCTAAGGACGAGAGACTGACCAAGAAAACAAGTATTATTTAACAAGTAAATGAAACAACATATCACGAATCACTTAACGTTTAATAAACTGCGATGTCTGGCGAAGACCTGGCGCAGCACCCCCAAAACGCTCTCCGGAACCGTCCGCTGCCAGCCGCTTCAACGGACGCAGAAAGGCGCGCCGATCTCCCGTCTCACAGCGTCGCAGGTCGGACCGGCCAGATCGATGTCGTGGGTTGGCTCCTGTTGATCTCGTCTCGGCCGCGAAGCCACTACCCCTCTCTATACGGCGCGGCCGACTGGACTGACGTGGCGAACTCGCATGCGCCGACGCTCAAGACGGATAAGTCATCTTGTGTCCCAGTGCGCGACCGACCAACCGATCGATCCAACCGCCAATGACCATTGCCTCAACAAACTGGAGCAGACTGGCGGCTTAACACATACTAGCACTCCGGACGACAGACAGACACTGACTGCCCCACACTGACCCGGCTGACCAACTGACCCCCTGGCGAGCTCATAGCGCCCCTTAAATTCTCGTGAACAGGCAACCTTTCCCCTTTCGCACAAGAGGGAGACACCAAAGCTGCGAATGCCACAGTGGCGCCACCGCCAGAAACGGAGGGCGACTGCTTCACACTACGCGCTTAGGCGAGCTCTTCAAAACAGCAATTTTTACCACGGCTCAATCCCTATCAGTCACTGTCAAGAATTTTTGTGTAGACCAGACCCCCCCTCTTTTAACTTTCACCAAAAAAAGAAAATTAGGTTCTGCACATGATTTTCAAATCTGTCCCACAAATAGAAGTGATGCAGTAATTATTACTCAATTGTTCTATCATTACCAGCATTGATGCAGACAGTATGCATTGTTGGACCACACGTAAATCACCACAGACGTTCTGAAGAAAAAATAATAATTGATGCAAACAGTAAATGGAGTTTGACCTCACATAAACCACAACAGACGTTCTGAAAAAAAAAGAAAGAAAAATAGATATATAATTTTGATACCATAGTAGCAATACGAAGAGGATAAAATGTTTCTGAATTGAGCTCTGTAGTACACATATACATCAGTTTTCGACATAATCACATTAATCTACAGTGAACATCGTCCGTCGTTGCAAAAGTTTTCCGATACTGTGGGGAAAGTTTCGCAGTCGAGCAGCTGTGCATGCATGCCCAACTCTCCTTACATCTTAATCAGTGCGGAAGGGACTGGCTATCAACCCATCTTTGAGTGAACGAAGCGCATGGTAACCCGACAGGGCGAGATAGGGTCCGCATTCAGGATGCACCAACACCAGGAATACAAAAAATGGTTCAAATGGCTCTGAGCACCATGGGACTCAACTGCTGTGGTCATAAGTCCGCCTAGAACTTAGAACTACTTAAACCTAACTAACCTAAGGACAGCACACAACACCCAGCCATCACGAGGCAGAGAAAATCCCTGACCCCGCCGCCAGGAATACAGATTCTGAACAGTTTGTGCAGTGTGGAAGGAGATATAGCGACGCTCATTTTCACGCCTCCCCCCCCCCCCACTGTTTCCCTCCCCCTGTGATTTTACGTTATCTCCTAACTTGAGGCTTCATCTTCTCACTCCACTGTACGGCACACTGATTACTTCTGACCTGTTTCTAGGTAATGTTCCAGAAAAAGTCTATGTGTGTCTCAATAAACGAGAAAGTTCTGCCGGCCGAAGTGGCCGTGCGGTTAAAGGCGCTGCAGTCTGGAACCGCAAGACCGCTACGGTCGCAGGTTCGAATCCTGCCTCGGGCATGGATGTTTGTAATGTCCTTAGGTTAGTTAGTTTTAACTAGTTCTAAGTTCTAGGGGACTAATGACCTCAGCAGTTGAATCCCATAGTGCTCAGAGCCATTAGAACCATTAGAGCAAGTTCTTGTCCTCCGGAGGATTGACTCTAGATTTCTTTATGATCAGAGCTTCGCGATAATTCAGTTCTTACTGTAATTTTTGCTTTCTGGTTCGAACTGATCAATATATGTTTCATCTCCAGTGATGATTCGTTATAGAGATGTTGTCACCTTCGTTAGCACGAGGGCCCAGTAGGTGTTGGCAGATTGTCAGCCTATTTTTTGTGCTCTTCAGTGAGTTGTATTAGAACTGTAACACTAAGGTCTCTACTGAAAAATTATGTAAACAGTGGGACTGACTTAACTAGGAAGCTATGCACGACGTAACTTTGGTCAGGTGATAGATCCTCCTTATAGGCTTCTGCTTTGTTATAAAATAGAGAATTAAATAAGTGCTCATACTGGTGCGGAACAAAACACTTGTGATTAAAAATCTTTGGACTCATTAAGACTTTGCTTTGAAAAATATGTATTGCTCAGTAACTCCAATACTGGAGAAGAAACACTTTACGAATAATCAAACATTTATGAAAATATTGGAACATCTGCTAATTGTTATAGATAAATGTTAAGCTAGTGAGTACAACGTTTCCTTTTACATTATTTATGCTTGTTGGCACATACACCTCTGCAATAGTTCTCTGGTATCTTGACTGTTTACAGATAACGAAACATATTACCACTATATGACTGTTCCGGTTGGATAATGTAAACTTTTTCTACATCGCGAAATAACATATTAAATTTAATTATGCGGTCATTTATTAGCAATTAAAGCATTTTTGGATGTTTGTTTTATGTTCCATATTTACAGCTTAAGCTAAATAATAACAGAACGGTTGAAATTTCATCGTGTTACCATTTTATTTCTGTCTACACAGTTGAATTTAATTTGAATGAACTCTATTTTCACACTGCATTTATGATAATCTATAAACGCAGCGTAAAAGCTGTTCTTTCCTCACAGTATGATCCCACTGCGTACTCGTTTTATGCTGACTGTTATACCTAAGTTAGTTATACCTCGTCTTGATACTTAAAAATGTTCTTTCGCTTAACTCTACAGACTGCAGTAGCTCTCGCAATTAGCTTCCTAGGCGTTTAATTACGATAATTATGTGACATAGTAGACAACATTATACACTCTGCAGTTTGCATACACTTCCGATAACGAGGGTAACAAAACGTTGAAGACAGGTTTTTTAAGGAAGTTTTCGCAACAAATTTTTTACGTTTGTTTTAAATGCCATAACGTTTTAGTTTTCTTCATATATATGTCACTTAAGAAACGCCAGCCTGTGACCATTGGCCTTACCCTTCTTTCTCTCAGGAGGACTGATCAGTTTTTAGGGATTATTAGGAGCAAAAATACTAGTAAACGTAGACTCTAAAATCCATATTCTAAGAGCTACAAGCTCTATATCTTCGATACTGTAAAACAGATCTATTCTACTGCAAGCTCTTGTTTTCCATTCTTGAGAGGTGGTAGTATGGACCGAAACAAGACACAAACGTCTAGCAAGCATTGTCTCCAACGTGTATACCTTAACAGCTATGAACACTTGTTCACTTACGCTACAGCGAAACTCATCTCTTCTACTGCCTGTTCTTATAACTCTTAAGGCATGCATTTTAGAGCCCATGTTTCTAGACGTTTTTTCTTCGATTGGTGGTTTTGTGTCATATCCCTAAATACTGGCTATTACTTTTGGGGCATCCTGTATCTGTTCTCTGTATTCTGTTAGTTTGACACGGTATGGAATTCACACATTTCATGTTCTAGTATAGGAAGTACAAGTAATTTTCACTACATTACCAACAAATTGAAACTCCTGATTTACATTATTGACAACTTCATCAACGTCACACCTGGAAAGTTTTTCGAAGTGCATCCTACAGTGTCATGACCAGAGCAATGCACGTTGTGGATCCAGCAGCGTTACACCTACTACACTGTTTGGGTTGACTCCAACAGCTATAGATGGAGGGAAGTGTGTGGGGGGGGGGGGGGGGGCGGTCTAGTGTCCTCCTCTGAGAGACTGCCACAGGTGCACACACAAAATAGTGCAATTAGGCTATCTGTGTTTACAACAGGATGAAATGAATATTATTATTATTTCCACCTATTATGTACAGACGTCCAGATTCTTTAGCGTATAGTTAGACATACAGATGCTTCGATAGCAGGACTTATCCATACATCAAACATTATTTTCATCTTGTATCTTAGGATTTCATACGAAGCATTGAGAGCTGCAGTTGGACTGCATTCTGTATTGCAAGCATACTAGGAACTACAAATGGATGTCGTCATTATTAGGTGCTCATGGAATGACATGTTTGTAAGAATTAGTAGGTGTAAAGAGTAGTGGGACAACCTTCGTACAACGCCACTCTGCATTCGTGCCAAATTTATTCAAGATGGCGGCGATGATGTAATCCAAGATGGCACCATGTAGACTTGGCAACAGCGCATGACGTCATCCAAGATAGCGGATTTTGGCGGGGAAAATAGGCCAATTGTGCTACGTCCACTAACCTAACCCTGCAGAAAAATGTGGGCAAATTTGAATTTTGGTGGGAAAAAAAGCCAATATGGCTACATCCACTAACCTCACCCTCCAGAAAAAATTGCCGCCAAATTCAAATTCCAACAAGATAATGCCTGCAAAACCGTACTTGTCTTTATTATTATTCATTATCATTTACTATTATTATTCATTATCATTTATTATCATTCATTATCATTCATTATCATTAATTATTATTATTGTTTATACAATGCACGTGTGTTCGCTACAAGGTCTGGAATCCTTATTATTTATACAATGCACGTGTGTTTGCTGCAATGTCTAGGGGTCCAACTGTGTAAGTTCATACCCCTGCCACCAGAGAGCGCCGCCGTGACGTCATTCAAGATGGCGGATTTTGGCGAGAAGAAAGCCAATTGGGCTACCTCCACTAACCTAACCCTCCAGAAATTCAAATTCCAACACGATAATGGCTGCGAAAACCGTACTCGTCTTTATTATTATTCATTATCATTTATTATTATTATTATTATTTATTATTGTTTTGGCCTACATCCACTAGAAAATTGTGCCAATTTCAAATTACAACTCTGTAAGAGGTCCATGATTAAGGAATTTATTGCTAGCACACTCCAGAAGATGTAATTTTGATGGACTGCTCTTGTGCTGCCTGCGATATGTAACCTATAAGAGAAAATCAGACCAGAGAGCAGTGTTGACTGCAATAGGAACTGTGTGGCAGTAGGAGCAAGTAGTAGCGAGCTGTCATGTGTATCGGATTGGCTGGGCCAGTTGTGGGGAGCGATGGCGGTGCCTGAGCGATGTAGTATAAGGTAAAAGCAGCCTCGCGCATATGTACTACTGTTACATCAAGTCCCATGTAAATGTTTTTAAAAAAATCTCATAATAATAATCTTTCTTATAAAAATTAACTTTTGACAATCGTTCATCTCAATTTAAAGAATTTACTAATTTCCCCAATCCATGGCCATCCTGATTATTGTAAAGAAAAATCAGGTGTTTCTTTTTATACATGACAAATCTGTCGGCCAGCATTGCACTGGACTGTGCAAGAAAAATTTCTTATAGGAGCAGATATATACACGTTATCTGGCGACTTTATTGAGGTAAGAATTTTCAGTTTATTCAGTATGATCTTTCAGGGCCATGACGCAGCACTGATGACGTCCAAATTTACCAGTTTAGATTCACAGTCAGTTAATTATTGAAAGGTTATATATGAGTCACATTTTTTATTAGAAAGTTAGTCACATTGCATTATTGGTAGGTTACGGAATTTATATATTGGGAGGTTACGCGGAATGTGACTGAATGATATAATTATAATGTCTCGAAATCTGTACTTCTATCTATTATTATTATCAATTATTAATTATTCAAGATGTCCGATTTCGGTGGGAAGAAAGCCATTTGCGTACAACCATAACACAAAATCTGTCACAAGTTCAAATCTTTATTTCAAGTCTTATTCTTTATTTCAAGCAGTACAGTCATTACTTGTTCTCCAACAGACTTAGTACACATCTTAGAGATCGCAGTGAAGTCGCCACGAGGCCCCCAGTCCAACTGAATTAGTTCATATGGTCGTCGCCAACCCACGCCAGTCCACGCACCACCAACAAGCGAGCGGTCGCACATGCCACTGCCTACTGGCACCGACTTGCTTCACAGGCCCACCCTGTCCAGCAATGTAAACATGTTTTTGGGGACAGTGGAGTCTGCCCCCACCGACCAGTTGGCGCAAAAGCAGTTCGCTGGACACGTTCAAACCTGTCGATGCCGACCGTTCCCCATCCACCATGTGCCTTTGTGCGACCGAGAACACCGTGCTACACCTTTGGCGCCAAAGTTTGCTCGAGAGTGGAAACCGCCATGACTGTGCAACAGCACGTTTGGTCTCCACGAGACCCCTCTCTAAGTTTATTGACTCTCTCTCTAGCATGTGTGCGCCCGTTATAACCGGACACCCGCCACATTGCAGCCTCGCGGGCTTCCGACCGCTTACGCCACACACCCGCGATCGCCCCCCGCCATACGTGCTATGGACATAGTCTTCTGTAAATATGCTAACACCCACATCGTGTATCTAACCTATCAATTACCTAAGTACTTAATTCCATTTCAATTTTAATCATATTAAATAATTTAATTTAGAATTTCATATATATATGCAAAGGTGTTTAACTACCTACTTTCAACTACTTTTCGAGGACCAGACCGCCACCTCTTCCTAGGAACTCTCGCCAAGTTTGAATTCTGTCGGTAAAGAAAGGTCACTTGCGCTGTCGCAAACAACCTAAGAAAATTGCGTGTAATGAAAGGGCACTTGTACTAACGTCAGCCACCCGACAACCACTTCCTCTAGGATCAGGCGCCAAGTGTGAAATCTGCCAGTAAACAAAGCTCACTTGTGTCTTCGCTACCAAAGTAAGAAAATTGCTGGAAATGAAGCATACCACCACAACCACTTCCTTGGGAGTGGGTGGTAAAAGGACTCACCCTGCACTACGCTGATGGAGGGAGGAAGGAATGTATTTTATTTAGGGATAGAGTATACGTATCACAGAACACAGGCACTGATGTGTCCCACACCATACAGATCCGCAAACGACTCCTACATAACTCATTATAATGCTGTAGACACATGCTTGTTAACTGTAAACAGTTAAAAATAACCCCGTAGCACAGCCTACAGACATGCGAACTGCTCGTAAATAATGCAAAACATTTATGTCCAAATAGCCAAACAACTCCTAATTTTCGGAAATAATTTCAGTGCAGACTTGCAAACTGCTCCCAAATAATGCAGAACAATGATGTGTAGACACACTAAGTACTTGTAAACTATTCAAATAGCGCACATGAAGGCCTACCGACCAGATCGCGAAATATTGCAATCAACGCGCGCAAGCACCTCCGATTGTGGCGGTGACTGGACAAGCCTGTGTTACATTTACAGGCATTTTTAGAAGACAGAACGATAGGTTATGACGCAGTATCATGGATGGATCTGACACAAAATCGAAAGAAATGCGAAAACTGATTAGAGCATAGGTATAAAGTAACGTAATATACACCGAAATGCGGTGAAAATGAGGAAGTACTTGCTTATCTTCTGGTCCACAGAGAGCAATTTGTACATGGAGTCAAGTATCCGGCAACAATAGGAATGTGGGAAAATGATGACATCGAAGTGAGCAGTTCAGGAAGTTAGTCAATTTTTTCTCATTGAGTTCGTATTGTAGTGAATGTTTACGAGGTAGCAGTGATACACTCGAGTTGACTACTGTATTTGCTGCTTTTCAGGAGGACAGAGAATCATCCACGTCTAAACTTACTCACATCTGTGTTAAAGAATAACAGAGAGTATACAGGATGATCGATTGAGATAGAGCTGGAACTAGGTACGATTTAAACGTAGACTGATTTATTCTAGAGAAACACAAGTTGCTGAAGGTCATTTTTTCCAGTGTTCTATCTGGATGCATTAGTCACATGATATAGCCTGCGTTCTAGTCGTATGCAGCTACGTGTTCCTTTATGTGGATTAAAGCACTATCTACTTGTGATCGTTAATGGTGAATCCGTCGGCCATCAGAGGACTTCCATCTTATGTGTGATGAAAGTTGACACATTCCTTTAAACGCACTTTGATTTACGCGATCCCCACCCTGTCGCATCCTTGGTGTAAAATCGAGACTTCAGCGTCATAACTGAATTAGCTGTGGGTGCTTGTGAGGCGCTGCAATCATTGTGTACACATTTACCCGACAGATGGGCTGTTTACAGAGTTGGTGATGGAATGACTTGTAATTTTCACATGTTGGACACTGCTGTTATGCGCATCTGTTTCCTTGTAGGATGTACCACCCGCTACTAACTATCTTTTTTATATAGACCTGATGGAGTAATAGTATAATTTCTGACTCATGATCAGATGTGATTAGGGGGCACTACACATGTCTGCAGGGCTATATTGCGCTCGTATCATACAAAGCAAATGTTTTACGATTGGGGAAAGATAGCTCAGCGTAGGGGAACCGGGAAGAAGGATGTATGTCTGACAGGACGGAAAAGTAGGTGATCTAAATCGCCCGTTTTTAAGTGCTGAACGTTCTAGTCTTAGGAGTGCGTGTGTTTGTGTTCTCTCTCTCTTACCAGAACCTTCGAGGGACCGATCCTAGACTCTAGAACAATACTTTATACATGCTGGATTGGATGATTTACGTAAAAAAATGTGTCGAACTACGTTGCGTATAAATATTACTCAGTTCTTATTCTTCTTAACTGTATGCTATTAGATTAAGGCAATTTGAAATCTGTTACTATAGATCGATATGGTGTGATAAGCTTCAAGACTTGGTCACATCTCGAGAAACATGGTGCACTTGGAGGGGTTAGGACTAGGAAAGCTATATTCAGTCAAGAGAGGTGGAGTGTAACTGTATTGGTCTGCTCGATTTAGGATTAATTGAGTAGCGATGTTTCATGGTAGGTTGGTCAACGCCCAGGTGAGGATGGTCTTTTAATGTAAGAGGGCGAGAGTGCTCTGTGACTGCCATACCCAGAGAGATTGATCGAGTACTGTGCACGAGTTTTTAGAAATATGTATAGCGTTGTCTGGTGTACTTTGATCATTTTTATGTGTTCGAGAATTAAGTGTGAATGGACGTACTGAGCAGTCATCTATCAATGCTCGCAATGATACTTGCAAAGTAGAGGAGATATGGTTTAGCTATGATACTGAAATTAGGAAAACATGCTGTCACATGATTGGTCAGTGTTGGACTTACTGTAAAATTTTTCGCAATATCAGCTGTGATGGATAATATTACAGTGGATCGATGGTGTCTTCTTCATCCCATCCGTGCATTGGGTAGCACATAATGATTGAGTGACAATGCTTGTTTGAGTTGTGGAACAAATTTTGGTTGATGGACCGCAACTTCTGGGGTTGCTAGCACCGAAAACGGTGATCCGGTACTTGTGGGCAAAATGAGCAATCACTGTAAATGAAATGCAGAGTTATCAACTATTCGTTCACAGCGAAATATGAGGTTAAATGTAGAGGCTGTCAATCACTTTCGGGGGGTAGTTTTGAAAGTCGCCACATCACCGCCAGGTTCTTCTAGTTTCCTTGTGTTGTAGCTGTCCTTTATTTAAAATCATTCAGTGGTATGCTATCAACCGTAATAATATGATTTACAAGGTGCAACGTATAATTTCCTGTGAGAGGCCGTTCATCAGTCCGTGTTAATGTCTGTTTAGAATTAGACACGAACTTCGAAGTCGCAGCAGAAAGACGAAATGTTCGGCAGTGTGCAAAAGTGTGTTAGAAAACAGTGTTTGAACAAGGCTCAGAAGTAGCTTCTCATTCGCTTAGAGTATGAGTAATCAAACTTTAAAGTGGTCTCTGTAGTGTCTAAATATTTAATATGATCTTGCCCATATAGGCAGCTGCAGTTTGAGGTGTCAGACTTGGTGAGCTGTTAGGAATTCTTGGATGGTCGCACCCTGAGTTATTCGAGGAGGGTATTGTGAATTCCGTTTGTCCGCGCCGGAGGTGGATCACATTGGTGCCTTCGTGACTTGTAAATAGGATGAGCTTTTACAGTTGGTAATTTTTTTCATTGTTTGATGGTAGAGAATAAAGATGATAGGATGTTGAGGATCTGTTGTAATTGTATCTAGTTTGGGGCGTACAACATTGCACGCATTTCCAGTGAATGGTCAATACAAGGTACTGTTGCTGTAACTGAGGTCGTTCTGCTTCTAGACAGGCTGCAGAAGGTAATGGATATGTCTTTGTCTGACTTAAATTGCAGAGATCAGATGTGCAAAGATCTGGAAATGGGATCAGCCGAACGATGTGTAGGGTGTGACTAAAGCCAAGTTGGAATTTTACTGCAGCATGCAGATTTGGTAAAGGTGACACGTTTCACACTGGGTGCAGCCATCTTGAATAACGGTACTTGCATAATCAACTGACGTGATGACAGAGCGCTCTGGTGGTTGTTGTAGGAGCTAACACTGTTGAACTTGGAGCCATTTTTGTTAGGTAAACGAATTGTATGATCTTCCGCCAAAATTCAAACTCCTCACCAAAATTGGACTTCTTGAATGACGCCCTCTCCTCGTGGCGATGTGTACTAACCCAGTTACATTCCGGACCTCGTGGCGAACACACGCGCATGATATAAATAACAATAAATAATAAATGATAATAAATAATAATAATAAATGATGATAAATGTTAACAAATAATAATAAATAAGTGGAGCAGCTGTCCGAATGCAGAGGCCTGTTGGAGTGTAGCGATCTGTAAGAGTTAACTTTGCTATCCTCTAGATGACGGAATAGTGAAGTAATAGTATGTGTTGGGTGGCTTTGGTGATCAAGTCAGAATTTGAGAAAATGATCGATTTGGGTTGGAGTGTTATTCGATGGGGTGTAGATTGTTCAGTTGACTACTTCTGCACATTTGCTGCCTTTATTTAGTTGAGTGAAGGTCGATTGTGGTGTGTTGGATACACGCTTGTCTGTTCTGTAGACCTGGGACGAGCCTTAGTTGACGTGTAAATTATAGCGAAGATCTCGGATATGTTACATGAATGTGAACGGTATTCGAGAGCTGAAATATAATTTTTCGTATGTTTGTTTCTAGTTAGTCAATGGTTTACAGCATGCTGCACATAGATAAAGCTCGGCGTTTGTAGAGAATTAATTTGAAGTCTGTATCTTGGGAATTATGATGAACTAGTGATCGGTAGGGTGTAGCCTAATGCAAGATACTGAGAAGTACAGCGAAAATAGTGTAATATTACGGAGAATGTACCTGTGTTCTTGCAGTCTGTGAGTCTGAGGATGTTTGTAGAAAAGCGAACAGACAAGGAAGGAGAGACAGTAAGGCGTTTGTGCTGAGGGGAGACGATACCGAATTTGTAAAAAGAGTTCTGACGGTGACTTAGGTCCGCTGATGTAGGAGGGAAGATTAGTTCTGAGTGTCGGGTCTGTAGAGAGAAAGAGCAGGTTGACGGTGCTTTCCTAGGATTGGAGAGCATTGCGGTATATAGACGCTGTAGGAATAGGATATTTTTTCTCGCATGCTGTGGAGATATACTGGATAAGTGCACTGTTTTGTGTCAAATGTGTATATACTGTATTGTAAATTTAAGATGCTTTACATTGTGTAGCGTTTGTATATATTGCATTGCAAAGTTACTATTGTTTATGTTATGTGATGAGTAGAGAGGAAGTCGGAAGGCGGTACAGATATTTCCAGAGTAACAGCTGTCAAGAGAGCGTATTTCTAAAACTTAGCTCATTGTCGAATGTGAATCAATTGAGACCGCGATCGTAAGATTTAACTGTAAGTATAATGACATCAACGACTTCGGTATTCGAGAGTGCGAATATCATTTTTTGGTCTGTTTGTTTCTAGTTACTCAGTGGTTTACAGGATGCTGTACTTCGAAAAATTTTGGTGTGTTCTTGTAATCTATGAGTGTGGAGATGGTTGTAGAAAAAAAGCGAGCAGGCAAGGAAGAAGAGACAGTAACGCATTTGTGTTGAGGGGAAGCGATAGCCGAATTTGTGGAACAGTTCTGAGAGGGAGTTCCATCCATTGATGTAGAAGGGCTGATTACCGCTGAGTGTCGTGTGTGCAGAAAGAAAGAGCAGGTTCACAGTGTTTCCTTAGCAATGGAGAGCATTGTGGATCGTAGTCGGTATTGTACAGCTTTGGTACCAACTAGTCGGTGAGGGCAGACTCCACTGTCCACAAAAACATGTTTACATTGCTGGACCAGGGTGGGCCTGCGAAGCAAGTCGGTGCCAGTATGCTGTGGCATGAGCGACAGCTCACTTGCCGGTGGCATGTGGACTGGCGTGGGTCGGCGGCGACCATATGAACTAATTCAGTTGGACTGAGGGCCTCGTGGCGACTGGACTGCGAACTCTACGATGTTTACTAAGTCTGTTGGAGAACAAGTGATGACTGTACTGCTTGAAAAAAAGACTTCAGTCCTTTTTCCTTGCAAAATCAGAGGATGTGAATTAAGTTAGTACAAGTTCGGTTTATTATTGGACGCGATTTTGATAGGTTAGCAGTGAAAAAAGATAAGTGACAGTCAAAGATCGTAGGATGTGGACTATTTCGTACGTGTGATCTATTATTTTGTTGGAATTTGAACTTGTGGCAGATTTTTTGTATTGGATGTATCGCAAATGGCTTTCTTCCCATCAAAATCGGACATCTTGAATAAATAACAAATGCTAATAATAATAAATAGAAGTGTAGTTTTCGAAACATTGTCGTGTTTTAATTTGTATTTGGAGCAATTTTCTAGTGGAGGTAGGCCAATAATAATAATAAATGACAAGAAAAATAAATGATAATAAATGATAATGAATAATAATGTATAATAATAAAGAAGAGTATGGTTTTTGCAGCCATTATCGTGTTGGAATTTGAATTTGGCGCAAATTTTTTCTGAGGGTTAGGTTAGTGAAGGTAGCCCAATTGGGTTTCTTCCCGCCATCTTGAATGACGTCACGGCGGCGCTCTCTGGAGGCAGGGGTATGAACTAACACAGTTGTAGCAAACACATATACATTTTATAAATAATAATAATAATTAATGATTGATAATGAATGATAGGAAACGATAGTAAATTATAATGAATTATAATAATAAAGGATAATGCATAATAATAAAGACAAGTACAGTTTTGCAGGCATTATCCTGTGGAATTTGAATTTGGCGCCAATTTTTTCTGGAGGGTTAGGTTAGTGGACGTAGCCATATTGGCCTTTTTTCCCGCTAAAATTCAAATTTGTCGCCATTTTTCTGGAGTTTTAGGTTAGTGGATGTAGCACAATTGCCCTATTTTCCCGCCAAAATTCAAATTTCCCGCCATTTTTGTGGGGGTTAGGTTAGTGGAGGTACCCCAACTGGCCTATTTTCCTCTCAAAATTCAAATTTCCCACCATTTTTGTGGAGGGTTAGGTTAGTGGACGTAGCCCAATTGGCCTATACCCCTGCCAAAATCCGGCAACTAGGATGACGTCATGCGATGTTGCGAAGTCTACATGCCACCAGCTTGGATTACGTCATCGCCGCCATCTTGAATAAATTTGGCAAAAATGCAGAGTGGCATCGTACGAAGGTTGTCCCACTACTATAAAACTGTGTTTACGGTAGCTTAAATCAGCACTCCACCGCAGCAGCAATCCATGTGTGTTTGGCTCTGGCACTTAGCATTGCATGTTGACAGAAGTTTCATATATGGGCTGACATTTGGCAGACAATGAATAACAAGTGATATTACAGACTCTTTATACATTCTCTCTGACTTGGTGAGTGAATCCGATTGATGGTTTATTTATTGTTATTTGTTTACTCATTTAACTTCACACATACAGGACAATTTTTATATTTCGCCGGCCGGTGAGGCCAACCGTTTCTAGGCGCTATAGTCTGGTACCGTGAGACTGCTATGGTCGCAGGTTCAGATCCTGCCTCGGGCATGGATGTGTGTGATGTTTTTAGGTTAGTTGGGTTTAAGTATTTCTAAGTTCTAGGGGACTGATGACCTCAGAAGTTAAGTCCCATAGTGCTCAGAGTTATTTGAATTTAGGACAATTTTTACGTATTAGTTACTGAACAAATAAAAATTTTAGTATGACAAAATACACTACTGGAGATGGAAAAAAGAACACATTGACACCGGTGTGTCAGACCCACCATACTTGCTCCGGACACTGCGAGAGGGCTGTACAAGCAATGATCACACGCACGGCACAGCGGACACACCAGGAACCGCGGTGTTGGCCGTCGAATGGTGCTAGCTGCGCAGCATTTGTGCACCGCCGCCGTCAGTGTCAGCCAGTTTGCCGTGGCATACGGAGCTCCATCGCAGTCTTTAACACTGGTAGCATGCCGCGACAGCGTGGACGTGAACCGTATGTGCAGTTGACGGACTTTGAGCGAGGGCGTATAGTGGGCATGCGGGAGGCCGGGTGGACGTACCGCCGAATTGCTCAACACGTGGGGCGTGAGGTCTCCACAGTACATCGATGTTGTCGCCAGTGGTCGGCGGAAGGTGCACGTAACCGTCGACCTGGGACCGGACCGCAGCGACGCACGGATGCACGCCAAGACCGTAGGATCCTACGCAGTGCCGTAGGGGACCGCACCGCCACTTCCCAGCAAATTAGGGACACTGTTGCTCCTGGGGTATCGGCGAGGACCATTCGCAACCGTCTCCATGAAGCTGGGCTACGGTCCCGCACACCGTTAGGCCGTCTTCCGCTCACGCCCCAACATCGTGCAGCCCGCCTCCAGTGGTGTCGCGACAGACGTGAATGGAGGGACGAATGGAGACGTGTCGTCTTCAGCGATGAGAGTCGCTTCTGCCTTGGTGCCAATGATGGTCGTATGCGTGTTTGGCGCCGTGCAGGTGAGCGCCACAATCAGGACTGCATACGACCGAGGCACACAGGGCCAACACCCGGCATCACGGTGTGGGGAGCGATCTCCTACACTGGCCGTACACCACTGGTGATCGTCGAGGGGACACTGAATAGTGCACGGTACATCCAAACCGTCATCGAACCCATCGTTCTACCATTCCTAGACCGGCAAGGGAACTTGCTATTCCAACAGGACAATGCACGTCCGCATGTATCCCGTGCCACCCAACGTGCTCTAGAAGGTGTAAGTCAACTACCCTGGCCAGCAAGATCTCCGGCAAGCCGTTCCACAGGACTACATCCAGCATTTCTACGATCGTCTCCATGGGAGAATAGCAGCCTGCATTGCTGCGAAAGGTAGATATACACTGTACTAGTGCCGACATTGTGCATGCTCTGTTGCCTGTGTCTATGTGCCTGTGGTTCTGTCAGTGTGATCATGTGATGTATCTGACCCCAGGAATGTGTCAATAAAGTTTCCCCTTCCTGGGACAATGAATTCACGGTGTTCTTATTTCAGTTTCCAGGAGTGTAGTATGAAAATGATTTGAGTGTCTTTGTCTGCCTCTAGCCATTATGCAAGCAGTTAATCAGCTAGGTATAGATTAACAGAGCCATTGGATGCCTTGCTGAGAGATATCGTGCCGGATTCTTCCAATTTGCGAGTTAGATCATAAATTCAGTCATAGTTGGAGGGCCCAGCCCATAATGGTACAAGCGTCCTCAGTTAGGGAGAAATCCGGTGAACTTTCTGACGAAGGTAGGGTTTGGCAAGTACATAGAGAAACAGCAGGAACTCTAACAGTGTGGGGTAGGGCATTGTCTTGAGACGTATAAGCTATGGATTGCTTGCCGTGAAGTGTAACTAAACGGAGCGTAGACTATCACTGACGTACCGCTGTGCTGTAAGGATGACGCGGATGACAACCAAAGGGTTCCTGCTTTGAAATGAAATGGAACCCCAGACAGTCAATCCTGAATGTCGGGCCACACAGCGGGCGACATTTAGGCTGACATATTAATGCTGTCCGTGGCGTCTCCAATACATCTTCGCTGTTCGTCGGGGCTTAATTCGTAGCTGGACTCATCACTCCAGTCGATGAGGTTCCAGGCCTAAGGCGTGTCTGGAGAAACCACAAACCCTGGTGGGGTACCAGCCTGCCTTTCGTCCGCCATACACCCCGACAGCCAAGCGTGATGGTCTGGGGTGCCATTTCTTTTCATAGCAGGTCACCTTTGGCTGTCAACCGCGCACCACTACAGGAAAGCGTCCTTCGACGATACTCTACCCCTTGTTTTGTTGTCCTACACGGCAAGCTATCCTGGGCTTACATTTCAAGAACATAATGCCCTGCTGCGCATTCTGAGGGTTTCTACTGCGCTCCTTCGTGTTTACCAAACCGTACCTCGGCCAGAAATGTCACCGTATCTTTCCCCAAATGACAGTTTTTGGAGCATTATGGGCAAGGCTCTCCAACCATCTCGGGATTCTGACAATCTAACGCGCAATTTGGTACGATATCCCTCAGAAGGACATCCATCAACTCTGTCAGTGAATATCAAGCCGAAAAACCGCTTGCATAAGGGCCTGAAGTGGACCAACGCAGTTTGTGAAACTAATTCTCTTGAATAAATCATTCATTTGTTCATCTGTACATGTACATCACATCTGCCGATTTCCGTCCTATTCAGATAATTACTTCATGGTGCCTCTTTTTTTGTCTTAGAGGCTATATGAAGCAGTCTAAAATTATAGAAAGCTATTATACCTAGAACCAGAAACGAACTCTAGTATTCTAACGCAAAAAGGTACCCACTACATCCGTGCAGCGCAGGTAAAAACTACTAAATGAAGACACTTGTCACACAAGTTATACAGTGTTGCAAATTTGCCTTTCTTTGACGTCCATTTTCCACCAAAAATATGCATCTGACGATATTTTGTTAGCGACATTTTAGTACCGTTAGTATGCAAAGGATAGCGCTTTGAAGTCCAAGGGCCGCGCGGGATTAGCCGAGCAGTCTCAGGCGCTGCAGTCATGCTGGTCCCGGCGGAGATTCGAATCCTCCCTCAGGCATGGGTGTGTGTGTTTGTCCTAAGGATAATTTAGGTTAAGTAGTGTGTAAGCTTAGGGACTGATGACCTTAGCAGTTAAGTCCCATAAGATTTCACACACATTTGAACACTTTTTTGAAGTCCAAGGATGCGATTTTTGGTTCACAATGAATAATTCAGAGAGGTCAGTAGTTAATGACTATGCAGACACTCATATCAATTTCACGAGTTATGTGAGGGCGGTGAAGAGATGTCACATAGGTAATTATGATTATAATAATGATTAGAGGTATTTTCCCTGAATTTTGCTACTCATTACTTATATCCGGGGCCGCCGGTTGATCAGAAATGTCTAAATACCTCTAAATATTGTTTGTTAGCTTGTTCCTCGGTGGGATCTCTGCTGTCATACAATTTGGACTTTTCTTTCTCGTTGTCTTCTTGTCTAAGAAAATGGTGCATTCCATTCTCAGAGTTCCTCTGAATGCCGAGTCATCTGAAGTCACACTGACACTAATTGAGTTTAGCTCTGTATTCATTCATCAATAAACCGCGGAACGCATATTTCACAAACGAACTTCAGATCGAGCAACATGGGACTTAACTTCCCTAAATACTTCCTACTATCTGACTCTTACAGTGTGCATGAAATTAATGACCACAGATGGCGATTAACATGTTGATGTGTATATTTGGCGTAAGTTTAATGAGCACAGTAAATTCAAAATCGAGTTTTATTAACAAAAAGGAGCACATTCAACAACTTCAAAAACACTTACTTATGTAATTCTTATTGCTATAGTTCTGTAAAAGGAAACTGTTGGTTATCGTTATTATTCAGAAAGTGTTGGATTTTTTAAGGAACACCCCCTGGACTCTTTCAATTATTCACACACAAAGATTCAAACATTCATAGCATAACTGAAGGCAAAATTAACTATTTTCCGTTTGTGATTGATTTGTCAAAGCTTGTTAGTGACTCATGGCGGAGAAACCGACACTTAACCTGGACAGCGATGCTTGAGGTGAATCGTGACCGGATATAGCGCGAACTCGCTACCATCTAAATCTAATTAAGTAATCAGCAAAAATATCACTCACGAGAATCCATTACCGCTCCCAACGATTAGCTTTACATATCAAAGTGAATCGTAACTCGAAAAAACTGAACTACCTCACATCCAAAGTTATGGCCACAGAATAGGGACTGATTGCCACTGACTGGCCCTGTAAAAAATCCAACCAGCCTCGCTTACGAGCACAGAGACCGAAACAACTTGGTGCGGACAAACTGACAAACTGAAAGACGAAATTTTCAGTGTTACCAGGCGTCTCCTCCTATCAGAAGACAGGAGAGAAGGCGCTTGTGTCCCGTGCTAAAAATTTTCCATCGATTCACAGTCTAAAATCTGAATGAACGTGTGCCTTGTGCGTGGGTGTGAAGGCACCAACCACAGAGCCGCATGTAAAGAAAGCCAGCGCAGATGAGATCTACCCAGACTAGCCCCTCAAGCCAGCTTCGCAAATTAAATTCAACTGCCGTTCCCAGGCCTCTGCCACAGAGCTAGATCAAGGAAACACACCTGAATGCACCCTATGTATGTGTGTTTGCTTTTAAACCCACATTTCTACGATCTAGCAATCATCCATGTTCAAGGCGGTTTTCGTACATGGTATGCTGAATATCAAAGATAATAAAAATGAATATGAAAAACTCTCAATTCGGTTCTCTGTGTGATCTTTTTCCCTGAATCGCAAAAATTGTAAGGAAACATAGATAAAGGAAGGACATTATACAGAACTTGGCAAAACTTCAAAAACCATATGAAAGGTGGACTGACTGCCACCTTTCACTTACAATCAGTTATATTAAAAATGCAAATTGGTGATTACCTTTAAAATCAGGCCTTTCGCTAAGCTTGAAAGCCTTCGCGAGGAGGAATCCAACTGTACGGTGAATTTGGCCTTTCGAAGACACCATTATGTGGCGGCTTAACACCGCAAAGTGGTCCTTCCAGACCTACTGCAAAAGACTGTTAGGCTGACCATAAAATGCAGTGTCACTTCAGTCTACCTGCAGTTTTCCTGCAGATTTGAAAAAGCAGCTAATGCGAGCTATAGCTCACAGTGTTTGGGCCACCTTTGAAGGGGCAACACGTGCTTTCCTAACAGCTAGTCAGTCATTGGACCATGTGGACATACGGCCTAGGCGCTATGTTGTTGCCGAGTTCTTGAGTGCTGAAGCCTTAGTCTAAACAAGGCTACCAGGTTTTGATGAGCAAACCGTTTAATCATCTTGTTGCTCACTAGTTGTGAAAACTTGATTGATAAATATTTTTGTTATAGGTGAAGAAGAGATACCCTGCTATTTTATAGGTCTTGTACTGTAGTCGATCATATTACTGAGGCTCTGTTTTCGTAAATTATAATACGGTGGCATCATGAAATGGATTCCTGGTACGTCAAAGTGTCCTAAGACCGTAAATTTGGGTCTATGACATGTAGAAAATTATCGAATTATCACACCTTGAAATATTTGTTTTTGTCACTAGTTCTTCCGTTTTCACTTTCTGCTACCATTTCTTTAATGTTCTCTCATCCTTAGGGAAACTTAATCACTAATTGAACGTAAACCTTGTGCACACCATAGTTACTATTCGCATAGCTGCCTACTGTGGTTACTTCAAAATAAACACAGCGGTTGGAAAATCTGTGTAATACGGAGAAAATGATTCAGACTGCCATATATATAAATCTCATCCCCAGATAAAGAAGCTCAAAACGGGCAAATATCGAATACACTGATTGGCAACACAAGCACCGCCACCTTTTCTCGCAACAATCACGTACAAGGGCTCTACCACTTTATGCCGTCATTGCAATGTCTCGACATTAATTAACACATAAAGTGCCCTGATAACTAAATGGTTCAAATGGCTCTGAGCACTATGGGACTCAACATCTTAGGTCATAAGTCCCCTAGAACTTAGAACTACTTAAACCTAACTAACCTAAGGACATCACACACACCCATGCCCGAGGCAGGATTCGAACCTGCGACCGTAGCAGTCCCGCGGTTCCGGACTGCAGCGCCAGAACCGCACGGCCACCGCGGGCGGCCCCTGATAACTAAAATTACATATTCGTGGATGTTTCGTTTAAGGATGGGGATTTGTTCCTATTGCGAATTTGAAATTTCATCCGTAGAGGCAGTAACTCAGCACCACTACAATTACTAATGAATAATTAATTGCGAACAGGAAAAATGTCGTGTTATATTAAACCTTGTTTACAACTCAACGGACACAAGCAGCGAACGAGGATTCCCTCTGTCCCAAACGGTAGGCGAGCGCAAGCGAATTGCATTCACTCGTGCTCGGTTCGCATTCGCTAGTGTCCGCTAGTGTTCGCTCATGCTCCGCTGGTTGACGTCTTTTAGTGAACATACAAAGGAAGTTCACAGCCTCTCCGATTCGGCGCTAGCAGTACAGAAAACTTTCGTGACCTATCTTGTCTTCTTCTGTTGTCGCCGTGAGGCGTGTGGGCGGTAGTCAACAGAGACTGTAACGTTGCTGACAGATGAATATAATTATCGTAGGTGCTTCTGGGATACAAGAGATTCACAGCACAACTGCCGAAGGTGTAGGACTGGTAGAAAATTGCTGAAGCTTTGAAAGGTCAAACTGGGGCCGTACGAATGTCTATACTGTAATCAAATGCTCGCATCAGCAGGATGATTCCATCCGACAGCATTCTTGGCCGTTTTGACTTTCTCGCAGGTCACAGATTCTGGAAAGCGTCTTCACAGCGGTGGGCATCGACTGTGGTTCTACGCTCCAGGAAGTCTACGTGCAGAGAAAGCATCCTGCTGGACGATAACGCCCGCCCCCACATTGTCAATCGGTCGAAAGCTACGTTTCATCGATTTGGTTGCGAAACAATGCAGCATCCTCAGTACAGCCTGGGTCGTTCACCTGGTGATTTTGATATCTTTGGTGACCTGAAGAAAGACAAGCGTGGACGTTGGAATCAGTCGAACGAGGAAGTGCAAGAGTGGGAGCGGTTGTGTATCTGACAGCGGCAGGCGGTGTTCTACAAAACAGGAATTGATCGTCTCGTTTCCAAGTGGGATGAATGTCTTAATGCGTGTGATGGGTGTTAATTTTTCATTTGACTGTCTCTTAAATCATTCTGATTTCGATTAAAAAAGTGTGAAACACCTTGTGATTCTCTGTGGTTACGCTCATGGTAGCTGTTATTACATGGTTGATAGGTTACTTTTAAGTCAGAATTTTTTTTATGATAAATAAAAATTGTTTATGCGGTGATAACGCTATCTGCCCTCTAGCAAACTATATAGCAGGTTGTGTGCCTAATCACACACTATGAGTCCGAACACCTAGCTGAAAATTACTTACAAGTTCGTGGCGCCCTCCATCGATAATGCTGGAATTCAGTATGACGTTGGCCCACCCTTACCCTTGATGACAGCTTCCACTCTCGCAGGCATACGTTCAATCAGGTGCTGGAAGTTTTCTTGGGGAATGGCAGTTCATTATTCACGGAGTGCAGCACTGAGAAGAGTTATCGATGTCGGTCCGTGAGGCCTGGCACGAATTCGTCTTTCCAAAGTATCCCAAAGGTGTTCTATAGGATTCAGGTCAGGACTCTGTACAGGCCAGTCCATTACAGGAATGATATTGTGGTGTAACCACTCCGACATAGGCCGTGAATTATGAACGTGTTGAAAGATGCAATTGCCATCCCCGAATTGCTCTTCAACAATGTGTAGCAAGAAGGTGCTTAAAACGTCAATGTAGGCCTGTGCTGTGATAGCGCCACGCAAAACAACAAGGGGTACAAGCCCCTCTATGAAAAACACGACCACACCATAACACCACTGCCTCTGAATTTTACAGTTCGCACTACACACTCTGGCAGATGACTCTCACCGGGCATTCGCCATACCCGCACCCTGCCATCGGATCGTCACATTGTGTACCGTGATTCGTCACTCCATACAACGTTTTTCCACTGTTCGATCGTCCAATGTTTACGCCCCCTACAAAAAACGATGCGTCATTTGGCATTTTCGGCCGTGATGTGTGGCTTATGAGCAGCAGCTCGACCATGAAATCCAAGTTTTCTCACCTCCCGCCAAACTGTCATAGTACTTACAGTGGATCCTGATGCAGTTTTGAATTATTGTGTGGTGATCTGGATAGATGTCTGCCTATTACACATTACGACCCTCTGTCAGCGGTCACTGTCAGTCAACACACGAGGTCGGCCTATACGTTTTTGTGTTGTACGTGTCCCTTCCACTTCACTATCACATCGGAAACAGTGGACCTAGGGATGTTTAGGAGTGTGGAAATCTTGCGTACAGACGTGTGATACAAGTGACACCCAATCACCTGAACACGTTAGAAGTCCGTGAGTTCGGCGGAGCGCCCCATTCTGCTCTCTCACGATGTCTAACGACTTCTGACGTCGCTGATATGGAGTACCTGACAGTAGGTGGCAGCATAATGCACCTAATATAAAAAAAAACCGTGCGTTTTTGAGGGTGTTCGGGTACGTTTGATCACACAGTGTATGTGTCTCTCACATATAATTTATTTATATTATATTTTATTGGCATTCTCATCCTTTTACTTTAATAATGTGCCCCTGCAGACGTCAGACATTATACGACAATGAGATATAGCAGGTACTGAAATACTAAACTATCATTACACTAAGGTAAATGTATCCAGTTGTAATGACCAGAGTGTTAATAGCAGCCTCGCGTCGCTCCCCTACGCTCTGTATGCTCTGTAGACATCTAAGCACTATGGGACTCATCATCATTCTTCAGAGTATGAAGGTCGTCGGTGTTAGTGCTCTACTTCTAGATTTTGTCCTCGACTGTAATGACAGCCAGCGAAAAGCGTCAATCGATATGTGGGGGCGTTCAGAGCACAAGGGGATCAATTCTATTTTTGGTCATACTATTTTTGGTCATTCTACTTTTGGTTATTTTGAACTCCTTTCACTTTTAAGTAATATTAATGAAGCCGCTTTCAGAGCAAAAAAGAGTCTTATCCAGAGATTATAATTAATTGCTCTAGGATTGGCAACATTCTTGAGAGTGAAGGGAAGCAGTCTGTTTTTCAGAGCACAATGGAAACATTTCCACTGTCACAATATGCATGGTTTGTTTTGTCGGTGTGTGGTCTCTAATTAAAGCGGACATATGCTTATTTGAGTGTTCTAAAGATATGGAAGATAACGCATCGAAACATCACAGGTATAGTTCACGTAAACTAACAGTTACTTTGTCATTTTAATAAGTGAGAATTAACTAACATGTTAATAACCAAACTGGACTGTTGAGTTCAAATATATGATAAAATTTTATAGTACTTTCAGAGTCATTGTACGCCATACTAGCACATATTGCCTCTAATGCAGAACTGGAAAAGGTGTATTAGGCAATAACAGCGGAACTGTGAACAGAAGAATACTACAAGGCATGTCATAGGAGTTCCTGCCAAAAGCCTTCCTGCTAATGCAACCTGTTGCGAATTAGAATTTCACTCTGCAGCGGAGTGTGCGCTGATATGAAACTTCATGGCAGATTAAAACTGTGTGCCCGACCGAGACTCGAACTCGGGACCTTTGCCTTTCGCGGGCAAGTGCTCTACCATCTGAGCTACCGAAGCACGACTCATGCAGGAGAGCTTCTGTAAAGTTTGGAAGGTAGGAGACGAGATACTGGCAGAAGTAAAGCTGTGAGGACCGGGCGTGAGTCGTGCTTCGGTAGCTCAGATGGTAGAGCACTTGCCCGCGAAAGGCGAAGGTCCCGAGTTCGAGTCTCGGTCGGGCACACAGTTTTAATCTACCAGGAAGTTTCAACCTGTTGCGAGTTGCAAAGCCACAGTCTACTTAAAGAGCAAGAGAGAGGAAAAATATTTAATTCCTTCTAGAAACTCTATAGTCGGCAAAATTCGTTTCTTCGTAGATTTGCTCAGTCAGATCCAGTTATGAGGTCTCCGAAAATAGTTGGTTCCACAAATGCTAAATGCATTAGCTTCTAATATGGCTCTAAGCACTATGGGACTTAACATCTGAGGTCATTAGTCCCCTAGACTTAGAACTACTTAAATTTGACAAACCTAAGGGCATCACATACATCCATGCCCGAGGCAGGATTCGAACTTGCGACCGTAGCAGCAGCGTGGTTTCGGGTTGAAGCGTCTAGAACCGTTCGGCCAGGCCGGCCGGTGTGGCCGTGCGGTTCTAGGCGCTTCAGTCTGGAACCTCGTGACCGCTACGGTCGCAGGTTCGAATCCTGCCTCGGGCATGGATGTGTGTGATGTCCTTAGGTTAGTTAGGTTTAATTAGTTCTAAGTTCTAGGCGACTGATGACCTCAGAAGCTAAGTCGCATAGTGCACAGAGCCATTTGAACCATTTGAACCGCTGGGCCATAGCGCCTGGCGCTTCTAATATTTCTTAAGTATTGCAGTGAGATCTATAAAGGTGAGTAGCCTTCACACGTAATAAAATAATTGTATGTTCAGATTATTACAACGGCCAAAACTGGAACGTTAAAATACCATTGACTCTCATGAAGTAAAGAAAGGATTGGAGCATGAAGTCTCAGCCACTGATCACATTTCTTGATATCTGGACATTCGTACTTACCTAATGACAGTTATTTTGGTTTAGTGGAGAAATCTAGCAGGAAAATTTCGCACATCCATTCACCAAATGATTGGATAAATGTCGTTAGACAAGCAAAGAAAACGTCCCCCAGATTTTACGTAACTGAAATGAAACTATTAGACTTCTTGTCCTCTTTTAGATTACTCAGTAACCTGAAGACTAGAATCAGGAGGAAAATGCCAAGTACAATCAGTGCATAAAAGAATAAAGCCCAAAAGTTTAGGTTTCTATTCGGTGCAGCATATAATAGTCCTAAAATTTGTCCTTCTTCAGTATGAGTATATATTATAAATAATATCTCCTATCATTGAAACATATTAAAATGGTGTAAAATTTTTCGTGTAATTAATTGATGTCTGTTTTTCTTAAAGCATTCCTATTGTGGCTTGATTCCCTTTTGCACTGAAAGTGCAAAGTTTACGACTAACGCTAAGAAAAGCTGGAGTTGCAATTTAGTATCAAGCACACTGCCTATATTCTTCTTTTCCTAAGCAGGTCTGCTAATTTCGTGGAAAAGAACGCGCTCGCCATGCAAAATAGTCTTCTCTGAGTATGAAAGTTTTTAGCTATACATGGCGTCCCAGTGTAAATAGGTGTCTCAGGGGAAATAGTATTTCGGGATACAAAACGTAATACCATTCGGGGCAAAATAGTAAACATGCATACCCAAGGAGCTATGAGCACTTCTTCATCTTCGATGGTGTGAAACAAATTTCTTGGACTGAAAGCTCTTTTCTTTCCACATTTTGGTAGGAGATAATATGGACTAAAATAAGCAACCGTTGTCTATTAAACACGGGCTCCAGAATGCGTACCGTAAGTGCTGCGAGCATCTATGCAGTAGAAGATATGAGTTTTGCAGAAGTGAAGATGAACAAGTGCCCATACAGTACTTCACAGGCCATGTTTACTGGATGTTTTTTCTTATTTAGGTCCACGCTACCATCTCTGAAAATATGGAATGCAAAGAGCTCGCAGTAGATGAGAAGTGTTTCACAGTATGGGAGATCAAGTGCTCATAGATGTTAAGATATGCATTCTTGAGCCGATGTTTACAAGACAATTTTGCTTCAATGGTCGTTCCTGTTATATACCTGAATGCTGAATGTTCCTCTTAGGACACCACTAGAGTGTTGTATACGGTTCGTGCCTGTTACTAGCGCCAAAAAACATTTACGCAGCGTTCATAGTTGTACTCGTTATCTCGTGTCCTCTTCCTTCCCATCTACAGTAAACGATTGTTCATACGTACTAGCGAGTGGCAGTGAACGCTAGCGAACTGCCTGCGCAAGCTCGTTCGCTGGTGTTCGCTTCTGTTCGCTCCGGTATTACGCAGGCTTTATACACTACTGGCCATTAAAATTGCTACACCACGAAGATGACGTGCTACAAACGCGAAATTTAACCGACAGGAAGAAGATGCTGTGATATGCAAATGATTAGCTTTTCAGAGCATTCACACAAGGTTGGCGCCGGTGGCCACACCTACAACGTGCTGACATGAAAGTTTCCAGCCGATTCCTCATACACAGACAGCAGTTGGCCGGCCTTGCCCGGTGAAACGTTGTTGTGATGCCTCGTGTAAGGAGGAGAAATGCGTACCATCACTTTTCCGACTTTGATAAAGGTCGGATTGTAGCCTATCGCGACTGCCGTTTGTCGTATCGCGACATTGCTGCTCGCTTTGGTCGAGATCCAATGACTGTTAGCAGAATATGGCATCGGTGGGTTCAGGAGGGATTCCAACGGCCGTGCTGGATTCCAACGGCCCTGTATTACTAGCAGTCGAGATGACAGGCATGATATCCGACTGGCTGTAACAGATCGTGCAGCCACTTCTCGATCCCTGAGTCAACAGATGGTGACTTTTGCAAGACAACAATCATCTGCACGAACAGTTCGACGACGTTTGCAGCAGCATGGACTATCAGCTCGGAGACCATGGTTGCGGTTACCCTTGACACTGCATCACAGACAGGAAGGCCTGCGATGGTGCACTCAACGACGAACCTGGGTGCACGAATGGCAAAACGTCATTTTTTCAGATGAATCCAGGTTCTGTTTACAGCATCATGATGGTCGCATCCGTGTTTGGCGACATCGCGGTGAACGCACATTGGAAGCGTCTATTCGTCATCGCCATACTGACTTATCTCCCGGCGTGATGGTATGGGGTGCCATTGGTTACACGTCTCGGTCACCTCTTGTTCGCATTGACGGCACATTGAACAGTGGACGTTACATTTCAGATGTGTTACGACCCGTGGCTCTACCCTTCATTCGATCCCTGCGAAACCCTACATTTCAGTAGGTTAATGCACGACCGCATGTTACAGGTCCTGTACGGGCCTTTCCGGATACAGAAAATGTATTACTGCTGCCCTGGCCAGCACATTCTCCAGATCTCTCACCAATTGAAAACGTCTGGTCAATGGTGGCCGAGCAAATGGCTCGTTACAATACGCCAGTCACTACTCTTGATGAACTGTGATATCGTGTTGAAGCTGCATGGGCAGCTGTATCTGTACACGCCATTCAAGCTCTGTTGGACTCAATGCCCACGCGTATCAAGGTCGTTATTACGGCCATAGTTGGTTGTTCTGGGTACTGATTTCTCAGGATCTATGCATCCAAATTGCGTGAAAATGTCTTCACACGTCAGTTCTAGTATAATAAATTTGTCCAATGAATACCCGTTTATCATCTGCATTTCTTCTTGGTGTAGCAATTTTAAAGGCCAGCAGCGTAGTTTTCGTCTTAGTGCAAAGCATATAACAGCACCGCACCAGGTATGAGGTTGGCGTCGTGAGCAGTACACCGCTACTAGTGGATAAGCTTTTCTATGCCACAGTTGTGATCGACAAGGAGCAGTACGCACAGCGACAGAGGACAGGTAGCAGACGGCAGACAGCGGCGGCCCGGCTGACGTCAGGCGTCCAGGCCGTGGGCGGCGGCGATAACTCGCTTTATAACGCGGCGGCCCTGGGGTTTGCCGCCGTGCAAATAGCCGCGCCGCCGCAGCGCCTGTTTACCCGATAACCGGCGTCGAACTGACGCTGGCTCCCGGGGGAAATCCTCTGAGGAGCGCGCGACGCCCACGGCGCGGCCTGCCGTCGGCTCGGCACAGTCCTCTGTCCCCAGACTGCAGCTCACGTTGCGTGCAGAGACGGCGAGCAGGCAGCAGTCAGAAGGTTTTAACCATCACCTTCGAAAAGTAACGTTATACAGTTAATTTTTGTTAATATACAGGTACATGTTGTAACAGGACATCCTCGTCTAGCATTAATTTTCCTCAAAAGTAGTTGTCGATACTAATACTATTTCTCGAATTTTTGACGCACTGTTTGTCCAGCCTCCCTATTGATAACGAATCCTACTCTCGTTATACAATCTTCGCTGTTATCCCATACTCCTCTGACCAGAAATCCTTGTCTTCTTTCCATTGCACTTCACTGATCCCCATAAGACTAGATTGAGCCTTAGCATTTCCTTCTTCAGGTTTTGTAGCTCCCCTCTCTCGTTCCGAGTTCTGACACTCCGTGCCCCGATTGGCAGAACGTTACCCTTTCGTTGGTTATTCAGTCGTTCTCTCATGGTCACCTCCCCCTTGGCATATCACCTCCCAGAGTTCCCAATGAGGGCTAATCCGGAACTTTTTGCCAATAGATCTTCATGACTGGTTTTCAGTTACAGACCTCTTGTCATCTGAATAAACTTTTTTTTTTCTTTTTGATACGGCCCGCCACGAATTCCTTTCCTGTGCTAACCTCTTCATCTCGGAGTAGCACTTGCAACCTACGTCCTCAATTATTTGCCTGATGTATTCCAATCTATGTCTTCCTCTATAGTTTTTGCCCTCTACAGCTCCATCTAGTACCATGGAAGTCATTCCCTCATGTCTTAGCAGATGTCCTATCACCCTGTCCCTTCTCCTTATCAGTGTTTTCCACATATTCCTTCCCTCTCCGATTCTGCGTAGAACCTCCTCATTCCTTACCTTATCAGTCCACCTAATTTTCAACATTCGTCACACACAAATCTCAAATGCTTCGATTCTCTTCTGTTCCGGTTTTCCCACAGTCCATGTTTCACTTCCATACAATGCTGTACTCCAGACGTACATCCTCAGAAATTTCTTCCTCAAATTAAGGCCGGTATTTGATATTAGTAGACTTCTCTTGGCCAGAAATGCCTTTTTTGCCATAGCGAGTCTGCTTTTGATGTCCTCCTTGCTCCGTCCGTCATTGGTTATTTTACTGCCTAGGTAGCAGAATTCCTTAACTTCATTGACTTCGTGACCATCAATCCTGATGTTAAGTTTCTCACTGTTCTCATTTCTACTACTTCTCATTACCTTTGTCTTTCTCCGATTTACTCTCAAACCATACCGTGTACTCATTAGACTGTTCATTCCGTTCAGCAGATCATTTAATTCTTCTTCACTTTCACTTAGGATAGCAATGTCATCAGCGAATCGTATCATTGATATCCTTTCACCTTGTATTTTAATTCCACTCCTGAACCTTCCTTTTATTTCCATCATTGCTTCCTCGATGTACAGATTGAAGAGTAGGGGCGAAAGGCTACAGCCTTGTCTTACACCCTTCTTAATACGAGCACTTTGTTCTTGTCCGTCCACTCTTATTATTCCCTCTTGGTTGTTGTACATATTGTATATGACCCGTCTCTCCCTATAGCTTACCCCTACTTTTTTCAGAATCTCGAACAGCTTGCACCATTTTATATTGTCGAACGCTTTTTCCAGGTCGACAAATCCTATGAAAATGTCTTGATTTTTCTTTAGCCTTGCTTCCATTATTAGCCGTAACGTCAGAATTGCTTCGCACGTCCCTTTACTTTTCCTAAAGCCAAACTGATCGTCACCTAGCGCATTCTCAATTTTCTTTTCCATTACGTGTCTTTAATTCGGTGGTTTTCATTGCCTTGTGCATCCTCATGCGGTTGGTCTTTGCTGATTCTTCCACCGTTTGGCCGCAGTTTCCTATCCCAAGGGCGAGAGAGTGCCCTGAGCCTCTGTTCGCTTCTCCACCCTCTGTCACAAGGCCATTGGCAGAACGAGGGTGACTTCTTATGCCGAAAGTCTTCTGTCACCATTGCTGATGATTTTATCCTCAAGTTATTTCAGTAATTACAAATTCGAGTCAAATTACAAAGAACTTGGTAGTACGACCACACTTTTCAGTATGATGTTGCACGCCCTGCTCTGACTCTGTTGGGAAGGCTGCCATAAGGCCGTTGACTCCTCCCTGTAGCTAGCTGACCCACGTACATCGTAAGTGGTCTTTAATATACTTTATGTTGGAACAGGGGTGGAATTTACATGGTGCTGGCCACGCACATGACCTATCGGGGTAGGTTTGGGAACTTGCCGGCCACGACAATTCATAGAGACACGTGATATGACTGGACGAGCATTGTCCTCTTGAAAAATGGCATTACTATACTACTGCATGAGAAGTAACACATGGAGTTGTAACACATCCATTACGTACCATAGTGCCGACAGAATTTTTTAATCACAACCAGCTGTGACCTGAAGTCGTACCAGAAGAGACCTCACATCACACTGCTGGGTCTCTCCAGAACATCAGAAGACTGGGACCTCTCCCCATGCTGCCGCCATAATCACCGGCGATGCTCATCCAGGTTAATGCAGAATCACAATTCATCAACGAACACAATCACCCGTCCGCGTTTTTCAGTGACGGGACCATTCCAAAAGAAGTCCTTTGTGTTGTGGTGTTAACAGCAGTATGGAATGGTAACTCTGCAAGTCTCTAACTAATAATTCCGGATGCACAGAAGGCAGGGTGTCCATTATTTGTTCTCAGATGACAAGTGCAGATATGATGAAGTTACGATATGACTGGCGCACGATACGGATGAACGTCCTTTCTCATGGGCAGATGAGGTCTACCGAAACCTTGAAGACAGGTGTGCCTTCCCCCATGTTCCCATGAAGTGCAATATGAGGCACTCCCCTGAATACTCAACAAATGTGTATACTGCACGATTCGACCAGCTGGTTAAATGGAGACCCGCAATGAAGCTTCTTTCAATTTCAGTCAGGTGCTGATAACACTATCTCACACGTGTGCAGGGCATCTCCTCATCCGTCATAGTGATCAGTCAACGTCTGACTCAGTTCACGCTCCTTATATAGTCTACCAGCCACTAAGTACAAACAACGCTAGTGCACTTTAGTCACTGTTCTATCTATCGTAGAGAATTTAGATACCTGTCAATTGTGTGGGCGTGTGTGGAGTCACACATTCACACCCGATCACATGTCCTTGTTGTTTCAGTTTGTTTGACAAGCCGTATAAACACACACACACACACACACACACACACACACACACACAATTAAGGATATGGTTTTTGTAGGGCAAATAGTATCGGAAAGCACTGCCAAGGATAATATAAGACATGATGTCCAGATATCTACATCTACATCTACATCCATACTCCGCGAGCCACCTGACGGTGTGTGGTGGAGGGTACCTTGAGTACCTCTATTGGTTCTACCTTCTATTCCACTCTCGTGTTGTTCGTGGAAAGAAAGATTGTCAGTATGCCTCTGTGTGGGCTCTAATCTCTCTGATTTTATCCTCATGGTTTCTTCGCGAGATATACGTAGGAGTGAGAAAACTCTGGTTGTGCTGCAATGAATTTGCAGTGGAAATAATATGTTAATCGCTTTGCAGATTTTAGAGAGGAACAGTGCCTGAATTTTGAGAATATTCGAGGCTTTCTTCACTCCGTTCCAATCTTATGAACACACTGAAGAGAGTGGATCATAGGGTATACAAGGTTTTTACTTTCGTACAAATTTACGCCTACAATGAGAGACAAATTTTGTAACGAATGTAGTGATAAAATCACTCGGTCACTGGGTACCCGCTTACATAACTTTCTGATATTTAACAAATTTTCGTTGCCTAACACATGTGAGATAATATGATGACATAAATGACTCTGAGGTGTATGTAAGTGTACTGCTCGCCTTAGCTCAGGTGATGTGCCACCTTTTACGCCGCTAGTTCTCTGTGAACTGCACACGGCTAATGCGGCCGATGGGCACTGTTTGAATAGAGTTTGGAGTCCGCCTAGTCTGGGGCTCCAGTATCGAAGTAATGCTTTCAAGCAAAGAAAGTGGATGCATCAAAACTGATGAAAAAGGCCGATAAGGAAGTGTATTGCTAGTGACTTATGTAGAATAAATCTCACGGTGTCAATATGTATCTCTCACTTCCTAGTGTTCATCTGCACGTCCAGGCTAATTTCAGGAATTCCTGTAGGGAATGTGATCCGTACACTGATCCACGAGGAAAGTTTTTTGTATAATTTATAAATATTTCGTACAAACTGTCTGAATTATGATGAATTAAAGTTGCAAAGGCACTGCCATAACTCGAGGGCGCCCATATCTCGAGAGAACGGCAGTGTCTAGTATTACCAATAAACATGATCACATTTGTACTTGGTTTAACGGTCTTGTGACAGTTCCGCCTCATGCGCAGGAGGGGAGTTGCTTGTTTACCACCTCATCGCTGCGTCGAGCGCGCCTAAACAGCTGTTCCTCAGTGCTGTTTGCACCTTTGTGTATGTCACGTCGTCATCTGGTTCGAAGCGTCTGTTGTTCTGTGCGCCTGCTGGTGCGGTGTAGTCCACTCCATAATGTCGATCATGGTTCCCAAGTATGTTGTCAGAAAATATACAGTAAGCTTTAGTTTTGACAGATCCAGACATTCTGTGGAGCCCGGATCTAGGGAGATACATGTGTGGCTCGTCTATACCATTTATGAGACGTCTGATCAGGTTGATACTACCTATTTTGACTCTGATAACTACGTCTTTTTCGTTACGTATTAGGATTACATACCAGTAGAGAGGTTGCTTTTGCATCGTGGTTCTCAAGTTCCCTTTAACCATCGTGATAGTTCTGTAAGTATGGTGGTGAGCTCAACAGCCTCTTAAATAAATTTAAAGAAAACTGAGGTGGAAGGTACACCTTTAATTTCTACATCTTTCCCGTTTTCAGTTCCTTAAAGTACATATAATCTACTGAAAGAACCTAAAGATTTTACAAAACACAAAACATGCAAAGTCAGCCTGGTTAATATAAAACAAAGTAAGCTGTGAAACGGGTGTTTAGGTTAAATTATTAGCAACCAGAAGTTCATCACGTAATTCAATTTACAATTTTTTTAAATAATGAATAACAGCCTGAACAATGATCAAACTGGTATAACTATTTGGAGCGGGTATTACGTACGTATTTTCAATTCCTTAAAGTACATATAATCTACTGAAAGTACCTAAAGATCTTACAAAACACAAAACATGTAGAGTCAGCCTGGGTAATATAAAACCAAGGACTCTGTGAAACGGGTGTTTAGATTAAATTTTTAGCAACCAGAACTTCATTACGTAATTCAATTTACAATTTTTTTAAAATAATGAATAACAGCCTGAACAATAATCAAATTGGTACGACTATTTCGAGCGGGTATTCAGGCTAGATTTTCAGCAACAAAAAGTTCTTTACTCATTTCCAAACTCATTAAATTTATTTTAACAGAAAGTTTAAAATAATGAATAATCCGTACGATCAATAATTAAACTGTAAGAATCTATGGAACGGGCACTCAAGTTCGATTTTCAGCATAAAGTTCTTTAGACAATACATAATTTTTAAGTTCAATTTTACCAAATATTCTAAAATGATGGATGCTAAACAGTAATAATTCATAGGTCAGGCATTTGATTTAAATTTTCAGAAACGAACGACTCGCTAAGGCATGTTAAATTCAATGACATCAAGAGTTTACAACATTAATTTAAATTTTCAGAAACGAACGATTGCCTTAGCCATGTTAAATTCAGCGACGTCAAAAGTTTACAACATTTATAATCAGTCTTGGGGGCGTTACACCTTGTACTGAGGAAACTCTGTATATAAATTGGGGCCCCTCAGGAGTACTCCTAAACAATTAAAATCAAACCAAGACATCTGAAGCGAGACAACTCTAAAACATAAACAACTTTAATTACGGCACTGAAGCGTGATCTAAACAAGTGGGTTCTAAGGAGTAAGGCAATATAATTTACAGTAATAAATATTGCTTACTGAAACGCAAGTTAACGTGACCTAGATATAAATGCGGCGAGCAGGAAACAGAAGTATCACGGTCACAAAGGTATTGTGCTGCGCACCGCGCCCACAGTGCTGGACTGCCAAGAGGGTCAAATGGTTTAAATTGCTCTGAGCACTGTGGGATTTAACATCTGAGGACATCAGTCCCCTAGACTTACAACTACTTAAACCTAACTAACCTAAGGACATGACACACATCCAGGCAGGATTCGAACCTGCGACCGTAGCAGCAGCGCGGTTCCGGACTGAAGCGCCTAGAACCGCTCGGTCACAGCGGCCGGCGCACGTTCCAGGGAAACAACAACCACAATAACAGAGGCTATCACACTTACCAAATGACCAGTCACTTGCCGAGCAACTCCACACACACACGAGATGACCGCCGGTCTGCGCACACTACAGTGGGGCTCTCTCACCACAGGCGTCACCTGCCCACCGGTCATGGAACGCAGACTAGATCAAGATGGACCGGATCGAGCCGCCACTACACTACATAAATGTCCACTTGTTTAACCGCTCGCTGGAGGTGGACGACAGTTTACTTAAGGAACTTTTCTCTTTTTATGGCGATGTGAGAGGTACACGACATGAACGCTTGTCCACTGAATACCAGTAACAATGATCTAGTCCTATCCATTCAGTGGACGTGGTAGTACTGAGACCTACTCTCCTGATGGGGTCGGTGGTGCGAAAACAGCTGCTGGTGCCTCTAGGGTTTCTCCCTGTATTCTTCCTGCGGTTGAGGTGACTCCTCTGGGACCATCCAGAGGTGGAGAAGTACATGGGTCTTATTGTGTCTCAATGATTCAACTGCAACAATCTGAGGCGCCCATGAAACCACCTCTTCCCTGATATCACCCATTCTTGTGAGATCGGAATAGCTTACTGTTGTTAATCCTGTAGAGGCAATTGGTAGTCGGGAAGTAGTACCTGTCAACCAATATGTTGTGCTACCTGGCCCATCTTATATGCGACGATATAAACTGCAAGGTTCTTATTCTGTGGAGTGGACCCCTAACGCTCCTTGTTTGTCACCTATTTTGGATAACGTTCAAGAGCCGCCTATGCCTCGTAGTCGCTATAAACAACGAGTCCAAACTGGGAGCGTAGTGGCTCATAAAATGAAGAAAGATCCTAGAGGACAGTGTGCAAGCTCCCTACCTTCAGACTCCAGTGGAGTCGACAGTGGACCTTGACACACATTGTTGACATAACTAAGCAGGTCAGCAGAACGATTTTTGTTTCTTGTTGTTATAGTACGCAGGCTTACACATTTATATCTGTGAATATTAATCGGGTGGAACCTGAACTGCGACTCGCTTCGTTGCGTCAATTTATCTGTGGTTCCTGCGCGGATGAGCATTTCTTACAAGAAGTTGTGTTCGCTCGTTTTCCTCTGCCTGGCACTGTGAGTCACGAACGTTCCGTGGCCGAGCGGTTCTAGGCGCTTCAGTCTGGAACCACGCTACCGCTACGGTCGCAGGTTCGAATCCTGCCTCGGGCATGGATGTGTGTGATGTCCTTAGGTTAGTTAGGTTTAAGTAGTTCTAAGTTCTAGGGGACTGATGACCTCAGATGTTAAGTCTCATAGTGCTCAGAGCCATTTGAACCACGAATGTTCCACGTTTTGTTTCTTATGGAGGGGATCCTCACTGAAGGAGGTGAAATCCTTGATAATGGAAGAGGAATAGGAGCACTTTTGTTAACATGTCTTTTATTCTCCTTCATGCAACGTCCGGATCGAGACGCACTCTGGACGTTCCCGATTTTATAAAGAAGAGGTGGTTTATTTGTTACGGAAATGTCAGCAGGGTATTTTGATACGTAGTGATTTAGACCGTGTGTTGCGTCTTGTGGATCAGTCTCCCAGTTTTAATTTCTGTCCCGAGTAGCAAGATTTAATTCGTTTCTTGAAACTGCAAGATGTTTGGGTTGGTAAATATCCGATTCTTGTCAAATTCACCTATATTATTCCCAATTCTAGTGGTAGGCTTTTTATTTGATTGGATGCGTGATAGGGTTTTGGCTGTTGATGTCATCCCCGCCAGCTTCACGGACCACTCGCAGGGGCTGTCACTTTAAATCGCGCGCGACAGTCGGTGAAATTGTTTCGAAGCGGAATGTGGTGCACTTGGAGGATCCCTCGCTAGATGAGATGATCCGGAAAGTGTGAGACCGAAGCCTCCGATCAGCTGTGCGGCACGTCCCTATTTTGGAATGCTGGACTCAACTGGCAAAGCCGAGGCTCCGACAAATGTTGATGCGATTCTGTGCTGATAGAGCGCTGTAATTTCGGAAGACGCAAGAATTTTACTATCCCTCTTACGTGACCACAATGATAGCGCTCATCAGGCTCCCGTATGGATTGCGAACGTCAGGCGTGTAAAGGCGCAATTGTCACAGCAGAAGTAGCGTCAAATAGAAGGGTTAACGATGCGATTCTAACCATGTTCATTGGGACCGGATGATCTGACTTCTCTATATTGTTTGATCCGAAATCAGACTCGTCGTAGACGTGCGTGTATTATGTCTCTCAAGACGGAGAACGGCAGTGTTGTGATGGCACAGATGGACATATTGTATGCCTTCCATCAGTTCTATGTTGGGTAGTATGAGATATCAGTTCCAATCAATGCGTCATCCGATTTGCTTGTTCGGTCTCTGGATCGTAGTCTTACACATGCGTGTAATTTAGCGTTTTCATATTTTTTTTAATGTGACGTTGTTTATGACCTTATTGTCACATCGCCTTCTCGTAGATCACCGTTGTTGGATGAGCTGTTAAAAGGGTTTAATGTACGTTTCTGGCCTTTGTTGGGTGCTAATTTTACGTTGCTTTTGAAGGAGGTGTTAAGCTCGGGGTAGGTGCCCCTCTCTTTTAAGGTAGGCAAAATTATTTTAATTCCTGAAAGTTTTTTTCAGGCAACAGCATAAATTTCGGCCGACTACCTTATTAAATGTTGATTGTAAGACTGTGGCGAGGGTGGTGAATAAACGGCTGTCTGTGTAGCTGGTGAAAGTTGTTGCTGACCTTCAAAGTTATATTCCTGATCACACTGCTTTGACACCAGTAGCTGAATGCTGTGTTACCGCGTCGGTGGCTGCTGTTACTTCTATTCTTTGTGTTTTGGATTTTTGGAATTTTTTTTCTCAGCCACGGCTCCCTGCTGCAGTGCTGCAGGTGCTGGAAGCCATTGGGTTCACAGATGACGCGCCAAGGGTCTTGCCTAATTTGTTTGAGGTTCTCCAAGCTTCGGTGGCTGTCAACGCCCAACTGACACTCTCCAATTAACTGACATCCGCTTTGAATATCGTCGTTTGTTTATCACTTGAGCTTCTGTCACTGGAGTTCCTTTTCGAGGGATCGCCGCTCATTTACAACGATGGGCACTCTTGAGCGAAATGACCTTGATGCACGCGTACACGGACGATGTGATGGCGTTACTCTATTCTCCTCTTGAAATTCAGTTGCTCATGGTTGCAGTGGATGCCTTTTCCCTTGTTTCTGGTGACCCCATCAACAAAGGCAAATTTCGGTTGCTAAATTGACGAGGATTTGATAATGCTGTCATTTCATGGTCAACTGTGGCTGATCGACGTAAGTCTTTGGGCATAATAATTGACCATTCTCCAATTGAAATGGCTACACTTAATTAGAAGTCGGTTACAAGGAAGACCCGAGGTGCAATCCTGGAACATGAACGGCGTTCCCTTCACCTGCTTCAGAAAATTCGGATCCTAGGTAGCTACGTCCTGTGCAAATTACGGCGCTCAGATTTTCCCCTTCCCGCGATGATGGCTAGGGAAGTGAAACAGCTTTCTAGTTTCCACTACAAAACTATCTTAACTCTTGGAATACCACAATAAATTCTTTAAACCTCGCGCTTTCTTTGACGTCAGTGAGCTTAGGGAATGGATTTTCTTTCTCAGAATGTGTCACTTCTACAACACGATTTTCTTTTTAATTTCACCCCACATCAAATCAGAAACCAGTTAACTTGCAATGTCTTAACTGTGGGCCGTGTGCAGTCAAATACACTTAAAATGAAAAGTGTGTAATCCATTTCAAATGATCTAATTTTCGTTCCTGCACTCCTGTTTTCTTTCCCTCATAAATTCAACAATAGCGAGATTTAACTAAAAAAATCGAACCAGACATGCCCCTTGACTTAACCAACGCGCTGTGCAGTAATTATTAAACCCCGAGTATCCTGTGTGTGAAAACTGAGAATAATCTGTGTTATTTGCTTGTGCCTAGTTTCTGAATGCAAAAATATAAAATTTTGGTTAGTCAGATTAATGGTTTCATTTAAATTAAGGGAGACACTTACTGATGAATTTATAAAAATCTCCAATGTGTTTTTATTTGCTTCTATTTTACAAATATCAGTGTTTTAATGTTTAGCAGTATAAAGTTGTCAGTGAAACGCACTTGCTTCACAAGTGGTGTTATAAAGCATTTGGTTTTGATGCTGTTTGAAGTCATTTCTGAAGTTGTAGAGATTATTTTCGATACATATAATGTTGAAACTTTGCAAGATAAATGATCGTAAGTGGGACAGTAATTCAGCTTTTATCATAATGCAAAATACACTCCTGGAAATTGAAATAAGAACACCGTGAATTCATTGTCCCAAGAAGGGGAAACTTTATTGACACATTCCTGGGGTCAGATACATCACATGATCACACTGACAGAACCACAGGCACATAGACACAGGCAACAGAACATGCACAATGTCGGCACTAGTACAGTGTATATCCACCTTTCGCAGCAATGCAGGCTGCTATTCTCCCATGGAGACGATCGTAGAGATGCTGGATGTAGTCCTGTGGAACGGCTTGCCATGCCATTTCCACCTGGCGCCTCAGTTGGACCAGCGTTCGTACTGGACGTGCAGACCGCGTGAGACGACGCTTCATCCAGTCCCAAACATGCTCAATGGGGGACAGATCCGGAGATCTTGCTGGCCAGGGTAGTTGACTTACACCTTCTAGAGCACGTTGGGTGGCACGGGATACATGCGGACGTGCATTGTCCTGTTGGAACAGCAAGTTCCCTTGCCGGTCTAGGAATGGTAGAAAGATGGGTTCGATGACGGTTTGGATGTACTGTGCACTATTCAGTGTCCCCTCGACGATCACCAGTGGTCTACGGCCATTGTAGGAGATCGCTCCCCACGCCATGATGCCGGGTGTTGGCCCTGTGTGCCTCGGTCGTATGCAGTCCTGATTGTGGAGCTCACCTGCACGGCGCCAAACACGCATACGACCATCATTGGCACCAAGGCAGAAGCGACTCTCATCGCTGAAGACGACACGTCTCCATTCGTCCCTCCATTCACGCCTGTCGCGACACCACTGGAGGCGGGCTGCACGATGTTGGGGCGTGAGCGGAAGACGGCCTAACGGTGTGCGGGACCGTAGCCCAGCTTCATGGAGACGGTTGCGAATGGTCCTCGCCGATACCCCAGGAGCAACAGTGTCCCTAATTTGCTGGGAAGTGGCGATGTGGTCCCCTACGGCACTGCGTAGGATCCTACGGTCTTGGCGTGCATCCGTGCGTCGCTGCGGTCCGATCCCAGGTCGACGGGCACGTGCACCTTCCGCCGACCACTGGCGACAACATCGATGTACTGTGGAGAACTCACGCCCCACGTGTTGAGCAATTCGGCGGTACGTCCACCCGGCCTCCCGCATGCCCACTATACGCCCTCGCTCAAAGTCCGTCAACTGCACATACGGTTCACGTCCACGCTGTCGCGGCATGCTACCAGTGTTAAAGACTGCGATGGAGCTCCGTATGCCACGGCAAACTGGCTGACACTGACGGCGGCAATGCGCAAATGCTGCGCAGCTAGCGCCATTCGACGGCCAACACCGCGGTTCCTGGTGTGTCCGCTGTGCCGTGCGTGTGATCATTGCTTGTACAGCCCTCTCGCAGTGTCCGGAGCAAGTTAGGTGGGTCTGACACACCGGTGTCAATGTGTTCTTTTTTCCATTTCCAGGAGTGTATTTCTGAAAAGTGTATATAATTTGCCTATATAAAGAAGGGATGGTTTGTGGGCCCATATTTCATTCTTTTGTATCAGGAAGAAACCAAACTGAATAGTTGTTTCCTAGCTAAAGAAACTTGAAGTAATCATTTAAAGGAGTTTATATAAAAGGTATGTGTTCTGTGTTATCTTATTGAATTTGTGATGTGTATATGTGTGTTAGTCAAACTTTCTCATCAGATGCCACTTATCCTTGTGAAACCTTTGTGAAAAATTCCTGTGCTAAAGTAGTAAAAGGTAAAAGTGAAGATTATGGTCAACAGGGATAAAGTCCAAATGTTTTATGATTGATTACGTATGCAGTTAATCTGGTAATTGCAGGTGTTCATTGCACTTTAATGAGAAAGAATTAATGAAAGTTCCTTTTGAAAGAGCAAGGGTAGATCCAAGAATTTGAAACCATTTTGACTATTTTTCGACCATGACTGTCTCAAGATATATGTAAAGTTTTTTTTAAATTACCGCTACCACTCGCCGGGAGCGGTAATTTAAAAAGAACCTTTACAAAGGTAGAGTCACTCAAAATAACGTTTTCACGTCATTGTGCCTAAGTAGGCTGGCGACCGTTTTGTTATTTCATTTACAAGAACTCTTTTATTGTTACTTTTTGCTAAATTTTAGTTTTTCTGGTATCTACTAACTGCTACCATTACGAAAGTCACGTTCGATTCCCTCTGCCTGTTAGGTAATACACGGTCAAAACTTTCAAAACACTCCCGTAGGGTAACACTTTTGGTTAATTTATGCCATATTTCGCAAATGCGCTGCTAGAGTGTTATACTTGACTTCTTTGTGACAGGTTAGAAAATTCTGTTATCTGGAAACAGTGTAGCACACGCACGCACGCGCAACGCCGATAGTGTTACAATACATTGAAAATACTCTGACAGTACATTGCGTACAGCTATTTTTCAAAAATCTTATTTCAGAAACCAGTTTTAACACATATGGATGTATGCAGCTCAAAAGATTTTTTAATTTTAATTAATGGTGCTGGCGTATTTTGCAAAATTTCAAATTATTACTGCATTCGATTATGCGGCTTTTAAGAACGTTAGTTAAATAACGACTTTCATATGAGAAACATTTTATATATATATATATATATATATATATATATATATATATATATATATTTATTTATTTATTTATTTATTAAAGATATTCCCTCTAAACCTCATATGCCACATTTCTTTTCAGGGTGTGTTTTACCCATAAATGCGATACTGGGCACAAACAAAATAATATATATTACATTATCTTATCAAGCCACGAATTCCTCTCCTTTGACAATCATTTCATCTGAGAGGATCACTTGCACCCTACGTCCTTAATTATTCGCTGGATGTATCAGGTTTCTGCCTTCTTGTACAATTTCACCTTCTACAGTTCCCTCTAGTACCACGGAAGTCACTCCCTGATGTCTTAATAGATGTTCTATCACCCTGTCCCTTCCCCTTGTCACTGTTTTTCATATATTCATTTTCTTGCCGACCTGCAGAGAACATCCTCATTCTTTATCAGTCTGCTTTATTTTCCATATTATTGTGTGGCACCACATCTAAACTGTTTCGATTCTCTTCTGCTCCGGCCTTCCAACGGACCATGTTTCACAATTATAGAGTGTTGTGCTCCAAATGTGTATTCTCAGAAATTTCTTCCTGAAATTAAGACCATGTTTGAAGCTAGTAGACGTATCTTGGCCGGAAATGATCTTTCCGCTAGTGGAAGTCTGCTTTTCCTATCTTTCTTGCTGCGTCCATCATAGATTATTTTGATGCCTAGGTAGCAGAATTCCTTAATTCCATCTGCTTCGAGATCACCAATTTTGATGTTAACGTTCTCGCTACTGCTTTCGTCTTTCTTCGCTTTTCTCTGAAACCACATTCTGTATGTTATACTGTTCATTTCTTTCAACAGTCCAGTAATTATTTTGATTGAGGAAACCAATGTCATCAGCGACTCGTACATGTATGTCCTTTCACGTTCAATTTTAATCGCACCCTTGAACATTTCTTTCATTTCCATCATTACTTCTTAGATATATAAATTGAAACATAGGCACGAAAGACTACATCCCTGTCTTACATCTTTTTTCCATTATCAACCGCTACATAATGAGTACCTCTCTCCTGCCTATACCTTTCCTAAAGCCAAACTGATCGTAATTTAACACAACCTCAACTTTCTTTTTCATTCTTCTGTATATTATACTTGTTGGCAACTTGGACGGATGAGTTGTTACCCTGATTGTTCTACAATTCTCGCACTTATCGGCTTTTGCTGTCTTTGAAATTGTGTGGCTGATGTTTTACTGAATGTCTGATGGTATATCGCTAACCTCATACATCCTATACACCAATATGAATAGTCGGTTTGTTGCCCTTTAGAAAAACCGAAGGAGTGTTTTCTATCCCTTCTACCTTATTTGTCGTTGAGTAGTCCAAAACTCCTTAAAATTGTAATGCTACACCCCGTATCTCTCCCCTGTCGACTCCTGTTTCTTCATCTATCACGTCATCAGATAAGCCCTCAACGTACTCTTTCCACCCCTCCCCTCTCTCCTGTGCATTTAACAACTGGATTTCCATTGCAGTCTTAACGTTACCGCCCTTGCTTTTAATTTCACCAAAGAGTGATTTGAAATTTGTATATAGTGAGTCAGTCCTACCGACATTTATTTCTGTGTCGAATTCTTCACGTTTTTCGTCCAGCCATTTCGTCTTAGTTTCCCTGAAATTCCTATCTACTTCATTCTTACGTGATTTGCATACATACACTACTGGCCATTAAAACTGCTACACCACAAAGATGACGTGCTCCAAGCGTGAAATTTAACCGGCAGGAAGAAGATGCTGTGACATGCAAATGATTAGCTTTTACACAAAGTTGGCGCCGGTGGCGACAGCTACAACGTGATGACATGAGGAAAGTTTCCAACCGATTTCTCATACACAAACAGCAGTTGACCAGCGTTGCCTGGTGAAACGTTGTTGTGATGCCTCGTGTAAGGAGGAAAAATGCGTATCATTACGTTTCCGACTCTGATAAAGATAGGATTGTAGCCCACGCGATTGCGGTTTATCGTATCGCGACATTGCTGCTCGCGTTGATGGAGATCCAACGACTGTTCGCAAAATATGGAATCGGTCGGTTCAGGAGGGTAATACGGAACGGCGTGCTGGATCCCAACGGCCTCGTATCACTAGCAGTCGAGATGACAGGCATCTCATCCGCATGGCTGTATCGGATTGTGCAGCCACGTCTCGATCCCCGAGTCAACAGATGGGGACGTTTGCAAGACAACAACCATGTGCACGAACAGTTCGAGCATCAGCTCGGAGACCATGGCTGCGGCTACCCTTGACGCTGCATCACTGACAGGAGCTCCTGTGATGGTGTACTCAACGACGAACCTGGGTGCACGAATGGTAAAACGTAATTTTTTCGGATGAATCCAGGTTCTGTTTACAGCATCATGATGGTCGCATCCGTGTTTGGCGACATTGCGGTGAACGCACATTGGAAGCGTGTATTCGTCATCGCCATACTGGCGTATCACTCGGCGTGATGGTATGGGGTGCCATTGGTTACACGTCTCGGTCACTTGTTCGCATTGATGGCACTTTGAACAGTGGACGTTACATTTCAGATGTGTTACGACCCGTGGTTCTACCCTTCATTCGATCCCTGCGATCCGTACATTTCAGTAGGTTAATGCACGACCGCATGTTGCAGGTACTGTACGGGCCTTTCTGGATACAGAAAATGTTCGACTGCTACCTTGGCCAGCACATTCTCCAGATCTCTCACCAATCGAAAACGTCTGGTCAATGGTGGCCGAGCAACTGGCTCGTCATAATACGCCAGTCACTACTCTTGATGAACTGTGGTACCGTGTTGAAGCTGCATGGGCAGATGTACCTGTACACGCCATCCAAGCTCTGTTTGACTCAATGCCCATGCGTATCAAGGCCGTTATTACGGCCAGAGTTAGTTGTTCTGGGTACCGATTTCTCAGGATCTATACACCCACACTGCATGAAATGTAATCACGTATCAGTTCTAGCATAATACATTTCCCAATGAATACCCGTTTATCATATGCATTTCTTCTTGGTGTAGCAATTCTAATGGGCAGTAGTGTATCTGCATACCTCAGTTTCGCTGAACATTGTTGCATTTCCTTCTTCTGTTGATCAACTAAAGTATTTCTTTTGTTACACCATGCTAGCAGTGCATATCTTTTGACGGGACGCAGTCTCCAGTTTTGGCGGATGCGTCGTCGGAAGTTTCGAGAGCTCGGTGCGTGTGTCTGGCCTGGCAAGAGATTTCCTTCCACTTCCAAAGGCAAAACACAATTTTGTCAGGGTTGCAGCATCCACGTCGTGCTGATCCGCCCTCAGAAAGGAGCCTCCGCTCTGCTCGGCGCCGCGCCGGCTGTATCGGCAGCGCAGCCCACGAGTTATTGCGCCGACGCCGGCGCCGCCCACTCCACCGCCCCTTGGCGTCTGTCACGGCATTCTGGTGCGCCAAGTGCTCTCCCGGGAAATATGCAGTCTGGCAGAAAAATATTCCGCCCAGCATGGCGAAACTCCGCACCTGAACTTGGCTCTCTTCATCCGGTAAGCGCAATACCGGTGACAGAAGTGCAGTTCGGTAGACGTTTTTCCCTGAAGTGGAGGATTCCGGGTAACGGGGTGGTCTCCACCTCACTCCGTTCAGTTGACCGAATCGTGACTCAGCTTCATATCACCGCTTCCAATCTAAATGCATTTTCCATTGCTTCCGTAGGAAGTTTCTTTTTCGAATATGTTTGAAAACGTCTTGCGATACAGCTATAAATTCGCGCGGAAAGATAAAGAATCACTACAATCTACTTCTGCACTTTATGAGTCCTGGGGACAGAATTTCCCAATTCATAATAAAAAATCGTGTATAAAACTTAGTTTTATTGATTTAAGCAAATGGTTCAAATGGCTCTGAGCACTATGGAACTTAACATCTGAGGTCATCAGTCCCCTAGAACTTAGAACTACTTTAACCTAACTAACCTAAGGATATCACACACATCCATGCCAGACGCAGGATTCGAACCTGTGACCGTAGCTGTCGCGCGGTTCCAGACTGAAGCGCCTAGAACCGCTCAGTCACACCGGCCGGCTTGTTTAAGGTTTCCGTACAGTACTCGCTGCTCTCCGTTTAGTAGTAATCCCTTTTTATATCAGCTCTAACACTTTCTGGAGAGCCGGCCGGAGAGGCCGAGCGGTTCTAGGCGCCTCAGGAGGAGGAGGAGGAGGAGGAGATTAGTGTTTAACGTCCCGTCGAGAACGAGGTCATTAGAGACGGAGCGCAAGCTCGGATGAGGGAAGGATAGGGAAGGAAATCGGCCGTGCCCTTTCAAAGCAACCATCCCGGCATTTGCCTGAAGCGATTTAGGGAAATCACGGAAAACCTAAATCAGGATGGCCGGAGACGGGATTGAACCGTCGTCCTCCCGAATACGAGTCCAGTGTGCTAACCACTGCGCCACCTCGCTCGGTGTAGGCGCTTCAGTCTGGAACCGCACGACCGCTACGGTCACAGGTTCGAATTCTGCCTCGGGCATGGATGTGTGTGATGTACTTAGGTTAGTTAGGTTTAACTAGTTCTAAGTTCAAGGGGACTGATGACCTCAGATGTTAAGTCCCATAGTGCTCAGCGCCATTTGAACTTTCTGGAGAGATGTCAAAACAGCAGTGAGCCAAGTTCAAAAATTGTTCAAATGGCTCTGAGCACTATGGGACTCAACTGCTGTGGTCATCAGTCCCCTAGAACTTAGAACTACTTAAACCTAACTCCTAAGGACATCACACACACCTATGCCCGAGGCAGGATTCGAACCTGCGACCGTAGCAGCAGCACGGCTCCGGACTGGAGCGCCTAGAACCGCACGGCCACCGCAGCCGGCAGTGAGCCAAGTGGTTCAGCGATTAGAACTTGTGTTATTACTTGTAACCTTCAATTTCCTGGCTACCCACTTGTCCTAAGACTGTTCATTTATTATAGTCGCCTCAGATAGTTTCCAGTTCCGGGCGACGCATGCTTTCTCCAGCCTGCAGCTGATGGACCAGTATTTCTCCGATCCTCCTTAATGGTTTGTGGCCGGTGCTTGCATGGCTGACTTTCAGGGAGAGTAACTCCCCCATGATAGCCGGTGTTTCCAGTGTCCGTTGCAGAAAAAGTTCTCACGGTCTTGCCAGAAGGCGGTTCCTTACAGACACATCAAGAGGAAGAGCAGCAAGGAGCCATTGAGAATTCTTGTATTCTCCTGATTCTGACTGGCTGTAAGACCTAATAAATACTTTCATTATGCATTTTGGGGCTCGCAAATCGACCGGCAGGCCTCTTGGAATGTAGCATTCCTGTTCCCTCTGGGGCGGCAATGGTGTTTCTGTTATGTCTCCAGAGGGGAGAAGGAGATCCCTCGTAATCAACAAAACTATTTGTTATAGTATGGAATAGAGAGAAACCGAAGTGCGCTGCCGTGCGCGGCCGACAAAGCCTGCTTACTTAGTTTCCTGTTTCGCTCGGCAGCTGTTGATATTAGCGAACATGGATTTATCTGGTGTAAAACACCTAAGAGCGTAGCAATGATTTAGTAGCTAGTTGGATGCGGTGTTCGATAAAAGTGACAAACTAGTCTGCTGTTAACTCATATCAGTCGTTCCACACAAATTTGAGTTGATGTTTTTATGTGATTCTTTCCCTACTGACCTTCGACTGTATTCTTGTTTGGTTGTTGTGATGATTAACGGCGAGAGTTGCTAGTGGCAAGTTGTAAGTGGTGTATGAACTGTTAGCTGTGTTCATATTCCAACCCAGTGGTCGGATCTCTCAACCTTTTCTAAAAGTTTTCAATTTAATAAACTTTTCCTACAGCCGTACAGTTCAAGATATTTTATTTGATTTTGAAGCTACCAGTTTCGGCAATTCTTTTGCCATCCCAATCGTTGCGCAGCTGCCAAGCTTTCGTATGAATCAACTGCACAACGACTGGGATTCACGATATCCAGGTTTATAGTGCTATAAGATAAGTTCGTTGATTCGACAAAAGCGTATGGAGCTTGAAGATGGCAAAATGAATTGCCGAAACTGGTAGCTTCAAATTGAAATAAAATATTTTTAAGTGTACGGCTGTTGGTAAAGTTCACTGAAATGAAAAGTAAGTACCAGCCGATGTCCCATGGCCGTAATGGACGAACAGAGATTTTCTAAAATTAGTCAGATACCTACAGCGCATTTACATCGTTTAGTGATATTAATGTGACCACCGCCTATGTTCGACGTCACCGTGGAATAACCACTCCCAAGACATCAGGTGGCAGCATTAGGAGTGGAGGATATGTAAGGAGTGTCAGAGGGACGCGGAAAACACTGGAGTCGTTGTAATGCGGAAAGCGAGCGATTTGACATAAGAAATGGCATGATCACTGGCTTTTAAAGAAAGGGTGGAAGCGTTTCCGAAACGGTTAACCCACAATTTTTTTATGTCCCCTGCTTTTGCCCAAGTAACTTTCATCGTTGCCCATCAAACTGCACAAGTGTGCTCCCGCCGCCGTTGGATGAGCAGCTGCCAGCAGAAAGTCGTATACTCCTAGCTCACTCATTTTTTACATAGCTTAATTCTTAATTTCTTTGCGTGTTTTTGGTACTTGAATTGTTTAATTCATAAGCAGCAAGTAGTAGCACTACTGCATTTACTAGGCAATCTTGTATTTTAATAACCGTTTAAATTTTGTGTCGATTTTTTTGTGCTCTGTGCTGTGTTCGGATGCAGGCTGAGTTGGCATCCCTTTTGCATCTCTTTGCAAGAGACACATTTTAAAGAGACTGACATGCCTGTACTTACAGGATATCACATGTACAGGAAAGACGACCTGACTGGTAATAGGGCTCAGGGTGGGGTGGCAGTGTTCATTAAGGACACATTCCACTCCTCACCCGTGCTCTTAACCACAACGCTACAAGCGGTTGCAGCTCGGATCCTGGCCCAGGTTAATGTCACAGTGTGCTCCTTGTATTTACCACCCGCTGAGCTCATTGACAGTGAAGCCCTCGCACGGCTCATTGATCAGCTACCCCGTCCCTTCCTCATTTTAGGAGACTTTAATGCTCATAATGCATTATGGGGTTCCAACAAAACCTGCCCCAGAGGCCAGATGATTCAGCAGTTGATCAGGACTTCCGACATCATACTGCTGAACACAGGTCAGGCCACGCATTTTAGCACCGCTTCCGGTTCGTCTTCTGCCATCGACCTCTCTATTTGTTCGCCTGTGCTTGCGGACATTGCTCAGTGGGTCGTAGACGACGACCTTCATGGCAGCGACCATTATCCTATCTGGCTCCATCTGCCAGTTGAAATGGGTCGTGTCGCACGGCCGCCGAAATGGTTGCTCCGGAAGGGAAACTGGACGCTCTACCGGCAGTTGGCTGTTTTTGCACGGTGTGAACGCGTACAGGATTGGGTGGATCACATTACGGCTGTGATGCACCATGCCGCTGATGTATCCATACCAAAATCAAAAGAAACACCTGTGAGGCAGCCTGTCCCTTGGTGGAATGACGACTGTCGTACCGCCATCAGAGACAGACGGGCGGCTTTGAGAAGATTCCGTCGGTGCCCCACTGCTGCGCATCTGACAACTTTCCGAATAGCATGGGCGCGGGCGAGAAGAATCGTTAGGGAGAGTAAACGGAGGTCTTGGCGTGAGTTCCTGAACTCCATCAATAGGTCCACATCTTCAAGCAAAGTATGGGAAGCCATTAGGAGGATCTCAAGGCGATACTCTCGACCGCCAATAGCAGCTATACGTGAGCGGGGGTGTCTCCTAACATCTCCAAGAGACATCGCCCGGGCGTTGGCAGAATCTTTTCAAACTATTACGGCCGATTGTAGCCAGGACCCAGAATTTCTGCGCTATCGGGGTACACAGGAGAGGGCTGGTTCTGATTTCCGTTCACAGAACGCTGAGGAATACAACCAGCCTTTCTCTTTGTGGGAGTTGGACTCTGCACTGTCCGTATCTCGGGATACCGCACCTGGTCCAGACCTGATATCGTATAGCATGCTGCAGCAGTTGGATCTGCGGTCAAAGGAAGTCCTCCTTCAACTTTTTAATGCAATTTGGAAGACAGGCGACTTTCCTAGTTCGTGGAAAGAATCGATTTTAATTCCCCTTTTAAAACCAGGGAAGGATCGGACCGAACCCAGTAGCATTAGTCTCACGAGCTGCGTCGGAAAGACATTTGAGCGTATGGTCAATAGGCGCCTGGTGTGGGTTCTCGAATCCAGATCCTTACTTACCCGCTGCCAGTGTGGGTTCAGGAGGTATAATTCCACCCTCGATAACCTGATCCTACTCGAAACAGCGATACAAGATGCTTTCCTACGTAAGCAACACCTTATCGGGGTTTTCTTCGACCTGGAGAAGGCGTACGATACTACCTGGAGGCATACCATTTTGCGGCAGCTTTATGAGTGGAGTTTCCGTGGGCGTTTACCCACACTCATCAGATCATTTCTGTCGGACAGGTATTTTAAGTATAAGGTTGGGAATGTCCTGTCTGACCGTTTTAAGCAGGAGAACGGTGTCCCTCAAGGAAGTGTCCTCAGTGTGACAGCTTTCGCAATTGCCATCAATAGTACTGCGTCCACAGTACGACGGCCCGTGCAGTGCTCCTTGTTTGTGGACGATTTCTCCATTTTCTGTGCGTCTTCCTCCCTCACAGCTGCTACACGCCAATTACAGCTGACACAAGTGCGATTGGAGGAATGGTCTAAGACCACGGGCTTTAAATTCTCTTTGGAGTAGACCGTTTGTGTAGCTTTTAACAGTTCCCGTTCTCTTTTTATTCTCCCTGTTTTAAAACTAGGAGACACTGTTCTCCCCTTTATGGAAAAAGTGAAATATCTCGGGCTTATTTTTGATGAGAAGCTCACATGGTTGCCACACTTAAAGGATATAAAAGTCCGCTGTTTCAAGGCTTTAAACGTCCTTAAATGCGTCAGTCATAGATCCTGGGGCGCTGACAGGGCACGTCTGCTCCAACTTTATAAGGCCTTTGTGCGACCTCGACTGGAATACGGATGTCAAGCTTATGGATCTGCAAGACCTTCGTACCTCAAAATGTTGGATGTGATTCACCATGAGGGTATTAGGCTTTCAACGGGGGCTTATCGCACGAGTCCAGTTGCTAGTCTGTGTGTCGAGGCGGGAGAGCCTCCGCTGTCCATTCGGCGTCTTCTCCTCGTGGTACGGCACGCGTACAGGGCCAAGTCCACTCCTCTTTCATTGGCGTCCAACACTTTTTCCCAGCCGGCACTGGCACGTCTTTTCCGCCACCGTCCGGCGGCAACAAAGCCGTTTGGCATCCGTGCAAAGGAGAGTCTCGAGTCAGTACACCTGGAGGGCATTAAGGTACTCCACCAGGGATGGAGTAGGGGATCTCCCTGGCGACTACAAAGGCCAAGATTACTTCTTGATCTGGCTGCTTACAGGAAGTATTGTACCCCGGACCACCTTTTTAAAATTAAACTTACTGAGATTTTAGAACGCCATTCCGATTTTATTACTGTTTACACGGATGGGTCTAAACAGGGGGATTTGATGGGCTGCTCTGCTGTGTTTCCCGATACTGTTCATCGGATAGGGCTCCCAGAGCAGTTCTCAGTTTACTATGCAGAACTGTTTGCCATTCTGCAAGCATTAGAGCATATGCGCCGACATCGTGGCACGAAATTCATCATCTGCTCCGATTCCCAAAGTGCTCTACACGCTCTTGAACAGATGTACCCAGCAGATCGGATGGTGCAAGAGGTGCAGGACGCACTCCTGCTCTTGCAACAGCAGGGTAAGGATGTAATTTTCTGCTGGGTTCCAGTGCACATAGGGATTCCTGGAAATGAACTTGCAGATGCGGCTGCCAAGGAGGCTTGCTCCATCCCACCTCCTGCTCGCTGTTCCGTCCCCCTGCAGGCCATTACGTCTTTCGTGACTCGGAAGGTCATGCATTGGTGGGAGGCTCAGTGGCTGGACGTGAGGGATAATAAGTTGCGAGCGGTGAAGGATTCTGTCCGACCGTGGCTCACCTCCTTCCGACAACGACGCGCTGAGGAAGTAGCCCTTACACGGCTTAGAATAGGACATTGTCCTTTGACACATGGTTTTCTGTTACGTCGTGAGGAGCCACCAACGTGTCAGACATGTGGGACACAGCTGTCGATACGACATATTTTAACTGAGTGTGTTTTATATGTAGGTTTGAGGGAAGATTTAAATTTACCACCAGACCTGCCCTCTATTTTAACTAATAATGAGGCAAGTGTCGCTAGAGTTTTACGTTTTTGTGTGATGTCTGGCCTTCTTCCCAAAATATTGGGATTGAAGTCTTAATGTACTGTCCAGTGGTTTGGTCACCCATTATTTGTAAGTGGTCACTCAGCCACCGTTACTTATTTTTACCTGTTTGTACTGCTATTTTATTTTTAGTTTTATCTCCCTGTTTTGATGTGCTGTGTCCAATCTTGCCATTTGAACGATACCAATTACCTCACAATTTGGCTCTGAATTGAACTTTTGGGAACGGGCGCTGATAACCTCGCTGTTGTGCGCCCTAAAACACTAATCATCATCATCATCATCATCAATGTTGTGCATAAACAAGGCAAAGTCGATGTCTTGGTTTGTTTCTGATTATCTCATTAAGACTAAAGAATAAAAGAGTGGGATAATGTAGAAATGCGTAATGCAAGCAGTCAGATACTTATACAGTGACATTCTTCATTAATATTTGCCTGTGTAATGGGTGAATTTTTACTTGTGAACCCTTACGACTGCTTGCTTATAGCAGACACGAAATTACTTTGAGTTCTTCAACAGTGTTTGAGAGCTTTAGAGCTGACTATTGTTAAACATATGTCCATAATTTCGTCAGTGTCATTCCAACACATCTTATGGTACTTTAATGTCTGTTAGATATCAGTTTTGACAGCAGTTGGCCACAACAGTCAAGATTAGGTACCTTGTGTAGGATAACTTTATTGAGAGTGCATATCTATGTTTCATTTTAACAGTATTACACAAACTGCTAAGAAGTACTAACAGCACAACACTGCTAGTACAGTGTGTTAACTGTAAGACGGCAGAGTTGCGAGGGGAGTGCGGGGAGAGGAGGAAGCAAGCATTGGCTGGCAAGGATGAGGAGCCAGTGGGGGGGGGGGGGGGAGGCACGCCTACCAGTTGCAGTGCTGGCACTACACCTTGCGCGTCATGCTTACACGAAAGCAGACGAAAGGCTTGGAAATAAAACTCGCTTTAAATGTCGTTCGTAAACGAAACTGAAATCGTCACGTATATATATAAATGAATGTATGTATGTTTGTCTACTATGCGCTCACAAACCATTCATCCGATTGCAATGAAACTTTGGTGAAACTAACCGTAGGCCTACCGGTACGGGTTGTTGGCGACTCTCGAGATGGGCCAGCAACTGCCTCTTCACTCATTTTGATAATGTTTAGCTCAACTGCACAATAAAAACACGCAGAACAGTACAGCACAAAACAATAACGAAGAAGATGACAATGGCTACCTTGTACAGCACAGTCAGCTACGTAATGTTGGCAGCAGTCGAAACTGCGTGCCTACCGAAGCCTCCCGACGTTTACCGACTTCTACCGATTCAGGTCTAGGGAGAGGTCTGCCATCTAAAAGTTTACACACTGTATGAACAACCGCGGTAAAACAAAAAACGACGAACAAAAACACGACAGCGACGAGGACTACAAAAGATCATATTGATACGCTCTTGGTTGGTGTGGCGGGGGGTAGGTGTGGAGGGGGGTAAATGGGCGGGGCTTGTGCAAATGTCCGGGGCTGTCGCTAACGTTTCCTAGCAAATAGGCGAAAACAAAAAGAACAGCGGTAAAACGAAACAGACGAAGAAAGTAAAGCACTTTTAAGCTCCCGACGAACGACCATAGAGTAAATATCTCTGGAGTGAGCATTACGTTCTGCGCATGTTGTCAACATTAAAGCAGGATTGTCACGTGTTTTCGGGACTTCGATGTGCGTGTGTGCTTTCCTTAAGACTTTTAAGTTTATAATATCAAGAGTTTTTGTTGTGTTTTCACCGTTTGTTGCTAGTGTAATAGCGATGGTGAATTACTGTTGTTGCTACGGATGCAAACAAAAATGTGTGAAAGGAGAGATAGTAACTATGTTTAAAATTTTCGAGACGCATTATAATCAAGGCTTGATTCTGTAGACCTATTTTTCTACGATTTTATGACTATATAATAGATATTAAGGCTCGTACAAAAGCTTACAAACAATCGCTTCCTCTCGTTAATTTGCTAGTGGAACAGGAAAAGGAATGGTTAGTTGTTTCAGCAAATAATATCCTCCATGCATTTATCAGTGACTTGTCGATTATATATATAGAATTGAAAGACGGGAGACAGATAAATTCAATAGAGTGGGAGTCTGTAATTGTCTTCGTAAAATATGTGTGTCCAAACCTTTTTGTTGACTATAAAGTTACAGTAGGAGACCATGTTAAGTGTGTCTACGACATAGAGAATGATTATGTGTGATTTATATTTTAGTTTCCCGAAGGATGAACAACGAGTAAAGATGTGGCTCCAGAAAATAAGGAGGAGTAATTTTGTCCCCACAAAATATTCCAAAGTATATTCAAAACACTTGGAAGAGGAATGTTTAGAAAGAGAAAAATTTGGACCTGTGTGGCTGAAGGTAGATGCTATACCAACTATTTTTAATTTTCCACAGCACCTACTACCAATTTCTTCATTCAGCTTAAATATATTTTTTGCACAAATCAAATAAAAATACAACAGTGTAGCTAATCGAAGTACACGTTCATCTTCTTTGGTGTAATTTGCCTTCAATTTATTTTCTTCACCATTTGATTAAGAAGCGTAAAATATTAGTAAATATGTCCCCAAACTCTTTCATTTGTGTAACTTTCCAATTCCCTTAATGGTGTTTTAAGGGTTGACTGTATTTATTTAATAAACTGGGAGCAAGTACGCAAAATGCGTTAAATAAACACTTCAAAGTGTCACTAGTAAGAAAAATTGTGCTTTAGGGAAATGAGACACTTAAAGTAGTAAAGGAGTTTTGCTATTTGGGGAGCAAAATAACATGATGGTCGAAGTAGAGAGGATATAAAATGTAGACTGGCAATGGCAAGGAAAGTGTTTCTGAAGAAGAGGAATTTTTTATCATCAAGTATAGATTTAAGTATCAGGAAGTTATTTCTGAAAGTATTTGTATGGAGTGTAGCCATGTAAGGAAGTGAAACATGGACGATAAATAGTGTGGACAAGAAGAGAATAGAAGCTTTCGAAATGTGGTGCTACAGAAGAATGCTGAAGATTAGATGGGTAGATCACATATCTAATGAGGAAGTATTGAATAGGATTGGGGAGAAGAGAAGTTTGTGGCACAACTTGACCAGAAGAAGGGATCGGTTGGTAGGACATGTTCTGAGGCATCAAGGGATCACCAATTTAGTATTGGAGGGCAGCATGGAGGGTAAAAATCGTAGGGGGAGACCAAGAGATGAATACACTAAGCAGATTCAGAAGGATGTATGTTGCAGTAGGTACTGGGAGATGAAGAAGCTTGCACAGGATAGAGTAGCATGGAGAGCTGCATCAAACCAGTCTCAGGACTGAAGACCACAAAAACAACAACATCTTAAATGAAACACTCATTCGCCTAGAAGATAAACATCTTGCAGTAAACAACCAGACCTTAGTACACTATGAAAAGATGCTATCAGTGTGCTAAACTACGAAATAGTAAAGGAAAATTGTGGCAACATCAACGGACTACTTCAGTACATTGCTCACAACAAACCACTCCTCAATGACCATGAAAAGGAAATTTACAACGCTACCATTGATCGGATAGACAACAACATTAGCGGAACTATTTACTTGGACGCACCAGGCGGCACCGCGGAAACGTTTCTAATAAACCTATTGCTCCCAGAATGAGATTTTCACTCTGCAGCGGAGTGTGCGCTGATATGAAACTTCCTGGCAGATGAAAACTGTGTGCCGGACCGAGACTCGAACTCGGGACCTTTGCCTGGTGGAGCACTTGCCCGCGAAAGGCGAAGGTCCGAGTTCGAGTCTCGGTCCGGCACACAGTTTTAATCTGCCACGAAGTTTCAAACCTATTGCTGGCGGAAATACTATATGTGCTAAACAACACGTTACACTTGCACTGGCGTCATCCGGCATTGCAGCCACACTTATGGAAGGAGGACGATCTGCCCATTCCGCCCTACAACTACCGTTGAATACAGCCGAAGAACAATCCCCGATATATAAAATCTCAACATCATGAGGACGGGGTGAACTTCTAAAGTAAGCTAAAATTATCTTCTGGACGAATGCACAATTGCACATAAAAATTCAAGCGAAGCTGTGGACCGAATGTTCCAAGACTTTCGAGGAAACTCTGAAATGATGGCAGGAGCGCTACTCATACTCTCAGGAGATTTTCGAGGTTACACTTCCAGTTATAACCAAATAAGCACAGCATATGACATCAGTGCATGTTTAAAAAGTCACATCTCTGGCCACACATACAAATACTGCGACTAACAAAAAATGTGATAGTTGTGCCACCGAAAGAAGAACGCCAGTACATTTTGCTCAACAACTTTTACATACAGGTGAAGACACATATCCTACCGATCAAACGACCGGCCTCATTAAACTCAACAGTGATTTCTGCAACATAGCCACTGTTGAAAACGAACTCATGGACCAAATTTATCCAAACATTGTTCTCAACGATTCAAATTCGGACTGGCTGTTTGAAAGGGCCATTTTGGCAACTACAAATATTTTCGTCGACACTAACTTTAATATTAAAAAGAAAATTCCCGGTGAAGAGAGAATATACACTCCGGGAAATGGAAAAAAGAACACATTGACACCGGTGTGTCAGACCCACCATACTTGCTCCGGACACTGCGAGAGGGCTGTACAAGCAATGATCACACGCACGGCACAGCGGACACACCAGGAACCGCGGTGTTGGCCGTCGAATGGCGCTAGCTGCGCAGCATTTGTGCACCGCCGCCGTTAGTGTAAGCCAGTTTGCCGTGGCATACGGAGCCCCATCGCTGTCTTTAACACTGGTAGCATGCCGCGACAGCGTGAACGTGAACCGTATGTGCAGTTGACGGACTTTGAGCGAGGGCGTGTAGTGGGCATGCGGGAGGCCGGGTGGACGTACCGCCGAATTGCTCAACACGTGGGGCGTGAGGTCTCCACAGTACGTCGATGTTGTCGCCAGTGGTCGGCGGAAGGTGCACGTGCCCGTCGACCTGGGACCGGACAGCAGCGACGCACGGATGCACGCCAAGACCGTAGGATCCTACGCAGTGCCGTAGGGGACCGCACCGCCACTTCCCAGCAAATTAGGGACACTGTTGCTCCTGGGGTATCGGCGAGGACCATTCGCAACCGTCTCCATGAAGCTGGGCTACGATCCCGCACACCGTTAGGCCGTCTTCCGCTCACGCCCCAACATCGTGCAGCCCGCCTCCAGTGGTGTCGCGACAGGCGTGAATGGAGGGACGAATGCAGACGTGTCGTCTTCAGCGATGAGAGTCGCTTCTGCCTTGGTGCCAATGATGGTCGTATGCGTGTTTGGCGCCGTGCAGGTGAGCGCCACAATCAGGACTGCATACGACCGAGGCACACAGGGCCAACACCCGGCATCATGGTGTGGGGAGCGATCTCCTACACTGGCCGTACACCACTGGTGATCGTCGAGGGGACAGTGAATAGTGCACGGTACATCCAAACTGTCATCGAACCCATCGTTCTACCATTCCTAGACCGGCAAGGGAACTTGCTGTTCCAACAGGACAATGCACGTCCGCATGTATCCCGTGTCACCCAACGTGCTCTAGAAGGTGTAAGTCAACTACCCTGGCCAGCAAGATCTCCGGATCTATCCCCCATTGAGCATGTTTGGGACTGGATGAAGCGTCGTCTCACGCGGTCTGCACTTCCAGCACGAACGCTGGTCCAACTGAGGCGCCAGGTGGAAATGGCATGGCAAGCCGTTCCACAGGACTACATCCAGCATCTCTACGATCGTCTCCATGGGAGAATAGCAGCCTGCATTGCTGCGAAAGGTGGATATACACTGTACTAGTGCCGACATTGTGCATGCTCTGTTGCCTGTGTCTATGTGCCTGTGATTCTGTCAGTGTGATCATGTGATGTATCTGACCCCAGGAATGTGTCAATAAAGTTTCCCCTTCCTGGGACAATGAATTCACGGTGTTCTTATTTCAATTTCCAGGAGTGTATAAATCAATTGACACGATGATAAGCGTTGAAGAAAGTGTGAACTTCACCACAGAATTTCTAAACTCTTTGCAAGTATCAGGAATGCCACTCCACTGCCTTCAGCTTAAAATTGGATCTCGGAAGATACTACTCATAAACCTCAGCTCACCAAAATTATAGAATGGAACAAGTATGATCGTCAAACAGCTATCGAATAACATCATCTAAGCCGAACTTAAGATTGGAAAGTACAAAGGACACACAGTATTTATCCACAGAATACCACTGATCTCTTCTGAACTGCGATTCCCGTTTAAATGTCTGCACTTTCCAATCAAATTAGCCTTCAGTTTTACAACTAACGAAGCGCAAGGACAAACTTAAAAGTATTGCAGGGTCAACCTCAAAGCCTCCTGCTCCTCTTACGGTCAATTATACGTAGCTTGCTCTCGAGCAGGGGATTCGAAAACTGTGTACATATATACCCCGGATAACAAAATGAAAACTGTTGCTTATAAACAAGTATTGCAAATAGTTAGTGCATGTTTTCAACAGAATTTGTTTACGTATTATTCTCCAAAGATTATCCTTTTACTCCAACTATCACACAGTCTCATATCAACTCCCTGAGCGAAACCGTATAACAAAGCTAGTAGTTTATAAATCCTCGCAATATTCTGATCTAGTAATTCGAAAATGAACTTGGGCGGAAATTCCTGATGTGGTGAGATTATAAACGAGCAAGATATTAACGTCTGATTACTTTTAGTATTTATTTGTCCAAGGAGCCTCTTACAAGGATAGTTTTATCGTTTAAAGGTCCAATCTGGAAACCACATCGTACTCAGTTTCTTTGGAGAGCGGTGTAAACTTCTCCGTAAGGAGCCACTTAAAGGCTGCAAAAACAGCACAGATATCCGTTGTGCATTTTCAACTTTTCGCGGCGTCATGAATAGTCCATTAAATTTCTTGCATGCAGCCTCGCAAATAAAATTTCTTCCAGTGATATTTCGGCCGCCTATCGTCCGTCCATCTTCAGAGCGAGTCAAAAGTCTTTCAATTCGCTCTGAGGATGGCCGGACGATACGTGGGCGAAATGGCAGTGGAAGAAATTTTATTTGCACGGCTGCATGCCCGAAATTTAATGGACTAACGTAATTATACCTTTATTCAACTGGATTTTATTCCGCGTTTTCATTTCGTATCTACAAAAGAGGTATATCACTGACTTTGTCTCACTAACATATGCCATTCTAGTGACAAAAAATGGCATAGCTCTCCAGCAATAAACAAAAGTAAAGTTGGTACCTGTATCTGTATTGTTATTGAAATTGCGTGGACGTATTTCTGTATTTTTATGGGCTCCTGGTCTTAGCACGTAATGTGAAAACACGTTATTAACGTGAGGTAATATCAACGGATCCATATTTTATGTATCTGAGAGAGAAGAGATCTGAATTGGTATGCATATTAGAAGCAATAAATTTTGCTGCATCAGTTACGTGTAATTTCAACCTTTACTCTAACAGGACTCGGTTATACTACACGCTGCCAAAATAAGGCGCACATCTGTTAAAGGAAGAAAGGAAGATGGGGTTTAACGTCGACATCGAGATCGCTAAGATACGGAGCACAAGCGCGGATTGTGTCAAGGATGGCGACGGAAATCGGCCGTGCTGCCCTTTCAAAGGAACAATTCCGGCATTTGCCCGGAGATATTTAGGGAAATCACGGAAAACCTGAATCTGGATGGCCGGACTCAAGTTTGAACCGTCGGCATCCCGAATGTGTACATCTGTAATTAAACACTATTTGGTATGACTACATAAGCCACAGGAGCGATAGTATTGGGACACGGCCGGCACCATTCCAAAATACCGAATGTATCCGGTACGTGTTGCCTCTCTAGTCGTTATTACCGTAGCGGATTGCGACATAGAGAGTCCTTTCCTAAGCATCGTTAGTAGACAGCAACAAGGTCGCACGCAGTGTATCCGGCAAGTGTTGACTCTCTAGTCGTTATTACCGGCGCGGGATTGTGACATACAGAGAGAAACCCTTTCTGGAACTCGAACCCTGCTCCTCCTGGGTGGAAAGGCCAAGTGCTCCCACCTAACACAATTAAACCACCAGACACACATGGAATTGATGGGAAATTAAAAATGCCGGAGCCCTTTCTGGGACTCGAACCCTGGTGCTTCTGGACGGAATGCTCAAGTGCACCCCCAACACATGAAACCTGTCTAGATGCGGGAGAGGAAGGTTAGGTTAGTGTACTTTATTTATTTTGGTCGAGAAACTGACGCAAAGATCGATCCTAATTGCGTAATTAATCACAAAGATAGGTCCTAATTACACAACTATATGCAAAGCACTACAGAAGGACGGCATAAAATCGCAATACGCCGCGGAAACTGACGATACCATACAACTGGTGTTATCCTGCCAAGAAAAAAATTCGCAGAACCACTCGAAACCAGCGACAGAAACATCGAAACTCTACCCTACACCTACAAGCTGCCAGAGTCGATATTAGCTAACTTTGAGACGGGTGTATTTCCTGCTTTTCATGTATGCGTGTTTCTACTGCATTACAGAGAAGTTGTTATCAGAGTTTTTTTTCTTTGTATACGTCTACGGCATTGCATGTTTCGAATTCTTTAAGTTCAATGGGCCCCATGTACAATTAATCTTAAATAGAGTGATGGTAGAACTGCTGTCTGGACGCTTCCATATGAGGTCTACTTTTTTCGTATTTGGTCTTCGTGGTCCTTATGCGCAATTAATGTTAGCTGCAGTAGAGTCGTTTGGTAGTTACCTTGAAATGAGGGTCTCTAAATTTAGTGTTTACAGTTCCTAGGAAAGAACACCGTCCTCCAAGGACTTCTGTTTGAGTTCTGAAAGCAGCTCCATGGCACTTACAGGTAACAAATCTAGAAGCCATTCGCCGAAATTCTTCAACATGACCTGGAACGGATCAATACCACCAGTGAAGTAAGCAGGACGATAGTAATACTTCACCTGAAAGTTACTGGTTTATTATTCCTACTCATTAGCATTAACTTGCATTTTTTCCGCATTTAAGGCTAGCGACCATTCATCACACCAAATAGAAATTTTGTCTAAATCGTCTTGTGTCCTCCTACAGTCACTCAGCTTTGATGACTTATCGTAGACCGCTGCATCGTCGGCAGACTATTGACCCGCCAAATCATTTAAGTATAAAGAGAACAGCAGCTATCCAATTGCACTGGGCTGCATATTGGATATAGCCACTCTCTTATCTCTGAGCCTGTTAAATATGCTCGTGCCTTCGTTAACGGGCTGCGATGGGAGATCGTGTCATATACCTTCCTGAAATCTAGAATATGTAATCCACCTGTTACCTTCCTTTATAGTTCTAGATATATCATGTGAAATAAAGGCATGCCGAGTTTTGAACGAATGATGCTTTCTAAAATCAGGCTGATTCATCAACATAAACAGCTTAGCCTCAAGAATGTTTATTATATTCGAACTGAGAATACGTACAAAGATTCGGGAGCAGTCCGAAGTTAGGGATATTGGTCTGTAATTTTGCGGTCTGTTCCTTCATCTTTCTTGTATACTGGAGTGACCCGCGCTTTCTTTCTTTCCTTTATACCATTCGTTTCGATCTTCGTGTTGGACGAGAAAGAAAGAGAGAGGGAGAGAGAGAGAGGCGGGGTGATGGACCAATTCCCTGGAGTACTCCTTCTAAAATCTAACAGGAATGCCATCCGGACCAGATGTTTTGTCTGTTTTTCAAATCTTGACGGTACTTCCTTATGTCAGTTACACATCTTCCATACGGGGGTCCGTCCGAAGGTCAAGAGACTGCATGTTTGTACGGTTTTCATGCTTGAACGATGTCTTAAACGTGAAATTTTAAACTTAGGTTCGGCTTTTGCTATCTTCAACTGCCGCACCAGACTGGTCAACAAGGAACTGATTGGAATCCTTAGACTCGCTTACCGATTTTACACACGGCCTGAAAGTTCTCGGCTCCCTGCCAAATCTTTTGCTAAGTTGTGACGGTGGCAGTTACGTGCTTCACGCATTAATATTTCGGCAGCCGGCTAATGGCTTACGAGGCCTCGATTCAATCTATTAAACGTGCTTGATTCGATTATTCTATTCCCTACAGCTTACAGCCATGAAATATCGGTCAAATTATACATCATCTTCGTTTTCCATTAATGTCGATGGTACTTCATTCCTAAATATACGGCTTCCAAGTAGTATTGTTTAGTGCTCGTCGCAGTTATGAATACCGGTAACTACAAGCGAGGTTCATTACAAAAGCGATTCATTACAAAGGCGATACTGTCTGACTCGAAATAGCCACGTATCTATGACAGGGTATGCTAATACACAGAAAATTCGGTGCGTAACTGATTCTTTGTCTATGTGATGCACAAAACTAATTTCATTTTGTTTTGATGTTATTTATTTATTTATTGATTTTAGTTTCAGAAGCTATCCCCGATAGCTCCGCATCGCCGTCACCACTACCATCACTGCCAAGATGGTACTTACTTCCGGAGGAGGGGTATGGAAAAGATGATAATGATGACGATGACGACGATGTAATATTTCTCTGTGAAATAATAAATATCGACTAAAAGCACTACATATTTTGGAACACAACCTACGAGCAGCTTAGAGACAGAAGTGATGACACTTTCTGCGGGACCTGACCATCATTTTGCAGAACAATGCTCAAGCACGTAGAGTGCAAACTGTTACTGATTTGTTTGACTGATGGGACTGCTGAGTGCTGTACCACCTACTGCGGTCCCCTGACGTAAGTCCTCGTGAGTTCAACTCGATTTCTGACTGAAGGAAACACTTCACGGCATTTGCTTGACGACTGCTGCAACTCATCGATTAACAGACCGCGCCACTCGAACTGTCGACACATGTGACACTGCTAAGAGCATCACTGGCAAGGGTTATACACTATGCTGGAGACTACTTTGAAGGTCAATAAAACTTTGAAAGACATATTTATTTTGTACGAGCTGTAAGTAAATAGTTTTTCCACTGTTAAATTTCCAATCCTCGTATATAAACTCTCTCCTAGTATCCACCATCTTCTACAAGACGAGTCCCTTACAACAGAGTATACCACAGAGGTGCATGTGTGTTTGATGCTTTAGAAACACGCAGTGTGTTGCCTCTACAGTTGTTAAATTCATCATAGCATCCACAGTGAGTAAATGATACACTGTCACTGTTGCGGCCAAAGATGTCAATACAGAGATAGAATGTATTGTACTTAAACTGCCAACAGCCTTGTTCAGTCTATTTCAGTAATGTCCAGCCTCGTACCTATCCATATATCCTCAATTTACACTATAACTTTGATGCCACTGGCTGATCTCCATGACAGCAACAATATCTCCCTCCCTGTAATACTATTACTTGGAGTGCAATAAGACTCTCTTCACCAACTGTTCGGTGTTGTAATCAAGGAAGAAATTAACCGCATATTTACCTTCTCAGAGGAACCGAAAGTATAGGACCACTCGGATTACGTTTCGCAGACTCATCCATCATTCAATGTGATTTCGTTTGGCTCCCATACAGCTCAGCTGATGACGCCATTCTTACGTGCTCTCCGTCCCACTCAGCAACTTGTGTGATGAAGACGCTCGATCTGCTCACCACACAACGAATTCAACCACTGATGGTGTTAAAGATTAATATGTTTTAGAACAGTTAGTCTAATTCTGAAGACGACGCTAGTTTGACTGATTATGGCATTGGTCTTCCGCTCCTAGTTTGCTTCTGTCTGTAACGGCAGGCTCAATTCAACGTCATGCTTATCTGTTGAACAAAACAAGAGTTAGTTTTACACGCTACAACAAGTAAAAATCAGTGATAGTGGTCAAGGTTCATGGCTGGACTTGAGAGCATCTATCTATTGTGGTGACCTTCATTATCATCCTTTAAATTGACTGGCGTGTTGTTTTAGCGTCTCTGCTTAACTCAAATAGTTAAGCCTAGACTCGACTAGCGTCGCTAATACGTCTCTACAACACTCCTACGGCCCAAATCATCAATAAGCTCTGTCGATCACGCTATTGCGTGCGACCAGCCACCTGATTTACGTCTTTCTATGACTGCTCAAAACTCGTCTTTTCACACAACATCCTCATCGCACCGATTACGAATTATCCATGTTTGATGCGTCCCTATCGCCTAATTTCGATTGACTGGCCACCGGATAGTCGTTTTGATCACCGTACTCACACTATCAACACAATTGAGATAACAGGTGCGTCTCGAACACTACTGCGTCGGACAGACCACCTCATAATTATCACCCGAAACACCCACAATCACCATACGCCGATAACGCAACGGGTGGGTCCTGAACACTACCGCATCGGACGTCATACCCTGCACTCGTCTCAAGAAACGCAACACATTCGGTGGGACGCAATATCCACCTACCACATCACAACACGCTCAACACAGCCCAAATCCATCCACCACAGAGCCAGATTTTATCCTGAAAGCTCTCCTGTCCAATAGCCTTGCCATAAAATTTTGTATAGGAAGTTATCTACATAAGATAACCCCTTCTATAATTAATCTAATACTTCTAAATATTGTTTGTGTCATAGCTGAAGCAAATTTTCTATACTAAGCGACCCAGTGGTCCCCATACAACAAAATTTAACATCAAACACATAATATACACACAATCCATGCCAAAATAAGACAAGCACATGAAAATAGGAAAATAAATACACACAACATAAAACAAATAATCACAAAACACAAATAAAACAGTGCCTATACTAATACAAATAAACATCGCCAACAAATCACAAAAATCTAATCTAATTATACACTACTTTGTTCCCGGCCGCGTTCTTCCGCTGCCGAGTGTGCCGCCCTAGTCATTCTTGTCTGTTTTGCGCAGTTTGCGTACGGCCAGGGTTCGCCGGACGTATTTTGATTATTTGTGTAGGTTCTGGATTGCGGTCTTCACTCGCTCTCCAGTTCTGCACTGGTTGATCCCTTCCATTTTTATTGGTTGGTTTCCAGTTATTATTACCCTGGTTCCACCTACGTTCCTGTGGCGGATAATGTTTGTCCTCTATTATCGCGTCACTTCGGATTGTTTCTTCAAGTTGCATGCTTTGTGGGCTGCACCGCGGAACTTACCCGTAAGATGACAATGGTCCCTACGAGGAGTCTCAGCTTTTCTATCTAAGGCCAGCCCGCAAATATGACAATTAACAGCCTTTTCATACAAGTCATCATTTTCCTTTGATTTGGTCATGGGAATATTGATGCTGTAGAGCTTGTGAACTTGCCATGAAAGTTTTCCAAGCTCAGTGAGAAGCCAAACCGCCGGATCGCCCCCTACATAAGACTGATAGCTATTAAGTTTACAATCATATGCGCATACAACTTGGAACGCAGTCGCATAAGGTAAGTGTTTTTGTGTGAAGGTTGTGTGTGAGGCTAAGGGGTTCCCTTCACAACGAGTAATAGGAGCCAGCAAGCATCAAAATCGGCGTACACAACAAAAGGACAACGCTGCTCGTGGTGAGCATTTTTAAATTTAATGAAGTTATTTTCCTCAGTGGGCATAACAACACGTACCGGGTCCATGCATGCACAATCTAATAGATGTGTCGCTAATAACTCTTGAGATGAAAAATAATTCAAACACCTTATACAAATATGTTGTTTATGTTCATTTTTACTTAACTGGGAGGAAATGAGTCGGGACATGTCTTTGATCCAGACGTAGTGATAATTATCACGTTCGGAGAAGAGCAGCATGTTGACATGCAACTCTCGCTCACATGCAAATTTTGAGAAATGGAGGGGGCCTACTACTGTATGCTTGTTCTGCTCATCTGACTTGCTTTTCCTCTCCAGGCCACAAATGTGGACCGATATTGCGGTATTCTGAGCTTAAAACTTAGGTATGTCCTGGATTCTTAAAGGGAACTCTATTCCATCAAAGTTGTACGGGTTGTGAGAGAGAGAGTTAGCGCCATCTCCTCCCCCAGCGCTGTCGCAACCGTTTGGCTGCGCAGCCCGTCCGCCGTCGCCACAGCCTGGCCCTTCAAACCGACTGTCACCCCCTCCTCCTCTAGAAGCAGCAGCTTGCCGCCCATGCAAGGTATGCGTTCCGAGACGTATACCTCTCCCCGCAAATGATGATGATTACGATCACCCATCACCAGTCCATTCATCTATCGGGTGGACTCCTAGTTGTAGCAACAGTAATAATAGTAATTTCCTTATGGCTAGCGGTAGTTCTCTCCCCCGTCCTATCGATAACGAATTCGATCAGAATAACGGCGTAATGACTCCCTTAGAATACTCAGCAGTTGCTAGAGCGTTTGAGGGGCGAATCTCTTTCACCAGAATTGAGAATCCATGCGGGAGGTATCGCGATCCTGTAAGGTTTTTGGAGGCGTGCCTCCCCGTCTTGGAGACCGAGCTCCTCAAACTCTTAGAAGATCCGGAATTTAACGCCTTTAAATGCAGTGCGGTATTATGCAGTGAACTGAGTCACCCCCCTAAACATCAAGGTGACGCAGAGACGGTTACTCTGCATTATATATGGGGTGAAAATGGTGTTATTTCTCGGAGCACATCGATTGCTGAATTGTACCGAGAATCCACCTTGAGCGCTATTATGGCCCGATTTCCGAGATGGAAGTACGTGGATCCGCTAAAGCGCTCAGCAGTATACCACACCTCGACATCCATATACATGTCTATGATCCAATGAATGGAGGGTTCAGTTATATTAAACTCCCTATAGATATTGAGAAAAAGCAGGCGTGCATTAATGTTCAAAATAAGTATGATAATGCGTGTTTTGCATGGTCAGTCCTGGCTTGCGAGAGAAATTACAAATACAATTACAAACATCATCCCGAGCGTCCCAGCAGTTACAAAGTCAAAGATATTAAGAGACAGTACAACTTTGATGGAATAGAGTTCCCTTTAAGAATCCAGGACATACCTAAGTTTTAAGCTCAGAATACCGCAATATCGGTCCACATTTGTGGCCTGGAGAGGAAAAGCAAGTCAGATGAGCAGAACAAGCATACAGTAGTAGGCCCCCTCCATTTCTCAAAATTTGCATGTGAGCGAGAGTTGCATGTCAACATGCTGCTCTTCTCCGAACGTGATAATTATCACTACGTCTGGATCAAAGACATGTCCCGACTCATTTCCTCCCAGTTAAGTAAAAATGAACATAAACAACATATTTGTATAAGGTGTTTGAATTATTTTTCATCTCAAGAGTTATTAGCGACACATCTATTAGATTGTGCATGCATGGACCCGGTACGTGTTGTTATGCCCACTGAGGAAAATAACTTCATTAAATTTAAAAATGCTCACCACGAGCAGCGTTGTCCTTTTGTTGTGTACGCCGATTTTGATGCTTGCTGGCTCCTATTACTCGTTGTGAAGGGAACCCCTTAGCCTCACACACAACCTTCACACAAAAACACTTACCTTATGCGACTGCGTTCCAAGTTGTATGCGCATATGATTGTAAACTTAATAGCTATCAGTCTTATGTAGGGGGCGATCCGGCGGTTTGGCTTCTCACTGAGCTTGGAAAACTTTCATGGCAAGTTCACAAGCTCTACAGCATCAATATTCCCATGACCAAATCAAAGGAAAATGATGACTTGTATGAAAAGGCTGTTAATTGTCATATTTGCGGGCTGGCCTTAGATAGAAAAGCTGAGACTCCTCGTAGGGACCATTGTCATCTTACGGGTAAGTTCCGCGGTGCAGCCCACAAAGCATGCAACTTGAAGAAACAATCCGAAGTGACGCGATAATAGAGGACAAACATTATCCGCCACAGGAACGTAGGTGGAACCAGGGTAATAATAACTGGAAACCAACCAATAAAAATGGAAGGGATCAACCAGTGCAGAACTGGAGAGCGAGTGAAGACCGCAATCCAGAACCTACACAAATAATCAAAATACGTCCGGCGAACCCTGGCCGTACGCAAACTGCGCAAAACAGACAAGAATGACTAGGGCGGCACACTCGGCAGCGGAAGAACGCGGCCGGGAACAAAGTAGTGTATAATTAGATTAGATTTTTGTGATTTGTTGGCGATGTTTATTTGTATTAGTATAGGCACTGTTTTATTTGTGTTTTGTGATTATTTGTTTTATGTTGTGTGTATTTATTTTCCTATTTTCATGTGCTTGTCTTATTTTGGCATGGATTGTGTGTATATTATGTGTTTGATGTTAAATTTTGTTGTATGGGGACCACTGGGTCGCTTAGTATAGAAAATTTGCTTCAGCTATGACACAAACAATATTTAGAAGTATTAGATTAATTATAGAAGGGGTTATCTTATGTAGATAACTTCCTATACAAAATTTTATGGCAAGGCTATTGGACAGGAGAGCTTTCAGGATAAAATCTGGCTCTGTGGTGGATGGATTTGGGCTGTGTTGAGCGTGTTGTGATGTGGTAGGTGGATATTGCGTCCCACCGAATGTGTTGCGTTTCTTGAGACGAGTGCAGGGTATGACGTCCGATGCGGTAGTGTTCAGGACCCACCCGTTGCGTTATCGGCGTATGGTGATTGTGGGTGTTTCGGGTGATAATTATGAGGTGGTCTGTCCGACGCAGTAGTGTTCGAGACGCACCTGTTATCTCAATTGTGTTGATAGTGTGAGTACGGTGATCAAAACGACTATCCGGTGGCCAGTCAATCGAAATTAGGCGATAGGGACGCATCAAACATGGATAATTCGTAATCGGTGCGATGAGGATGTTGTGTGAAAAGACGAGTTTTGAGCAGTCATAGAAAGACGTAAATCAGGTGGCTGGTCGCACGCAATAGCGTGATCGACAGAGCTTATTGATGATTTGGGCCGTAGGAGTGTTGTAGAGACGTATTAGCGACGCTAGTCGAGTCTAGGCTTAACTATTTGAGTTAAGCAGAGACGCTAAAACAACACGCCAGTCAATTTAAAGGATGATAATGAAGGTCACCACAATAGATAGATGCTCTCAAGTCCAGCCATGAACCTTGACCACTATCACTGATTTTTACTTGTTGTAGCGTGTAAAACTAACTCTTGTTTTGTTCAACAGATAAGCATGACGTTGAATTGAGCCTGCCGTTACAGACAGAAGCAAACTAGGAGCGGAAGACCAATGCCATAATCAGTCAAACTAGCGTCGTCTTCAGAATTAGACTAACTGTTCTAAAACATATTAATCTTTAACACCATCAGTGGTTGAATTCGTTGTGTGGTGAGCAGATCGAGCGTCTTCATCACACAAGTTGCTGAGTGGGACGGAGAGCACGTAAGAATGGCGTCATCAGCTGAGCTGTATGGGAGCCAAACGAAATCACATTGAATGATGGATGAGTCTGCGAAACGTAATCCGAGTGGTCCTATACTTTCGGTTCCTCTGAGAAGGTAAATATGCGGTTAATTTCTTCCTTGATTACAACACCGAACAGTTGGTGAAGAGAGTCTTATTGCACTCCAAGTAATAGTATTACAGGGAGGGAGATATTGTTGCTGTCATGGAGATCAGCCAGTGGCATCAAAGTTATAGTGTAAATTGAGGATATATGGATAGGTACGAGGCTGGACATTACTGAAATAGACTGAACAAGGCTGTTGGCAGTTTAAGTACAATACATTCTATCTCTGTATTGACATCTTTGGCCGCAACAGTGACAGTGTATCATTTACTCACTGTGGATGCTATGATGAATTTAACAACTGTAGAGGCAACACACTGCGTGTTTCTAAAGCATCAAACACACATGCACCTCTGTGGTATACTCTGTTGTAAGGGACTCGTCTTGTAGAAGATGGTGGATACTAGGAGAGAGTTTATATACGAGGATTGGAAATTTAACAGTGGAAAAACTATTTACTTACAGCTCGTACAAAATAAATATGTCTTTCAAAGTTTTATTGACCTTCAAAGTAGTCTCCAGCATAGTGTATAACCCTTGCCAGTGATGCTCTTAGCAGTGTCACATGTGTCGACAGTTCGAGTGGCGCGGTCTGTTAATCGATGAGTTGCAGCAGTCGTCAAGCAAATGCCGTGAAGTGTTTCCTTCAGTCAGAAATCGAGTTGAACTCACGAGGACTTACGTCAGGGGACCGCAGTAGGTGGTACAGCACTCAGCAGTCCCATCAGTCAAACAAATCAGTAACAGTTTGCACTCTACGTGCTTGAGCATTGTTCTGCAAAATGATGGTCAGGTCCCGCAGAAAGTGTCATCACTTCTGTCTCTAAGCTGCTCGTAGGTTGTGTTCCAAAATATGTAGTGCTTTTAGTCGATATTTATTATTTCACAGAGAAATATTACATCGTCGTCATCGTCATCATTATCATCTTTTCCATACCCCTCCTCCGGAAGTAAGTACCATCTTGGCAGTGATGGTAGTGGTGACGGCGATGCGGAGCTATCGGGGATAGCTTCTGAAACTAAAATCAATAAATAAATAAATAACATCAAAACAAAATGAAATTAGTTTTGTGCATCACATAGACAAAGAATCAGTTACGCACCGAATTTTCTGTGTATTAGCATACCCTGTCATAGATACGTGGCTATTTCGAGTCAGACAGTATCGCCTTTGTAATGAATCGCTTTTGTAATGAACCTCGCTTGTAGTTACCGGTACTCATAACTGCGACGAGCACTAAACAATACTACTTGGAAGCCGTATATTTAGGAATGAAGTACCATCGACATTAATGGAAAACGAAGATGATGTATAATTTGACCGATATTTCATGGCTGTAAGCTGTAGGGAATAGAATAATCGAATCAAGCACGTTTAATAGATTGAATCGAGGCCTCGTAAGCCATTAGCCGGCTGCCGAAATATTAATGCGTGAAGCACGTAACTGCCACCGTCACAACTTAGCAAAAGATTTGGCAGGGAGCCGAGAACTTTCAGGCCGTGTGTAAAATCGGTAAGCGAGTCTAAGGATTCCAATCAGTTCCTTGTTGACCAGTCTGGTGCGGCAGTTGAAGATAGCAAAAGCCGAACCTAAGTTTAAAATTTCACGTTTAAGACATCGTTCAAGCATGAAAACCGTACAAACATGCAGTCTCTTGACCTTCGGACGGACCCCCGTATGGAAGATGTGTAACTGACATAAGGAAGTACCGTCAAGATTTGAAAAACAGACAAAACATCTGGTCCGGATGGCATTCCTGTTAGATTTTAGAAGGAGTACTCCAGGGAATTGGTCCATCACCCCGCCTCTCTCTCTCTCCCTCTCTCTTTCTTTCTCGTCCAACACGAAGATCGAAACGAATGGTATAAAGGAAAGAAAGAAAGCGCGGGTCACTCCAGTATACAAGAAAGATGAAGGAACAGACCGCAAAATTACAGACCAATATCCCTAACTTCGGACTGCTCCCGAATCTTTGTACGTATTCTCAGTTCGAATATAATAAACATTCTTGAGGCTAAGCTGTTTATGTTGATGAATCAGCCTGATTTTAGAAAGCATCATTCGTTCAAAACTCGGCATGCCTTTATTTCACATGATATATCTAGAACTATAAAGGAAGGTAACAGGTGGATTACATATTCTAGATTTCAGGAAGGTATATGACACGATCTCCCATCGCAGCCCGTTAACGAAGGCACGAGCATATTTAACAGGCTCAGAGATAAGAGAGTGGCTATATCCAATATGCAGCCCAGTGCAATTGGATAGCTGCTGTTCTCTTTATACTTAAATGATTTGGCGGGTCAATAGTCTGCCGACGATGCAGCGGTCTACGATAAGTCATCAAAGCTGAGTGACTGTAGGAGGACACAAGACGATTTAGACAAAATTTCTATTTGGTGTGATGAATGGTCGCTAGCCTTAAATGCGGAAAAAATGCAAGTTAATGCTAATGAGTAGGAATAATAAACCAGTAACTTTCAGGTGAAGTATTACTATCGTCCTGCTTACTTCACTGGTGGTATTGATCCGTTCCAGGTCATGTTGAAGAATTTCGGCGAATGGCTTCTAGATTTGTTACCTGTAAGTGCCATGGAGCTGCTTTCAGAACTCAAACAGAAGTCCTTGGAGGACGGTGTTCTTTCCTAGGAACTGTAAACACTAAATTTAGAGACCCTCATTTCAAGGTAACTACCAAACGACTCTACTGCAGCTAACATTAATTGCGCATAAGGACCACGAAGACCAAATACGAAAAAAGTAGACCTCATATGGAAGCGTCCAGACAGCAGTTCTACCATCACTCTATTTAAGATTAATTGTACATGGGGCCCATTGAACTTAAAGAATTCGAAACATGCAATGCCGTAGACGTATACAAAGAAAAAGAACTCTGATAATAACTTCTCTGTAATGCAGTAGAAACACGCATACATGAAAAGCAGGAAATACACCCGTCTCAAAGTTAGCTAATATCGACTCTGGCAGCTTGTAGGTGTAGGGTAGAGTTTCGATGTTTCTGTCGCTGGTTTCGAGTGGTTCTGCGAATTTTTTTCTTGGCAGGATAACACCAGTTGTATGGTATCGTCAGTTTCCGCGGCGTATTGCGATTTTATGCCGTCCTTCTGTAGTGCTTTGCATATAGTTGTGTAATTAGGACCTATCTTTGTGATTAATTACGCAATTAGGATCGATCTTTGCGTCAGTTTCTCGACCAAAATAAATAAAGTACACTAACCTAACCTTCCTCTCCCGCATCTAGACAGGTTTCATGTGTTGGGGGTGCACTTGAGCATTCCGTCCAGAAGCACCAGGGTTCGAGTCCCAGAAAGGGCTCCGGCATTTTTAATTTCCCATCAATTCCATGTGTGTCTGGTGGTTTAATTGTGTTAGGTGGGAGCACTTGGCCTTTCCACCCAGGAGGAGCAGGGTTCGAGTTCCAGAAAGGGTTTCTCTCTGTATGTCACAATCCCGCGCCGGTAATAACGACTAGAGAGTCAACACTTGCCGGATACACTGCGTGCGACCTTGTTGCTGTCTACTAACGATGCTTAGGAAAGGACTCTCTCTATGTCGCAATCCGCTACGGTAATAACGACTAGAGAGGCAACACGTACCGGATACATTCGGTATTTTGGAATGGTGCCGGCCGTGTCCCAATACTAGCGATGTTTTTGTTATTACGTCTGCAGTTGAGGTTAGCTGGCGAAGGGCTGCTGAGGAATTTACCACGTGTAACGGTACAACACTTTTTAACTTTAACATAGCATATACTGACGGAAGTAACCTATGAGTTACATATGGAGGAAATAAACATTCCAGTTTGTGGTACGTAAATCACAAAAAACAAAGAAAAAAGAAAATTGGTGGTGTTACTAAAGAGCGCTACGGACTTACACTTTACATTACTTTGAAGCCGGCGCCCCCATGCCGTATGCCCGTATGCCCCTAAAGCATTAGAAGACTAGTGTCAACGACTGTTTCTTGTTCTTAATTTCTGTTGTGTGCGCGCAAAATTTGTTTTAAATTGACAATATTGGAATGCTTTGTGAATAACATAAAGTCAGGTAGGTATTTTAAGAGGATTTTATGGTCCTAAATGCATCTTTTATCCTGTAGCACGACACTCCTCACTTCGCTAATGCGCCTTTCTTTCTGTTACACATTTCAAACAACCTAGAAGAGAACTACTCGTATACGATATGAAGAGACTGCTTTAGTAATACAGCATTTTAATTAAGGCGTTTCGACGAAATTGTTATTCGATCTACGTCCTCTTTGTACTGCTTCCTGCTTAGGATTTTCTGAAAAGCTGACAGAACAATTTTTGATCTGTGTGATAAACTGACAGTACTGTAAAAAACAAAAGAAATCGTGTGAAGCGAGTATGAAAAGTATTTAGCGAGGCTGATGAAGAATTGCATATGACTGTGTTATCTCTGATTTTGACTAAAAAAGGCATTAATGATTATTATTATTTCCCTCTTTTGTGCAGCGAACAAGGACTGACTCCCCCTGACTTAGACAAAGGTGATGTATTAAAATGCTGGTCTGTTGACAATAATAGTATTAATTATTTACTTAGCGCTTTCACAATACTTTGTCGTATTTTTAATTACATTTTTTTTTTATTTTTATTTATTTTTTTTTTTTACGCTGGTCGTAGCTGCAAATGCTGCCGAGTAGGTTTAGCTTACGGTATTCGCCATCTCAGCGATCACCGAGTATTAAGCCTAGTTTACACGACGACATTGTGTTGCGCCACTCGTTGCGTCGAATGAGTTGCACGCAAATGGTTTCATATTTGACTGTAGACACGGCGAAACCAGTATGTACTTCAGTTTCGTCGTTTTGTGGGTCCTTGAGTCGTGTCTGAAATGAAAGTTTTGGCAGCTGCACGTCGCACGAGAAGTGAAGGAGTTAAAGTCTGTTGCGTGGAATCGGTGCATAAGAAAAAAATAAGAAACGTATTTCGATTCGTGACTGGATAAAGAAAAGACGTCAGCTTGGTTGCTCAGCATCATTGCTGAAATAATTTATAACGGAAGATCCCAGAAATTCTTTTAATTATCTCAGAATGTCACCAGAATTGTTCGCGTTTCTTCTAAACAGAGATAATTATGCGATAAGGAATAAAGGGACCGTAATGCATGAAGCACTATCGACAAGACTGAAATTATAAATCATATTGCGTGCACTACAATACAGAACACTCACCATGCTATAAGATACGGTTTTAGTTGGTAATGCCGCTATTTCATTAACACCAGTAATTATTAACATTAACAGTAATAATTATTAACATTAACAACAATAATTATTCGCAGCAGGCGCACTATGAAGAAAATGGTTTGTAAACTACTCTCTTGAAGACAGATCTGTACAGTGGTAATATTTCAAAATTCTAACATATGTTACATCTACATCTACATGATTACTCTGGAATTCACATTTAAGTGCTCGGCAGAGGGTTCATCGAACCACAATCATACTATCTTTCTACCATTCCACTCCCGCACAGCGCGCGGGAAAAACGAACCACTAAACCTTTCTGTTCGAGCTCTGATTTCTCTTATTTTATTTTGATGATCATTCCTACCTATATAGATTGGGCTGAACAAAATATTTTCTCTTTCGGAAGATAAAGTTAGTGACTAAAATTTCGTAAATAGATCTTGCCGCGACGAAAAACGTCTTTGCTTTAATGACTTCCATCGCAACTCGCGTATCGTATCTGCCACACTCTCTCCCCTATTACGAGTTGTTAATGGGGAGCACTGCAGCGGCGTTTTAAATAGATGAATACTGAATAAAGAATGCAGCTTCTTGAATTTGTATAGCCTTCCCCCCTGTCAACAATATTCCTTAACAAAGAGTTGGCCAACTCGAACGATGGGATTTTAGTCTTGTAGACGAGAGCATTTCCACAGGTAGAATTACACTTGCTGGTATTTTTCTTAATTCAGTTGTATATGTGCTCCTAAGTCAATAAATTTTGCCTTGCAGCTCAGATACTGTCAAACCATCTATGTTATGATCGCATATGACGGTCTCAGCGGCAGCAATAAGTTGCTTATTTTTGTAATCAGCATCACTGAAATTCCAAAAACACCTATGCAAAGCATAGATATCCAAAAAGCGAACATTATTCTCCGTTCCTCACTTCATATTTCACTTTGTATACACTCTACGAACACACATAACCTCAAAACTCATGCAACTAGTATCGCCAAAATTGGAACACGCCGAAAGTATTTAGTTTCACCGAGTTGCGCAAACGCGCAGCGCGCATGCGCAGTGGCCAGTAGCGCAGTTGCCTGCAACCTAGTATCGACGTGTAAACTAGCCTTTAATTAAAAATACGGATTGGTTGCAAAGTGAATATTAGTAACAGTGTAATGCACCATTACATACGAACGAATCCATTTCCGAGGGAAGTCCCTGGGAACTTTATTAATTCATGCTCTACTGAAATTTATTGCTCTGATGTGTATAAAAGTAATTTACGCAGACATTTTGCGCTTCTGACCACAAATAGTTAAAAATATTGACATAGCATTAGCTTATTTTCGGCGTCATTGTTGTATTTGAGTATCAATTTCTGGGAATAATATCAACTTTTAATGCATGGATTAACGATAATAGCTTTAACTTTTATTTGCATTTGAAACGTATTTAAAGATTATTGAAACCACAACGCAGTACACTACGCAAATTCGATACTACACGTCACATTTTCCCAATAATGCACAATATATTTATTTATAAGAAAGAAAATGTCGCTTCAAAGGGGCCACTTACAAATGAAATGTGATCGCTTTAACATCAGAGATCCGTAAATGATGTAACCTGCCATTTTTGATCAAAACATTTCCACCAGAAGCTAAAATTTGGGTCATCTAACATGACGGACGTCGGCTTTAAGTTTGTTACGTCACGACATTTCTACGTATTATTATTCGCATATCTACGGAGTGAGCATTCTGATGCGCAGAAGAATCCTATCCGCAACACCTCTTGCAGCTCAGGTGCCTGATTTTGGGGCGGCACAATTTAGCGCGTATAGCGCATAGGGTATTTTGAGTGTTATTATTTCGCTGCTTCAGATACGTCACCTTCAGAAGTACGATGAAACTATGTATACCCGTTTTACAAACATCTTAACAATTTCATACCAGGCATTGAAGTTGGCTTAAAGATATGAAGAGCAATACCGCGCGCTCTTGCCACAGAATCATAGTTTAGATTCCACTTTCTTTACGTTTTTTCGGTACCGGGATAAGAAGTGACAGTCAGCAATATTTTCTTTTTTACGTTTTCTGTCACACTTATTCAAATTTTTGAATATCTGTTCTAATGAAGTTCTTTACAATGACACTGTACGCTGCGCTGAGGTGTCACGAAAAATAATGTATTTGGAACTATTACATTGTTACAGTAAATACTGTAAGCGATTTGCACCATCTACTTGTTCATTAATATTTTCAATTTTTCGTTACATACCTTTCTGCTTTTTATAGACCAGTAAAATGTGTGTAACAGTTTTTCGCCATTTTATCAGAAAAGTAAAACCGTACACTAAGTATGAAAAGAAAAAAGAATGTACAAGATCGATGCTCCAATTTGGACGGATAAAAGAAGTGACAGCCAACAGAATTTTCTTTTAGGTTTTATGATACCCTGATCCATATTGTCGAGTCTGTTCTAATTAATGAAGCTACAGTTCCACTGAATAGGAAACTGCCCCATGCAGAAATACTTAGATACACATAAGGGTGTGAAAACTGGCATAAATTTGAGGAAAGTAGTCATACTGTCATATGAACAGAGTATCAATATGAATGCACTAGGAGCCTACTCAAACATACTTGCAAATTTATCTAGTACTTGTCTCGCAAAAACATGGCCATATAATAACAGAAATTACCTCTGTAATGTAACGCTTTGCAATACCGTGTCTTGATAATTTTCAGCATATAAAGATCTTCATATGAATATGACAGTTGCAGTTATACATTTACTGTACATACCTATGAAAAGCAACTGGCCCGCCTTCCACATGCTTCTCTTTATATCTGTAGCAACGACAAAACTGCACAATAGCTGTTACTAAAACTCAAACGTGCAGAAACGTATATAAGACAAGGTGAATACGTGTAATATTCATATGTTGCTATTACCACACGTTGTAGACAAGTAATGCCGTCTCAAAATGACGTGACTAGCCCGGTTTGATATAGAGAAAATGCACAATAGACTATGCACACTCCGTAGTTCCATGTTCCATGCTACCTATAAACTGGAGCCAAAGTAAATTATCGATGTTGAAAACAGACACTGCTATACTTAAACTACACCAAGAGAACTAACAGCAGATCGATGTTTTCTTATTGTATTCAATATTGTATGGTAAATTACGCTTAACAATTATGTAATATTTTATGCGGTTACTGTGCCAGAAACGAGAACGCTTTTTTACTTTATACGTTAGTAATAGGTTACATCAATGCAAAATAACATTTTACATTAAAGCTGTTAGAACGAAAGCAACTGATAATTTCTCAGAAGAGCTTTCCCGCCTGACCTCAATGACACACAAGTAAACAAGGAAACAGTGCCTATTGTGTTTCATTAATAGATGTGCATCTCATTAAGGCAACATGCAGAGTAATCGTCTCACACTAAAGTAATTATAGTTATTAAACACGAATGAAGCAGCAAATAGTGTCGTTTGTCAAATTGACGTACATTTGTACCTAATAAAGGTAATAACGTTGTCAATAACGATACAACTTTATACAATGGTTTTTAAGAACTCTGTTTCCACTGTAGTCCTCGGCTGCATAATCTGACATGGTCTGAAGCAGAAATGAGTGCAGGAGAACGTGCTGAAGACTGCACGGCTGCCGCAGCCGTAGCATCTGTCCATGGTTTCCCCACCCCGTCTGTTTTCCCTCCAGGCCATCGGCAGCTACGACCACGCCGCAGGGCCTAATACGAAGCGTTGATTGAAATCGCAACGCGACACGATCGCTCTCGAATTATTGAAAATTTCGAGAGCTGCAGATTGCGAGAGCATCATCCCCGCGGCGCCATTCGGCCCGAGGCCGGAAAAATAATGAGCTTCCTGGCCTCCGAAAATTGATTTCGGCGGAGAACCTAATTAAGCGGCGCAGATGAGAAAAAGGCGAGTTCCGCCAGTGCTGGCAAATTCCTTCCCGCGCAGAGAGTCTCCGGCGGGCGGCGAGTAAAGAGGCCCCGGCAAGACGCCGCAGCCGTCCGTTCGATACAGGCAGAGGTAATTCTGGCGGAAGAGGCACAAGCGGCTGTTGATGGGTGCGGGGTATTCGGTCCACGTTCCTACCGTATGTAACTGTAAGGAAGAGTGAGGTAGAGAAGCTATCAGCCTTGTTAAGAGGCTTCATTACTTATAACTTTCGACAATTTGTATGCATCGATATATAGCCGACAATATCGCTCGATTATTCCAGTCTTCCGATAATGAAGGAGAAGGTCAAACGCTGTATTTCAATTTTTAAAAGTTTTGAACACACCATAACGAGTTTAGGAGTCTCTACTCCATTCACAGGTGCACATCTGGCGTAGTGGCTCAGTGGTAAGGTACTGGTCTCTTTTTCGGTACGACAGTGGTTCAGATCATCATCCAGCTGTCCGGTTAAGGTTGCGTGTTATTTCTCTAAATTTTTTAGGACAAAGTACCGCAATGGTTACATTGGAAGGACGCTCCGAGTTCCTCCTTCGTAGTTCCCCAATTCAAGCTTCGTTCCATCACCAATGACATCATCATCGACGGGACGGGGAACTCTAATTTGCTTCCCCGTTTTCCTATTGTACAAATCATGTAGTAATTTACCGGGATCCAATTGCTTCTTTTTGCCACTGAAACCTGTGTGGTTTTACACACTGAAGCGCCAAACAAACTGGTACAGGGTTGGGTTGGGTTGTTTGGGGGAAGAGACCAGTAGGTCATCGGTCTCATCGGATTAGGGAAGGACGGGGAAGGAAGTCGGCCGTGCCCTTTCAAAGGAAGCATCCCGGCATTTGCCTGGAGCGATTTAGGGAAATCACGGAAAACCTAAATCAGGATGGCAGGACGCGGGATTGAATCGTGGTCCTCCCGAATGCGAGTCCAGTGTGCTAGCCACTGCGCCACCTCGCTCGGTGAACTGGTACCGGCTTGCGTATTCAAATACAGAGATATGTAAACAAGTAGAATGCAGCGCTGCCGTCGGCAACTCCTATAGAAGACAACAAGTGTCTGTTGCATTTGTAAGATCGGCTACTGCTACTACAATGGCAAGTTACCAAGATTTAAGTGACTTTGAACCTTGTGTTAGAGATGGAGCACGAGCGGTGGGACACAGAATCTCCGAGATAGCGATGAAGTGGGGATTTTCCCGTACGACCAGTTCACGAGTGTACCATGAATGTCAGGAATCCGGTAAAACATCAAATCTCCGACATCGCTGCGGCCAGAATAAGATCCAACAAGAACGGGACGAACGACTACTGAAGAAAATCGTTCAACGTGACAGAAGTGCAACCCTTCCGAAAATAGCTGCAGATTTCTATGCTGGACCATCAATAAATGACAGCGTGCGAACCATTCGACGAAACATAATAAATATGGGCTTTCGGAGCCGAATGCCGTGTTGTGTACACTTGATAAAAGCACGACACAAAGCTCTTCGCCTTGCCTGGGCCTGTCAACGCCTACACTGAACTGTCGATGACTGAAAACATTTTGCCTGGTCGGACGAGTCTCGTTTCTAATTCAGTGTAGCGGATGGACGTGTATGGATATGGAGACAACTTCATGACTCCATGTACACTGCATGTCAGCAGGGGACTGTTCAAGCTGGAGGAGGTTGTGTAACGGTGTGCAGCTGGAGTGATATGGGACCCCTAATAGATACGACTCTGACAGGTGACACGTATGTAAGCATCCTGTCTGATCACCTGTATCCATTCATGTCCATTGTGCATTCCGATGGACTTGGGCAATTGCAGCAGGATAGTGCGACACCCCACACGTCCAGAAGTGCGATGGAGTGGCTCCAGAAACATTCTTCTGAATTTAAATAATTCCAGTGGCCACCAAAACCTCCAGAAATGAACATTATTGAGCATATATGATATATCTTGCAACGTGCTGTGCAGAAGAGATCTCCACCCCTCTAACTCTTACGGGTTTATGGACAGCCCTGCAAGATTCATATTGTCAATTCCTTCCAACACTGTTTTATACATTTCTTGAGTCCATCACACGTTGTGTTGCGGCACTTCTGTGTTTTCGCCGGAGCCCTACACGATATTAGGCAAGTGTACCAGTTTCTTGGCTCTTCAGCGTATGAAAGATAATCTCTAGAACTGCTCTCACTTTGGTTTTCCAAAAAGTTAAAATATATTTCTGAAATTGTGAAGTTCAGGTGGTGAACAAGAAATTCCCTTTTGGTGAGAAGAATGGTTGAAATCGAACAAAAACGTTCGTCGGTAATTACATACAGGGTGTTCCGAAATTACCGTCACAAAGTTCAAGCACTTGTAGAGAGGAACGAGTAAATAATATTTTGAATAGGAGTCCATGTCCTGAAACGTCATCCAACGATGCTACAAAGAGTCAAAGTTATAGGCGTCAGCGTCTGTAGATGTACGTTTGTATATACAGAGCGATTACATGACAATGTTACAAATTTTCAAGGGCAATGGAGACGGATAAATGTCAATCTGAGATAAAAGTCCCTGGTTGTGAAACAAACGAGTCGAAAGTTACAGGCGAAAATCATTCTTATAACACTGGCAGTGGAATACATGTACTGGTAGTGTTATTGCTAAGAATATAGGGTACGCAAATTTCAGCGCTGGTAGTATGAACGAAAACAAGAGAAAATGTCTAGTAACTTGGGCTCTAAAATGCTTAACTTAAGAGCAATGACACTTGTTGAATAGAAGAGAGATATTTCACACTAATGAAGGTAAATCCGTACAGAAACCTCTGAAAGTTGCATACCCTACATTCTTAGCAGCAACAGTACCGGTGCATGCAGGCTGATCAGCCAAAACATTGTGACCACTGCCCAACGCGACGTTGGATGCCGCCTGGTGGCGTTGTGGACACGTGACGAGTAACAAGAGTATGTGAGTGGAGCATACATGCATGGAGAATCACCCTAGCAAAGATATGGGCAGCAAATGGGGAAATGCATTGAAATGAGCAACTTTGGCAAAGGGCAGATTATTACTATGCACGACCTACGAACGAATATCTCGAAATCGGTGAAGCTGGTCGAATGTTGACGTGCTACTGTCGTGAGCATCTGCGGAAAGAGGTAGGAGTACTGTGAAACTACCACTAGGCGTAAAATGGTTCGACGTTTACGACTCTTCACAGAATGTGGGGTTCAGAGGCTTGTCTGCTCTGTAAATCTGGGTAGATGGTGACGCGTGGCATCTCTGCCGAAAGAGCACAATGCTGGTGCACTTAAAAGTGTTTCGGAGCACACCGCTCATTGCACGTTATTGAACATAGAGCTCCGCAGCAGACAACACCTACGTTTTCAGATGTTGAGCCAACGACATCCTCAATTACAATTGAAGTGGGCATGGGACCATAGTGATTCGACCGTCGATCAATGGAAAGCTGTCGGCTCTTCAGGTGAATCGCATTTTTGCTACATTAGGTCGCTGGTCATCTCCACAAACGCCGTCATCGGTGTGAACGGCGGCTCGAAACGTGCAACGCGCCGTGGACGCAGGCTGGGGGGGAGCAGTGCTACGCTACGGGAGACATACACCTGCTCTTACGTGGGACCTGTGGTAGTAACCGAAGACATACTGACAGCTGCGAACAACCTGGATCCCATCACGTTTTATGTCTTCCCAAACAGCTGTGTCATCTTTCAGTAGTATAACTGTCCGTGTTTCGGAGCCAAAACCATGCCACAGTGGTTTGAGGAGTGTTGTAGTGAAATTGTGTTGATGTCTTGGCGACCAAATTCTCCTGATGTAAATCGTATGGAACCCATCTCGGCTGCAATCGGGTGCCATTATCTCGTATGCAGATCAGTGGCTCGTTATTTACACGAAGTACTTGACCTGTTCTTGTACATCTAATGTCATATTCCTCAGCAAACCTACCAACAAACTGTCGGACCTCTGATACGCGTAATACGTGATGTTTTTCGTTCCAAAGACTAACAAACAATCTGTTAAGCAGGTGCTCTTGATGTTTTTGCTCATTAGCGTATTCCACTGTCATAAGTATGAGATTTTCACTTTTAACTTCTGGCTCCTTCGTTTCCTAAACAGGGACCCTTACCTCTAACTGATACATTTATCCTTCTCCATCATCCATGAAAATTAGTAATATCATCACAAAATAACGCTTATACACATAAATTTACAGGCGCAGGCGCCTATAACTTTGACGCATTGTAGCATAGTTGAATGACGTTTCTGGACATGGGTTCCTATTCAAAATATTATATACTCACTCCCATTTACAAGTACTAGAAGTTTTTAACGGGAATTTTCGAACATCCTGTGTTTTAGGTGATTGCTAATACAAGGTGTTACAACTTACATCAAAAGTTCTGATACTCGTAACATATTGCATTGCAAAAGGAATCTTAACACACTGAATCAGTAGAAGCATTTGAAATGTGGTGATAAGAATGTTTAAAAATTAAGAGGACACATCGATTACAAAACGTGCTAAAAAGAATAGGTGGAAAAAGTCTGTGCATGACCCATACCATAATAACGGCTGCATTCAGGAATACGAGGTGCATTCAAGTTCTAAGGCCTCCGATTTTTTTTCTCCGGACTGGAAAGAGATAGAAACATGCGCATTCTTTTAAAATGAGGTCGCGTTCATTGTCAATACGTCCCAGAGATGGCAGCACCGTACGGCAGATGGAATTTTACTACCAGCGGCGAGAATGAGAACTGTTTTAAATACTTAAAATGGCGACGATTTCCTTACTTGAACAGCGTGCAATCATTCATTTTCTGAACTTGCGTGGTGTGAAACCAATTGAAATTCATCGGCAGTTGAAGGAGACATGTGGTGATGGAGTTATGGATGTGTCGAAAGTGCGTTCGTGGGTGCGACAGTTTAATGAAGGCAGAAAATCGTGTGACAACAAACCGAAACAACCTTGGGCTCGCACAAGCCGGTCTGACGACATGATCGAGAAAGTGGAGATAATTGTTTTGGGGGATCGCCGAATGACTGTTGAACAGATCGCCTCCAGAGTTGGCATTTCTGTTGGTTCTGTGCACACAATCTTGCATGACGACCTAAAAATGCGAAAAGTGTCATCCAGGTGGGTGCCACGAATGCTGACGGACGACCACATGGCTGCCGTGTGGCATGTTGCCAAGCAATGTTGACGCGCAACGACAGCATAAATGGGACTTTCTTTTCGTCGTTTGCGAGAATGGATGAGACGTGGATGCCATTTTTTAATCCAGAAACAAACGCCAGTCAGCTCAATGGAAGCACACAGATTCACCGCCACCAAAAAAATTTCGGGTAACCGCCAGTGCTGAAAAAATGATGGTGTCCATGTTCTGGGACAGCGTGGGCGTAATCCTCACCCATTACGTTCCAAAGGGCACTAAAGTAACAGGTGCATCCTACGAAAATGTTTTGAAGAACAAATTCCTTCCTGCACTGCAACTAAAACGTCCGGGAAGGGCTGCGCGTGTGCTGTTTCACCAAGACAACGCACCCGCACATCGAGCTAATGTTACGCAACAGTTTCTTCGTGATAACAACTTTGAAGTGATTCCTCATGCTCCCTACTCACTTAACCTGGCTCCTAGTGACTTTTGGCTTTTTCCAACAATGAAAGACACTCTCCGTGGCCGCAGATTCACCAGCCGTGCAGCTATTGCCTCAGCGATTTTCCAGTGGTCAAAACAGACTCCTAAAGAAGCCTTCGCCGCTGCCATGGAATCATGGCGTCAGCGTTGTGAAAAATGTGTACGTCTGCAGGGCGATTACGTCGAGAAGTAACGCCAGTTTCATCGATTTCGGGTGAGTAGTTAATTAGAAAAAAAATCGGAGGTCTTAGAACTTGAATGCACCTCGTATTTAACCTGGTATTGGAGGGCCCATCAGAAGGTAAAAATTATGAGGGCAGACCAACATGGAAATATGAAAAGCAGATTACAGGTGGTTTTGTAGGTGTAGTAGTTACATAGAGATAATAAAATATCCCACAAGACAGCAAATCACGGACAGCATGAACCCAGTAGAAACACAGGTATAGATTGCTGTGCAGACAGAATGTGACACGGATAGCTATTTTCTTCCTAAATCAGAGGCTCGCAAGACCACTCACTTCACGAGGCGTAGCAATGAAGTTTTAATTATCACATAAGAAAACACGCGTAAAGTTATGAAAATGATTGCCTGTTTTCATACTGTTTCATTTTCTAAAGTATCTGTTCATTTTCAACCCATGGATTAAAAAAAATAATAAATCAACTCAGGTAATAACTTAAAAATGAGAACGACTCAAAAAATTGATTATAAAAGAAGGAATCAACTCAGGTAATAGCTTGGAAATGAAACGACTCAGTTAATGGTTTGAAAATGACAAATACGTTCAAAACTACTCACCATGAACTCAAATATGAACGTAACTGAAACAGAAAACTAAACAAATAGTAAGAAAACAAGTTTTAATTGCTTAATTATATTGGGTGACAATTAAAACCGTTTGAGTACCACTGCAGTGTGCTGAATTTCAAACCCAAAACTAGCGACGTGTTCCAGTGATGAAAGCACTGGACTTGCAGTTGAGAAGAGAGGGATTTAAGTTCCCATTCGGTGTCGCACTCTGAAAGGTGGTCGCTTTGTCGCAAGATCCTTTTATCCATGGCGCACCCGATCTGTGCGAAACTCTCTTGTAGAATCACAAACGATCAGCCACCTTTCGTCCTGCCTGCAGGAGCAGTATGTCTCTGCCAGACAGGAGAGAGTAGGTAGGTATTTCTGGTGCAACGGCAAGAGCATTGATCGATGTCGGTCAATCAGAGCGCTGAGAGCTCATCGTGCGGTGTGTTGCCTCATGCAGGACCTGGCCAGCACATTGTAGTTGAAGTTTCCACATTCTTGTCTTGTGTGTCTGACATGGGTGTACTCGACTAGCAACATTCAAAAGAATGGTGACATTTCAGCAAGCTGCGAGTATTCGAGTTTCACTCACATTATTGGAAACCGCGCAAGCGTTGAAGTTAGAAAAATCTTGTCCTTTTAAATACCGCGGTCCCTCCATTCTTGGCTTTGTGGCTTTGTTCTCTTTTCATATTGCTTCGAAGCACGTGATGATCAGTATCCATCTCTTAATTAACCATCTGTAAATTCAAGTGACTTAAACAAGGCTACTTTTAAAAGTAAGTAAATTTATTTTTACATCATTTTGTGCTATGATTCCCGGAAGAGTTGTTGATTATCTGTATTTAACCATAACGTTTGACGTTGTATATCATACGTTTGGGCTTCACGAATTCATTATCTTTCACCTTTCCTTTGACCACAAATTCTATCACTTGTACCTTACCTCCACCTGTTTCAGACAAAACGTGTTCCATTCACTTCCATTACTATTTTCTTAGGGGTTATGCTACGAATTTTTGGAGTGCTTGCACTTATTTTCAGTAATAAATTTTCAAAAATTCAAGTAAGACCACGTTGATGCAGTGTTTCGAGTTATACGGTGGCGGAGACGGTGTCAAGGTAAATTATCGCTTTCACTACGCTCCCCCCCCCCTTTTCTCTCTCTCTCTCTGTCTCTGTTTCTCTCTGTTTTCAGGTTGTTAGGCAGTGTACGCAAGAGATGACAAACACATTTGCCCTGCGCAAATCGATCCTACAAAGCGTAATTTTAATGCAATTTGAAGCCGTGTAGAAGGTAATCGCAGTTAATGTCATAGTTCATTACTTAATTACATATTATGGCACCCCCTTCCCTTTCCGCTGACCTTATCACCGGTGCCAAGTCTTAATCTTCCTTCGTGCTTCTTCGAGTAGCAAGTGTTGATCTTCGTTTCTGGTATTTTCCGTTTCATTTAAAGAACATTATATTTATGTTTCAACAAGGGTTTCTGACAAAATAAACCAATTTTGAGCGAATCCATCATTATCGTGCAACATAAAATTGTTACAGTGGGCTATATGGTACTTTTCTTATTCTGGCATCAACAAAAATGAAATTACAAGCAAGGACCCTGTGTCACTGTCGTCACGGAAAAAACGCATTTATACAACTAAGTAATCTTAGAGTAATGTAGATTTGTGCGTTCCAAACAGCTAAGTGGAGAGCGCACTAAGTATGCAGAGTAGTGACGCCCAGCAACAGTATCTACAGGAGGTTGTTCAGTCACTGTATGGCCGTTACTTTATAAGGCATGAACTTGAGTTTTTCCCCAACTTGCGGTAGAATGTGGCAAGGGGCTTTGTACTTTGGAAATCGTTGTTGCTGTTGTTACTAATGCCTCATGCTCTGTGATACCAGATTCGGTGTGGATACCCTCAAACAGATCATTAGTAATGTTAAGCCCACCACTAACAAAACTGAAGTTATCCCTGATGACTGTTGGATGACTAAATTATCCTCCGATGTTTACATTATGATTAGGGGACTTAAGTGCTAATGAACTCAAGTTCTATTCGTAGTTGTCTGTTACGTGAGGAAGTGAGTGTTGTGGTCGATAGAAGGGTCTAACTATAACTTAATGTCCTTTCCGGATAATGAGTCTTGCCATAATAATCTCGCGGATTATCTTGATGGATTTGAGTTTGTTGTCTACTGCGGTAAATAAAACTACATTTCCCATTAGCCTATCCTTTCTACATGTGCTTAAATGTTCCCTAAAAATCTCACTGATTTCAGGTTTTAACCATCTTTCTGCACATAGTTTTATGCGAGTTTCACTTAATTTCTGAAGCATTTCAAACTTTGGGCACTTTCTTGCAAATGTACCTATAATTCACCACTAGGATTTTAAGAATCTCTCCTGTAGGGGGCATTTCTTTGGCTCTTACAGCGCCACTTTTGGGACTACTACAGCTACCGTAATCTGGTCTGGATAGGAAGTCGGCCAGTCTAAGAAAAGGGCCTTTGCAGTCTCTCGTTCAAGACTTCCACTTGATTCAGCACCAGGGGCTCGTGATCTGTTCCGGGGAAAATTCTGCAGTTTGTGAACTTTATTGAAACTCCATGAGCAAGGTTCTTAAGGTTCTTTGCCAGTCGCTGGAATTATCCAAGTGTGACCTCAGTGCCCAGACGACAGGAATGGCCGGCCGGGGTAGCCGAGCGGTTCTAGGCCCTACAGTCTGGCACCGCGCGACCGCTACGGTCGCAGGTTCGAATCCTGTGGATGTGAGTGATGTCCTTAGGTTAGTTAAGTTTAAGTAGTTCTAAGTTCTAGGGGACCGATGACCTTAGAAGTTAAGTCCCATAGTGCTCAGAGCCATTTGAACCATTTTGAACGACAGGAATCGTTACACCACTGTGTGCCAGAATCTGCGATTGGTTGCACTCTGTTCCCCCAGTAACTGCCAGAATAGCCTGTTTGACATGCTCGATGAGGCCTTCGCGCATACACACAGAGCGCACTTGGTGTTACTTCCCATCCCTTGCAGCCATTTCTTGAAGGGGTACCGTTATTCGCCACACGTTTTAACTGTTTGTTGTTAATAGACCTTTCTTTTTGCGGTTTGTCCACTTTTGACGCCGGAGACAATATGGGTTCGAACATGTGAACTGAGTCTCACTGGCTCAGTTTGAGTTTCTGTGGGAGACAGAGTCTCAGACTCGTTGATTTGGGGGTATGGGTTCTGTCACTGGCTCCCCTGCACGTGGCATCTAGACCTAGCATTGACGCGCCAATCACATTCAGCTGGATGAGTAGTGGTAGGCCCTATTCTCTCCTGTGTCAGCATGGGAGGAAAGTATTTGAGGTACACTGGGTATCTCTGGTGCATGACTGCCGCTAGTTCTCACAACATAATCATTCGCAACAGGTTCCCATCGCTTGACAGTAGTCAGGGCAATCAACAGCTCCTTCTGAAGGATAACTAACTGATCCGTGCCTGAGAACAACGTACAGAATGGGGCTGCATTGTGGCTGGTAAATTAGTTTACAGAATAGTTAAATAACGACTTTAAAATAAGAGTGGTGATCCTGCTTTAATGTTGGGTTTGATGTGTTACAAGTATTATAAATAGCCTTTTAGAACTGAAGCGATTAACTGCCAAAAAGAAGTGTTTATTACCACAGTAGAAAAAAGTTGGTATAAAACTTACTATTTCGCTGAAACATTTCCCTCCTGCTCCATCTCTTTATAACCCTGGTTACGAATAACGTGGAATTGGGGAGGGAGACCAGAACACTGACTCATGTGCAGAGTAAGTTTGAAATCTGTAAGTGGACTTCCTTTTAAATAACGTCACAGAAGTGCGGCGCTAGTTTCAGCTTTCTTTTTATACATTCATCGCGTTAATTCAATCTTTCAAGTGGTCATCCTCTTTTAGGTAATCATCCAAATTCTTTTAAATGACGTCACAGAAGTGCGGCGCTAGTTCCAGCTTTCTTTTTATACATTCATCGCGTTAATTCAATCTTTCTTTTAATACATTCATAATACAGATTCTACATATGGGGAAAATGACATTAGCATATTTTCCATTATTCAGCATGTGGTTAAGACAAAGTGGGAATAATAGAAATGACATGGTGTTGATGATGAGATAACTTTTGTTGTGCGTATAGCGAATAGTGTGGGCTCCTGGTAACACTAAGTGGAAGTTTTGAATAATGTCCAGGGATTTTATCATAAAAATGGTGGATTATGCATGGGAAATAACTAGCGGATGGGGTGTAGGAGTTGGTAAACTTCTGGGATTTAAGATGTATAAGGAAATAATAGGTTGGAGCCGTTGTATGGGATGGAAGAGGAAAGCTGGGTTATTAATGATGGACAGTGTAAACCTGTAAAATGATGACACACACACTGTGAGATAGAGGCGACTAAATATACGCTGTAAAATGGTACGGGTTCTGGGAGATGGGAGTATTAGAAGCGCGCGAGCAGACCACGTTTCTGGAGGATGAGAGATACCATAATCTGTTAGGGAATATAGGACAGATGAAGGTGATGCAAGTTTCCAGAATGAAGCTTTCGATTTACAGCGGACAGTGCGTTGTTTTCAAACTTCCTGGCATAGTGAAACTCTGTCCCGGACTAGGACTCCAAACTGGAACGTTGCCTTCTGCGGGCAATGCTCTTACCGACTGCGCTATCCAGGCATTACTCACGGCCCGCCATGCGTTTCGAGCAGATGGTGAATTTATGCGTTGATAGAGAAAGCGTGATGGAGTGAAAGTCATTTACACTACTGGCCATTAAAATTGCTGCACCACGAAGATGACGTGTTACAGATGCGAAATTTAATCGACAGGAAGAAGATGTTGTGATATGCAAATGATTAGCTTTCCAGAGCATTCACGCAAGGTTGTCGCTGGTGGCGACACCTACAACGTGCTGACATGAGGAAAGTTTCCAACCGATTTCTCATACATAAACAGCAGTTGACCGGTGTTGCCTGGTGAAACGTTGCTGTGATGCCTCGTGTAAGGAGGAGAATGCGTACCATCACGTTTCCGACTTTGATAAAGGTCGGGTTGTAGCCTATCGCGATTGTGGTTTATCGTATCGCGACATTGCTACTCGCGTTGGTCGAGATCCAATGACTGTTAGCAGAATATGGAATCGGTGGGTTCAGGAGGGTAATACGGAACGCCGTGCTGGATCCGAACGGCCTCGTATCACTAGAAGTCGAGATGACAGGCATCTTATCCGCATGGCTGTAACGGATCGTGCAGCCACGTCTCGACCCCTGAGTCAACAGATGGGGACGTTTGTAAGACAACAACCATCTGCACGAACAGTTCGACGACGTTTGCAGCAGCATGGACTATCAGCTCGGAGACCATCGCTGCGGTTACCCTTGACGATGTATCACAGAGAGCAGCGCCTACGATGGTGTACTCAACGACGAACCTGGGTGCACGAATGGCAAAACGTCAGTTTTTCGGATGAATACAGGTTCTGTTTACAGCACAATGATGGTCGCATCCGTGTTTGGCGACATCGTGGTGGACGCATATTGGAAGTCTGTATTCGTCATTGCCATACTGGCGTATCACCCGGCGTGATGGTATGGGATGCCATTGGTTACACGTCTTGGTCACTTCTTGTTCGCACTGACGGCACTTTGAATACTGGACGTTTCATTTCAGATGTGTTACGACCCGTGGCTCTACCCTTCATTCATCCCTGCAAAACCCTACATTTCAGCAGCATAATGCACAACCGCATGTTGCAGATCCTGTACAGGCCTTTCTGGATACAGAAAATGTTCGACTGCTACCTTAGCCAGCACATTCTCCAGATCTCTCACCAACTGAAAACGTCTGGTCAATGGTGGCCGAGCAACTGTCTCGTCACAATACGCCAGTCACTACACTTGATGAACTGTGGTATCGTGTTGAAGCTGCATTGGCAGCTGTACCTGTACACGCCATCCAAGCTCTGTTTGAGTCAATGCCCAGGCGTGTCAAGACCGTTATTACGGCCAAAGGTGGTTGTTCTGGGTACTGATTTCTCAGGATCTATGCACCCAAATTGCGTGAAAATGTAATCACATGTCAGTTCTAGTATAATATATTTACCCAATGAATACCCGTTTATGATCTGCATTTCTTCTTGGTGTAGTAATTTTAATGGGCAGTAGTGCATATTTTAGAGAGAGATGAAAAATAACAATTCCCTCTTCATCCTTGATTGACTAAGGTTGTGTGCTGCCTGTGAAGGTGTCGTTGTCGACGCTAAATTCGGCCCGTCCATTGTTCCTTTCATCCATTGTTTCCAGTTAGAAACTACTCCTACAGTCAGGGCAGCACAGTCAACTATGTTGGGAATACATAAGCGGCTTGGTTACTGCCACCTCGGATTTATCTTGCCAGATGCAGAGTTTCTGACAGTAGACCGTCACATGTTTCCGCGCAACTGCAGCACACTTTTGCGCGCGACCATCAGAGCGCTTTGCGCGAACGTGGCTGCAGGAACAACAAAAGCGCTACGCAGAGACAATCTTAAGCCGGGCCCACTCCAGAGATTACACTCCCACAGCGCAGAAGTTCTTTCATCTCTGTGCCTCGCCAGACGCCTGCGTTCCGCTATGTTAGGCGCGCTTCGTGTGGGGAGCTAAGAGCGTTTATCTCTCGCAGAAGCAACGACCACAACGGTTTTTGTACTCGCAGCTTTATGGAGATACTCTGAAGCTGAGTTTCCACACGGATATGGAAGCTGCCCGCCGGTTCTCAGAGTGTTGCCTCTCAAATTAGGTCTGCAAATGAAATTTCCTTTCTGAAACATTTTTGAAGTGAGTAGATACGTATAATGAAAGCGAATCTAGCCAGTACATCAGCGATTTAATATTAAATACTTGACTGTATAATAACAAAATTATGCACAACAAAGCAGACTGATGAAGAGCCGAGAAAACAGAATAACATTATCTTCGACCTTTCGTGTAGTACGTTGCGGGTAAGCCTCCAACAGTAGATGATAAAAATTGCAACCATTTGCTCAGGAAGTAATGGTTCGCAGTCCCATAAGTACAGCAGCCACACACATCTTATCTTGAGGTTACTAATCATTTTATGCTTCAAAGGTGTCTCATCATAAATAAAAATGTCTTTATACGGGTAGTAACGACTCTAAAAGTCAAGTTTTACCTATTAGGTCGTTACTTTGCCGCAAATTGTGTTTAAAAGAGCACTGTAAAATAAAACATCCCTTCATGACGCGTCTCTGATTCGATAACATTCGTAGACGTATAGCCAGACAGCTTGCTCCCTACAGAGCTTGCCACAATTAGCGGTATAAGGTATAAATCGGGAATTTAACAAAAATGTTGCTTTAGTAACTAAACCAGATAAAAGGAATAATGTAATAGTTGCTCATAAGAGCAAATATATCGCTGAAACTAATAGGTTTTTTGAGAAAAAAAGAGAGATTGACTCGGGCCCGACTGCTAGTTTGCAAAAATAAATTAGGAACGGCTTACAAAATACTAAAAAATTGGTTGGAGGACTATGTAACAGAAAGCTCGTCATATTGAGGAATCCAAAACCACCAGTTTTGAGGAGCCAGTTTAAGGTCCATAAAGACGGACACTTAATTCGTCCCATTGTCGAAAGTACTGGCAGTGCTCACCACAAGTTTGCCAGGTCTCTGCATACAAAGCTGAAAGAAGTATATGTGTTTGAAGAGTTTTCCGCTCAAAATTCAGTAGATTTGATTTACAGATTGACAACTATCACATACTCTCCGCGGGCCAAGATATCAGTATTTCATATTCTAATCACACGGTTGACACTACTTTGGAGACAGTTGAAAATAATTTGCTTCTTCACACAATGTTGACAGATCCTCAGATTTCTGAAGTTATGTTGTTGCTTCGAATTGTGCTTGGAGGCAATTACTTCATGCTCAACGCCAAATTATATATGGAGCCTTTCTGCTTGGCCATAGGTAGTCTCCTCGCTGGCATTTTAACTGCCATTTTCATAAACTTCCTCGAAGAACATTTCTTCAAGAGTAATTCAGGAGCTAAAAACAAATATTAGCTTCTATGCTCGGTACGTTGACGATATTTTTTTTTGTATTCGAAGATACTTATGAAGAATTAGATCAACTGACTCATACTTTCAATAGAATTGGAGAAGAGAAACGGTGATTTGAATTTCCTTGATCTCACTTTGGGTATAAATGCGATAAAATTTACTTCAGAATCTTTCGCAAGCAAACTCTTTTCAGGTAAAACCGTGCCGATTCAATCGGCTCAGTCATGAACACACGATTTAGCCTTTTCCCAGTCTAATAATCATCGTGCCTTGTTTTCTCAGTTAACGGAGGGGAATTTTCGGGAAGAGGAAATTTGGTTAAAACTATTGCCAGTAATAACGGCTACGAACGGTCATTAAAAGACCGAACACTGGATACGAAAACAGCTAAAAAATATTCCATCCTAGGAGATCACAAACTGGAGAAAGAAGGTAAAGAGGAAGGGAATTTCCTTTGCATACCGTTTCTCATATAAGATAAGCTGAGTTTACTAAGAAATATTACTGTACAGTTTAGTTTTAAACTAACAACAGTCTTGTCAAAAATTTAATTCACACCTTAAAGAGAAATCACGTAACATTTTCTCAATCAGTGACCTATGAAATGAGATGTAATGGTTGACCCTGGTTCTACACAGGCTGCCTCGTGATGACTGGGTGTTGTGTGATGTCCTTAGGTTAGTTAGGTTTAAGTAGTTCTAAGCTCTAGGGGACTGATGACCATAGATGTTAAGTCCCATAGTGCTCAAAGCCATTTGAACCATTCTACACAGGGCAGATGGGAGGAGCAGTCAAATTTAGATTCAGAGAACATTTATTAGGTAAAGGAGGAGGTAACGTTCATTGCCCTGCTCACGCCGAACATTTTATACAGTGTACGCACTCCCGTGTTAAATTCGGGAGGACGATGGTTTAAACCTGCGTCCGGCATTCCAGATTTAGGTTTCCTGTGATTTCCCTAAATTGCTGCAGGAAATGCCGGGATGGTTCCTTTGAAAGGACACGGCAGATTTCCTTCCCTATCCTTGACACAATCCTAGCTTATCCCCGGTCAAATGACCCCGATATCGACGGGACGTTAAACTCAACCTTCCTTCCTTTCTTTCCTTTCCCTATTAATTTGGAAGACCTTGTTATTTTGCATAGGGAAGAGAAGGGTTTTAAATTGGAATTTGATTAGATGTGAATTCTGCGGAAAAACGATGTTAAGGATTTTGGTCTTTAATTTAGTGGGTCCGTTCTTTTAGCCTTATTACATACAGGCGTCACCTGGGCTATTTCTAGTCGCTTGGGACTTTGTGCTTGGATGCAATTTCAGTATGTATTCATGCTAACTAAGGCGCCGATGCCGTAGGGCACTCTTTGTAAGAGCGAACTAAGATTCCATCCGGACATAGCGACTTATTTTTTTTCAACTCTTTGAATAGTTTCTCTATGCAAGGAATGGTTATTAGCATGCTGTCCGTACAGGAGTCTGTTCGATGGTCAAACGACGGTGAGCAATAGCTTAAACGCGACATTTACAACTTCGGATTTCGTATTGCTATCTTCAGCTGCCACATCATACTGGTCAACAAGTGACTGGATGAAAATCTTAGACCCGCATAACGATTTTATATAGTCCCAAAATTTCCTCGGTTTCTCGGCCACAACCTTTGTTAACGCCTGAAGGTGGTAGTTGTTGTATACTTCGCGCATACATCTTTTCACACTTTTCGTCAACATTGACTCTGTACAATGCTCAGGTAAATGAACATAGTGCCGATACCTGTAAAAATTAACAGGCGTTGTCTGTTGCCTAAAAGATCGCACTCAGTGCTTCTCACTGGCCGTATGACAGCATGGTCCTCCCCAGCATGCATCTAAATTGAGAAAGATAAGAAGGTCTTACTTTTCACAAACTGTTGTTGTTGTGGTCTTCAGTCCTGAGACTGGTTTGATGTAGCTCTCCATGCTACTCTATCCTGTGCAAGCTTCTTCATCTCCCAGTACCTACTGCAACCTACATCCTTTTGAATCTGCTTGGTGTATTCACCTCTTGGTCTCCCTCTACGATTTTAACCCTCCACGCTGCCCTCCAATACTAGATTGGTGATCCCTAGATGCCTCAGAACATGTCCTACCAACCGATACGTTCTTCTAGTCAAGTTGTGCCAAAAACTTATCTTCTCCAAAATCCTATTCAACACCTCCTCATTAGTTATGTGATCTACCCATCTAATCTTCAGCATTCTTCTGTAGCACCACATTTCGAAAGCTTCTATTCTCTTCTTGTCTAAACTATTTATCGTCCACGTTTCACTTCCATACATGGCTACACTCCATACAAATACTTTCAGAAACGACTTCCTAACACTTAAATCAATACTCGATGTTAACAAATTTCTCTTCTTCAGAAACGCTTTCCTTCCCATTGCCAGTCTACTTTTTTATATCCTCTCTACTTCGACCATCATCTGTTATTTTGCTCCCCAAATAGCAAAACTCCTTTACTACTTTAAGTGTCTCATTTCCTAATCTAATACCCTCAACATCACCCGGCTTAGTTCGACTACATTCCATTATCCTCGTTTTGCTTTTGTTGATGTTCATCTTATATCCTCCCTTCAAGACACCATCCATTCCGTTCAACTGCTCTTCCAAGTCCTTTGCTGTCTCTGACAGAATTACAATGTCATCGGCGAACCTCAAAGTTTTTATTTCTTCTCCATGGATTTTAATATCTACACTGAATTTTTCTTTTGTTTCCTTCGCTGCTTGCTCAATATACAGATTGAATAACATCGGGGAGAGGCTACAGCCCTGCCTCACTCCCTTCTCAACCACCGCTTCCCTTTCATGCCCCTCAACTCTTATAACTGCAATTTGGTTTGTATACAAATTGTAAATAGCCTTTCGCTCCCTGTATTTTACCCCTGCCACCTTCAGAATTTGAAAGAGAGTATTCCAGTCAACATTGTCAAAAGCTTTCTCTAAGTCTACAAATGCTAGAAACGTAGGTTTGCCTTTCCTTAATCTAGCTTCTAAGATAAGCCGTAGGGTCAGTATTGCCTCACGTGTTCCAATATTTCTACGGAATCCAAACTGATCTTCCCCAAGGTCGGCTTCTACTAGTTTTTCCATTCGTCTGTAAAGAATTCTCGTTAGTGTTTTGTAGCCATAACTTATTAAACTGATAGTTCGGTAATTTTCACATCTGTCAACACCTGCTTTCTTTGGGGTTGTTATATTCTTCTTGAAGTCTGAGGGTATATCGCCTGTCTCATACATCTTGCTCACCAAATGGTAGAATTTTGACAGGACTGGCTCTCCCAAGGCCGTCAGTTGTTCTAATGGAATGTTGTTTACTCCGGGGGCCTTGTTTCGACTCAGGTCTTTCAGTGCTCTGTCGAACTCTTCACGCAGTATCATATCTCCCATTTCATCTTCATCTACATCCTCTTCCATTTCCATAAGTACATCGCCCTTGTATAGACCCTCTATATACTCCTTTCAACTTTCTGCTTTCCCTTCTTTGCTTAGACTGGGTTTCCATCTGATCTCTTGATATTCATACAAGTGGTTCTCTTTTCGCCAAAGGTCTCCTTAATTTCCCTGTAGGCAGTATCTATCTTACTCCTAGTGAGATAAGCCTCTACATCCTTACATTTATCCTCTAGCCATCCCTGCTTAGCCTTCTTGCACTTCTCATTTTTGAGGCGTTTGTATTCCTTTTGCCTGCTTCATTTACTTCATTTTTATATTTTCTCCTTTCATCAATTAAATTCAATATTTCATCTGTTACCCAAGGATTTCTACTAGCCCTCGTCTTTTTACCTACTTGATCCTCTGCTGCCTTCACTACGTCATCCCTCAAAGCTACCCATTCTTCTTCTACTGTATTTCTTTCCCCAATTCCTGCCATTTGTTCCCTTACGCTCTCCCTGAAACTCTGTACAACTCTGGTTTAGTTAGTTTATCCAGGTCCCATCTCTTTAAATTCCCACCTTTTCACAAGCTGTACTATTAAATTTCTGTGGTAACCTGTTTCCCAATCACCCACGTGTTAGCAACAAACACAACAAACAGCGTTGTCTAAACTGCAAACTGGAGCCAGAAATGACATCCCCGTTGCAGCTGTTTGTAGAAGTCGAGACTTGTGACACCAAAATGTGCAGGTTGGGATGTACGACGTCTGCTGTGACGCATGAAGCTTGCTTTGATATGTCAGGCTGCAGTGCAGTCATCTGCCAGTGCTTCGCTGCAGTGGTGTGGTAGAAGGTGTTTGATGGTGACCTATCACTAAAACATTTCTAAATGATAAAATTATAAACAGCCGACCAGTTGCAATGGATAAAGAATTCTTTACCTAGGTTTCAACAAATTTAAATTTATCTTCTTCAGAAGGTGGCAATTTTACATTAGTATGGACTAATGTACCATCGCCGTTTTTGCAAATGTCGGCATAGATCCATTTGTCAAAATTAAAATATATCCCTAGAAATAGGGTTTTTCACGTAAATATAAATTAGTACATGGATGTTGCGGGGCTCACAACCGGCAGAGTCGTGAAACCGTTGCTGTTGTGCAGCTATGTTTAAAATACTGAAATTTCTAAATGAATAAGTTAGAGCAAAGGACTCGGAAGTGAAGTTGAACCGACTGGGTGGTATCTTTAACCGGAAATTTAAGATGAACATCGACAAAAGCAAACTAAGGGTAATGAAATGCAGTCGAATTAAATCGTGCGATGCTGAGGGAATTAGATCAGGAAATGAAACACAAGTAGCGAGTTATACTATTTGGGCATTATGTTAAATGAAGATGGCCGAAGCAAAGAGAATATAAAATGTAGAGTAGTAGTGAAAAGGAAAGATTTTCTGAAGGAGAGAAATGTGTTAACATAGGATATAAATTTGTTGGGAAGTCTTTTCTGAAGGTATTTGTCTGGCGTGTAGCCTTGTATGGAAGTGAAGCGTGAACAATAAACAGGTTAGAAAAGAAGAAAATTAGAAGGACTGGAATGTGGTGCTACACAATGATGAAGATTAGATGGGTAGACTGCATGACTATTCAGGAGGTACGGGATAGGATTGAGGAGAGAAGAAATTTGTGGCATAATTTGACTAAAAGAAGGTATCAGTTGATAGTACACATTCCGATACATCAGGAAAAGGTCGACTTTGTATGGGAATGGAGTGTGGGGGCTAACAATTGCAGACCGAGAGCAACAGACGGGTATGGTAAGCCGGTTCCATTGGATGTACGTTGCAATAGTTTTTCAGAGATTGCACAGAATACAGTACCGTGCACAGCTCTATCAAACCAGTCTTCGTACAGAAGACCAAAACACAACAATGACCAATCCTTCATTCCTTAACAATTGTAGCAGTGGAGTTGGAGTTGGACAGATGGTCAAACGTCTCCGTGAAGTAGGTGGACACGATGGTGAAACGTTTAGGTGTCAGCAATACGCCGCCACGGGGACGGAACGTGGAGTGTAGGGGAGACTCTAGCAAGCTCTATAATAGGTTACTATATTCCGTTAGTCCATTTTTAAATTATAGCATTCAGTTTTTATGTGGTGCATTCGCGTCTAAATATTACAAAAATTACCCCCGAACATGAGGATTTCTCCAAATCCGATAAAATGTTCCAAGGTACAACACGGTCATGTATCTAGGAACAAATATTCGAATGAAATTTCAAAGCATTTCAGACGGGATAAACTTGTCAGTACTATATTTAATAGTATATTTGTTGCATTATTACTGTAATACACACCAGTAATGAGGAGCTGAAATCAAACTAAACAGAAGCATTATAAAAACCAGTTAAAAGCGGAAAACATTTTGAAATGGAATTTATTGCAAACTAACACACATTTTCGTTTTCGACACAGGCGAAACGGTTGAGACACTAAAGAAACATAGTTCATTTGCAAATATCAGATTTTCCACGGTAAAAGAGCTTCTTTTTCTCCAAGGTGCCAGATGGTTCACGCCAATGAACAGTCCATATGTCCATGTTATACTCACCATAAAATTCTGTAACTGAAGAACTAACAGTATATTCCAAATAGTTTAAATATACAGGGCTTTCTCTATTTGAGAGGTTCCCCATGAAAAACGAGTTAACGCTGCACAGTGCAACTGTGCAGAAACATTTGTAAGAACGTGCGGAATAGAAATAACGAGCAAACCGTTGAAAGAGACGCATACACTTCTACACGAGAGAATAGCACTCGTTAATTGCTTACCGTGTTTACGTTCCAGGTCAGAAACGTCGCTCAGTGTGACGATTACCTGCATGCGCAGCACCCGAGACTCGCACAAGAGGCTGCCCCAATGCTCTCCGGAACATTTAAGCATGGATGTTGGCTACCGCGGTTGCTATGCTCATCTTCAACCTGGTCCCGTATTATCAGCGTATATTTCAACAAACATTTAAGCAGAAAAATTTTAATGAATGCAGACCAAACGACCAGTTTAAGTACTATTTAAAAAACTGATTTATTGTGTTAAACATAAAAAAACCATGAATTTCAGAGTTGCAACTTTCTGAAATCTCTTTTAATTTACGCAATGCATTCATTCAGGTGCACTAGAAATCCACAACAGTTTAATTAACCTTTTAAATTTAAGTAAAACGTGCAATGAATGAAAACATCAAAAGCTTTCTTAACTTTAAAATTCCTTAAGTATCTTTTCAATAGGATAAAAAAGAAACAGCATGATATTTCAAAATTCAAAAGAATAAAATCGCTTGAAAGATAAGCAATGCAATCTCAAAAGTAGACAAACCACTTCGACACTAAGCGGTAGTAAGGCACTTAGTATCCAAAATGAGGCCGTTGGCATGGCAGCATTAACGCCCTATTCACACCACTTATACACGCCATCTTTGTAGCTGCCAGTTGGGCCTTCCATCAATTTAATAGTACAAATTGCAGCACATAGCAATAGCTCCTGCAACATAAAGCCTTTTAAGCACTTACAATAACCAGGAAACCTAAATGAGCATACAACATTTTACTACTTAAAACCATCTGAGCTTGACATAATTGCCTTTTGCTTAGTTCATTTAGTTTCAAATAAACAATTTAAGTCACGAAGAACGTTTAACAATTAATAAGAAAAGGAGCCCAAAATTGAGTATAATAATCAGTTTAATCGCCAGAAGAAACTCGTGCGTTACCAGTGTTTTAAAAAACAGCTGCACCGAATAAAACATCACTAATAACCAACGGCTGAAATCACAGGTCATTAAAGACGCTAAATTGTGTTAATTAACAAAACTGAACAAGTGTAAAAATTATCAAGTTTAAATATTGTTAAATGGCACCTAACTCACTTGCCGCACTGCACTCTTCAACACTAATGAATGGCGTTTCCATCGCGCTACTACCCGAACACCAAAACAATGACTGAACTGAAAAAAATTACGTATAGTAACTAGGATGGCGATCCCCACACACGTGTACTACAACATTTATATTTAGGACAGCGCAAGTGTTCACCAATAATCAAACTCCCACTGCATCTCTCGCCCTTAATGCAGTAATTCTGTTACCATAGATACCAATCAGTACACTTAGTGAGCCGTTCAAAGCAGGCCGCGTTCCAAGTGCTATCGGCAATAACTTGTGCCACAAGCTGCATCTGGATCAGTGCCTTCAATAGGCAGCCAACAACAATTACATTGACGAGAACCGTGATCTGCTGTTCGAACCAAGCCAAGGCAATGCACGGCGTGTGCAGACACTGAGGCACCGTATAGTACCTTCCACCTACACCGGCACATACGAGGTGCATTCAAGTTCTAAGGCCTCTGATTTTTTTTCTTCGGACTGGAAAGAGATAGAAACATGCGCATTGTTTTAAAATGAGTTCGCGTTCATTGTCAATACGTCTCAGAGGTGGCAGCACTGTATGGCAGATGGAATTTTACCGCCAGCGGCGAGAATGAGAACTGTTTTAAATACTTAAAATGACGACGATTTCCTTACTTGAACAGCGTGCGATCATTCGTTTTCTGAATTTGCGTGGTGTGAAACCACTTGAAATTCATCGACAGTTGAAGGAGAAATGTGGTGATGGAGTTATGGATGTGTCGAAAGTGCGTTCGTGGGTGCGACAGTTTAATGAAGGCAGAAAATCGTGTGACAACAAACCGAAACAACCTCGGGCTCGCACAAGCCGGTCTGACGACATGATCAAGAAAGTGGAGAGAATTGTTTTGGGGGATCGCCGAATGACTGTTGAACAGATCGCCTCCAGAGTTGGCATTTCTGTTGGTTCTGTGCACACAATCCTGCATGACGACCTGAAAATGTGAAAAGTGTCATCCAGGTGGGTGCCACGAATGCTGACGGACGACCACACGGCTGCCCGTGTGGCATGTTGCCAAGCAATGTTGACGCGCCACGACAGCATGAATGGGACTTTCTTTTCGTCGGTTGTGACAATGGATGAGACGTGGATGCCATTTTTCAATCCAGAAACAAAGCGCCAGTCAGCTCAATGGAAGCACACAGATTCACCGCCACCAAAAAAAATTCGGGTAACCGCCAGTGCGGAAAAAATGATGGTGTCCATGTTCTGGGACAGCGAGGGCGTAATCCTTACCCATTGCATTCCAAAGGGCACTACGGTAACAGGTGCATCCTACGAAAATGTTTTGAAGAACAAATTCCTTCCAGCACTGCAACAAAAACGTCCGGGAAGGGCTGCGTGTGTGCTGTTTCACCAAGACAACGCACCCGCACGTCGAGCTAACGTTACGCAACAGTTTCTTCGTGATAACAACTTTGAAGTGATTCCTCATGCTCCCTACTCACCTGACCTGGCTCCTGGTGACTTTTGGCTTTTTCCAACAATGAAAGACACTCTCCGTGGCCGCACATTCACCAGCCGTGCTGCTATATCCTCAGCGATTTTCCAGTGGTCAAAACAGACTCCTAAAGAAGCCTTCGCCGCTGCCATGGAATCATTGCGTCAGCGTTGTGAAAAATGTGTACGCGTGCAGGACAATTACGTCGAGAAGTAACGCCAGTTTCATCGATTTCGGGTGAGTAGTTAATTAGAAAAAAAATCGGAGGCCTTAGAACTTGAATGCACCTCGTACAACCGCGTGTCCGCATAAGACGCGACTCACAGTTCCGCGGCGTACTGCCAGTCGCTCGGCGGCTTCACCTCTAGTCTCAGCAGGGAAGAGCGTTCACGCAACGGTCGCGCGCCACTCGAAGCTCCTTTGCACTCACAAAGGTTCAAATGGCTCTGAGCACTATGGGACTCAACTGCTGAGGTCATTAGTCCCCTAGAACTTAGAACTAGTTAAACCTAACTAACCTAAGGACATCACAAACATCCATGCCCGAGGCAGGATTCGAACCTGCGACCGTAGCGGTCTTGCGGTTCCAGACTGCAGCGCCTTTAACCGCACGGCCACTTCGGCCGGCCACTCACAAAGGGAGGCGGTGACATCGGAATCACTGATTTTTCTCGAACTTTTTACACCTTTAGCAGGCCATTAAAACAGCATTAATTTGCATCTAGTACGGTGCACTACGCAATCGCGAGAAAACTGCAAGAGAAGGTGTGGCTGATACCGGCGGAGGTTGGAGTCCTCCCGCGGGCATGGGTGTGTGTGTTTGTCCTTAGGATAATTTAGGTTAAGTAGTGCGTAAGCTTAGTGACTGATGACCTTAGCAGTTAAGTCCCATAAGATTTCACACACATTTGAACATTTGCAAGAGAAGTTTTACGCCCCTATTATGTGCCTTATGTATCTGTATGTATGTGCCCGACGTTAGAGTTCATGATCGTCTAGTGACTAGCGTTGGAGCTTCGTAAGACGAATGTGTATAAGACGAAGATTCGACCCTAGCTCAGACTTAATTATTAATCTATGTTTTCATCACTGGTCATATTATTACATTTATATGGCATTTGTGAGGTAATGTAATGAAAAAAGGACGAGTATTTTCATGAAACTGTAGTGAATTTTGTGTGTCATTTGGCTTCTTTTCTATTTGTAATTAAGTTCTCAAGGACGAGGGACAGGCTTGGAAAGCCCAAGTCAAAGTCGATAAATAATGATGAGAATGAAGTTATTAACAATCAGTAATATAGTTAGTCGCAATGTGCCAGACCACAAAAGCAATGTACAGTTACTGGTCGTATGTCCTCTCTATATCACACCTTCGAGGATGGTATTTCTCATACAGACATGGAAAACATAAATTGAAAATTCAATCGTATACACGTGGTTTTTTTTTTCATTATATTACCTCTCAAATGTCATATAAATTAAATAATATGGCCAGTGATGAAGAAAACAGAGTAATAATTAAGTTTGAGCGGAAGTCGAACCTTCGCCTCATACACATTCGTCTTAAGAAGTTCGAACGCTAATCACTTGACCACACTGAACTGTAACGTTCGGCACATACGCACCGGTACATAACCCACATGATATACGCGTAAGCCGGCCGATGTGGCTGAGCGGTTCTAGGAGCTTCAGTCTGGAACGGCGCGACTGCTACGGTCGCAGGTTCGAATCCTGCCTCGGGCGTGGATGTGTGTGATGTTAGTTAGGTTCAAGTAGTTCTAAGTTCTAGGGGACCGATGACCTCAGATGATAAGTGCCATAGTGCTCAGAGCCATTTGAACCAGTTGAATAGACGCGTAAAACTTTTCTTACAGTTTTCTCCAGAGTAGTGCACCTTACTACTTCCAAATTATGTTGTTTTCATGGCCTACTAGGTCTGAAGTAAATCTGTGATCGCAACGTCGTGGCTTTCCCTTGTCAGTGTATCCCTCCAAGGCGCTGGTCTCACTGTCTCCCCTAGCGCTACCGTCCTGGGCCTTCTAACTAGCCACGTCAGAGTTCCTCTAGTCACCAGAGCCCCTAAAGTAGCACGAGGTATTGAACAAAGATAACTACAGACTCTGCAGCAAACTCAACCTCCCTATGGCTCACAACTTCTAACCTATGCTAGTGTCTCATTGATAAACCCTGTCCTATAGGTAACCTCACAGCTAGAAATCGCACGGATTCAAATTTGGTGATCTTCTATATCTACATGGACATCTACATCGATTATCTCCAAATAACACTTAAGTTCCTGGCAGAGGGTTCATCGAACCACCTTCGTAATAATTCTCTTTTAGTCCAATATCGAACAGCACGCAGAGAAAAGCAACACCTACAGCTTACCGAACGAGCTCTGATTTACCTTATTTTATTATTATGATCGTTCCTTTCTACGTAGATCTGCGCCAACAAAGTATTTTTGAATTCGGAGCAGACAGATGGTGACTGAAATTTTATTAGAAGATTCTGCCGCAAAAGAAAAACGCCTTTGTTTTGATGATGTCTACGCCAACTCCTGTATCATGTCAGTGACACTGTCTCCCATATTTCTCGATAATAGAAAACGTGCTGCTCGATGTATTCCGTTAATCCTATCTGGTCAGGATCCCAGATAACGCAGCGGTACTCCAAAAGAGGACGGTCGAGTGAGTAGTGTAGGCAGTCTCTTTAGTAGATCTGTTGCATCTTCTACGTGTTCTGCCAATAAAATGTAGTCTTTGGGTCGCCTTCCCCACAACATTTTCGATGTGCTCTTTCAAATTTAAGTTGTTCGCAATTGTAATTCCCTGGCATTTGGTTGAATTTATGGCCTTTAAATTTGACTGACTTATCGTGCAGCCGACGTTTAATGGATCCCTTTTAGCACCCATATATATGACCTCACATTTTTCGTTATTTAGACTTAATTGACAATTTCCGTACCATACAGATATCTTTTCTACACCGTTTTGCAATTTTATTGTCTTCTGATGACTGCAAACAACCTGAGGCGCTACTCTGATTGTCTCCTAAATCGTTTACATAGACAACGGACAGCAGAGGGCCTACAACACTACTTTGGAGACGCCAGAAATCACTTCTGTTTTACTCGATGACTTTCCTTCAGTTGCTATGGAGTGTAACCTATCTGACAGGAAATCACGAAACCAGCCGCATAACAGAGACTATATTCCATAAGCAGGCAGTTGGATTACAAGGTACTTGTGAGGTACGGTGTCGAAAGCCCTCTGAAAATCTAGAAATACGAAATCAGTCTGAAATCCCTTGTCGACAGCACTCAACACTTCGTGTGAATAAAAAGCTAGCTCAGTTACACAGGAACGATGTTCCCTAAATCCGTATTGGCTGTGTGTCAATGGCCCGCCCTCTTCGAGGTAATTCATAATGTTTGAACACAATATATGTTCCAAAATCTTGCTGCATATCGAAGTTATATATATATGGGCCTGTAATTTAATGAATTACTTCCACTACCTTTCAGTGGTTAGCACACTGGACTCGCATTCGGGAGGACGACGGTTCAATCCCGTCTCCGACCATCCTGATTTCGGTTTTCCGTGATTTCCCTAAATCGCTTCAGGCAAATGCCGGGATGGTTCCTTTGAAAGGGCACAGCCGATTTCCTTCCCCATCCTTCCCTCACCCGAGCTTGCGCTCCGTCTCTAATGACCTCGTTGTCGACGGGACGTTAAACACCAATGTCCTCCTCCTCCACTACCTTTCTTGAGTATTGGTCTGACTTGTGCAACTTACCAGTCTTTAGGTATGGATCTTCCGTCCAGTGGACGGTTGTATATGATTGCATCAGCATACTCTAATTGATATACAGTCTGGACCGAAAGACTTGATTTGATTAAATGATTTAAGTTGGTTCACTACTCGAAGGATATCTACTTATAAGTTGCTCATGTTGATTCAGTTCTGGAATATTTATCTTCTTTGGTGAAGGAATTTTGGAAGGCTGTATTTAGCAACCTTGCTTTAGCAGTACTCTCATACGTAGTATTTCCATTACTATCACGCAAAGAAGACATTGATTGTGTCTTGCCGCAAGCATACTTTACATACGACCAGAATCTCTTTGGATTTTCTGCCAGGTATCGAGACAAAGTTTAGTTGTGGAAACTATTATAAGCATCTCACATTGAAGTCCACGGTAAATTTCTGACTTGTGTATGAGGTCACCAATCTTGGAGATATTGCCTTCGTTTAAATTTGGAATGCTTTTTTTGTTGTTTATGCAACAGTGTTCTGATCTGTTTCGTGTACCAAGGGGGTTCAGCTCTGTTGTTTGCTAATTTATTTGGTATAAATCTCTCAATTGCTGTCGATACTATTTCTTTGAATTCAAGATACATCTGGTCTACTAACCGGTACATTGTTAATTTGGAAGGAGTGGAGATCGTCTCTCAGGAAGGAGTCAAATTAATATTAGTCGGTTTTTTTCGATAGGTGTATTTTTCATTTGTTTGTGGAGAATCTGGAATTTACAATATTCAGTCTCACTGCGACAGCTCTGTGTTCACTAATCCCTGTATACATCTTGATGCTTGTTATGAGCTCAGGATTATTTGTTGCTAAGAAGTCAAGCGTGTTTGCAAACCCGTTTACTATTCGAGTAGGCTCGTGAACTAAATGTTCGAAATCATTTTCATAAAACGCATTTAGCGAAATTTCGGATGACGTTTTACGCGTACATCCAGATTTAAACATGTATTCTTCGTCAACATATCCAGGGTAAATTGAAGTCTTGGTGGCCACGTTGTTTGGAACGATCGGCCAATGACTCAGTGTTCTCCAGATGTTGCAGAGTAACCGAGTGACCTCTCGAGCAATGTGAGATGGAGTTTCACTGTGCATCAAAACAGTTGTGGCCAAAGTACCTCTGTCCCGTAGAGTGGGGATCATATGTTGGTGAAGCGGATCACAGTAACGTGTGCTATTCACACTGCATGACCTTGGACCTTAAAGTCCAATTCCCTCCTACGTCACCGTACAAGTACCAGCGTCAATGGCAAGTTATGACACTAACACTAATAACAACGCAAATCCTACAGGGCACAGTCTGAACAACATTCGTGTCAAGTTGAGTACCCGTAACGTAAATACTTTTCCTCTACACTGGCCCAAGTTGCGAATGTTTAATTATGACCATCCTGTATTATACACCACTTTAATGTGTAGAACGCAAAATATTAACATGTGCTGTACAAAATACAGTGTCGTATTATACATCGACAAAAACTGGAGAAAACTGTGGAAACTGTTTGTAGGATCTTGTAGGATCTATAGGGCGCATTGCTTCGTGTTATTCTAAAATTAGTCACTAGATGAAGTACTGACCAAAGGAACGTCGTGTATTCGTTGCTGCACTACCCTCCAGGTACAACACTCTATCCCTCTCGTGTCTCTCGTTTGTGTGTTGCAGACTGTACAGCAGTCTTGCCAACATTTGACAGCGGATAGGGCCACGGCTACTGGCCTCCGTCTGCGTCTCGGCGCGAAGCACACCGGGGCAAGCAGGATCAAAGTGCAGCCTCCAGCACGGTTGATAACGACGGCGTGTGCCCACACTGAGCGATGGACAGCAGCAGTGTATGTATACCTGCCCACGGTGACCACCAGCGACAGTGTGTCCGATCGGGTGGCAGTGGGTGGGCAGTTAGGTGGCCCGAACGCGAACCCACGGCCCATCAGGTAGGCGGCCGTCAGCGGATGGTAGTCACCCAGTTTGTGGCCAGATGGTGTGAACACGTTGACAGCATTCAGACTCAGATCAGGCATCAACATGTAGCCACTGGTGGCACATATCCAGTTGGCCGGTAGTATCACGTACACAAGTTATAAAACGACAGTGCATTAGCGAACCTGTCATTTGTGCTCAAGTGATTCACGTGGAAAGGTTCCCGCTTGGCCTGACGAGGGAAATTAACATATGTTGAACGCGGGATGATAGTTGGAGCTAGACACATGGAACATTCCATCTCAGAAAATCGTTAGAGAATCCAGAATTCTGCGACTTACACTGCCAAGAGTGTGCCGAGAGTACCACATTCCAACCATTACCTCTCACCACGGACAATGCAGTGCCCGACGGCCTCCACTTAGCGACCGAGAGCAACAGCGTTGGCATAGGGTTGTCACTGCTAACACACAACCAACATGAAACGCCCTGCTTCAGTTCGCAGGACAGAACACGTAGTTGGAATTGTAGAAAGGGGCCAAAAGGGGTCTGTCAGTTACACTCAAACACATAACTTTATTTAGTTGTCCAAACAATACAGCAAAAGTTTTTGAACTTAGTTTTCGGCTGAATAGGCCATACTATCTTGTGCCTTAGGGGACAACCAGTTAAATTTAAAAACGGCTGAAAGCCATTAACTTAAAAATTCAGACTCAAAACAGAATATTTAGGAGGCAGAAGGCCTCACGTAAGTAAGTTCTATAACTTGGCTGAAGGCCTAACAAATCTAACACCTGAAAGGCAAACAAGTTTAAATTAAAGACGGGTAAAAGCCCATGATTTAAAACTGTAGGTAAAATTAATTAATAAAAACACAAGGCAGAAGGCCTTATCGTCAATTAGGCTGAAGGCCCCACACAGTCTGATACCCAAAAGACAAGAGCTTTAATTTTACTTAAAACAACTAAAATATCTTTTAGTAGGCAGAAGGCTCAAAGCTTTATCTATGAACAATATTTTACACTGGCTGAAGGCCCAAAAAATCTAAGATTTAACAAGTAAAGAATTTAAATTTTAAAGCGGCGGAAGATTCATTATTGGAAAACAAAACTACAATAGATTTTCAAAAGGCAGAAGGCCCAAAGCTTTATAAAAAAAATATTTTAAATGAGGCTGAAGGCCCAAACAATGTAAGACTTGATAAGTAAGGAACTTTCAATTTTAAAGCAGCTGAAGGCACATTCTTTAAAACCCAACTAAAAGCATACAAATTCAAACCATCGACTATAAGCCATTAAAATACACAATAAAACACCAATAAGAAAAGGCAGTACAGCCAACGGCGCTCAGTTTTCAGGGGTCGGTCTGCACTTGAAATATTAACGTTCGCTTACAGGAGGCAGGATGTCGGCTCAACTATATCCGATCCGCCGGAAACCCAACCAAGAGACAGTCAATGGACCCACCGGCAAGACGACTTGCTTTCCACCCGACCAGTGCACAAGGAACTTCAAAGCCAAAACGTAAAAGGCGCAGCCGCCCACAACCAAGTATACATAAGCTGTAAGAACTGCAAACACTTGTTGGACAGCGACAACACGGTGAGGAAAGGACACTGCTTCAATTTTACGTCAGCGGCCAGGGCAAGTAACCGGAATGCTAACGGCCACAAGGCAGAAAATACCACTGTTGCACATGGACTTCAAATAACCAAAACACAGTTGAACTCCACCGGATGGAGGCCAAACTTTCGCCAACTCGAACACTAGCTGTTGCTCAAGGGAATACCCCCAGCAGCCAACCATGAAAACCACCGGCACAATGTGAACAGTCTGGCTTCGGTAATTAAATCGCCACTCAACTTTGATGTCCTGAGTCGGTGAGTCACGAACCCTGTAGCAAGCGGAACAACTCCTACACTCTTCGACACTGGGTAGAGACCGCCAGTTGGACCGGCCCACTGCGCCGCGCGGAGATTTCCTGGCTGATCCACACCAACCGACCGACTGCCACACACCGGCTAGGTGGCAAGTATAAGCACCAGACCAAAGATAGTACAAGTTGCAAATATCGATACACACCGCTGCTGCCACACGTAGAAAGAGGAAGAACCACGGCATAGCCGCAATAACCGCTGGAAGCCAAACGCAGAGTAATAGTCAAGGCTTAAACCAGCGCATAAGCCGGGGCCAGCACGGCTCACAACACTGTGCGAAAACAGCGCAGAAATCAATGTGGGACGTACGACGAACGTATCCGTTAGGAGAGTGCGGCAAAAGCTTTCGTTAATAGGCTTTGGCAGCAGACGACCCACGCGAGAGCCTTCGCTCACGGCACGACATCGCCTGCTGCGCGTCTCCTGGGCTCTTGGCCACATCGGTTGGTCCCTGGACGATTGGAAAAACGTGGCTTGGCGAGATGAGTCCCGATTCCAATTGGTAAGACATGTTGATAGGGTTGGTGCGTGATGCATACCCGACGAAGCCCTGGACCCAAGCTGTCTACAAGACATTGTGCAAGCTGGTGGTGGTTCCATAATGGTATGGGCTGTGCTCGCATAGAATGGACTGGGTCCTCGGGTCCAACTGAACCGTCTTTGACTGAAAATAGTTGTGTTCAGTTAGTTGGATATCGTTGGCAGCCATTCATGGACTTCATGTTCCCAAACAAGGATGGAATTTTTACAGATGATAATTTGTACCAAACTCGTTTAGGGATTGGTTTGGAGAACATTCTCGACAATTCGAGCGAATGATTTGGCCACCCAGAGCACCCAACATGAATTCCATCAAGCATTTATGAGACATAGCCGAGACGTCAGTTCGTGCACAAAATCCTGCACCGGCCACACTTTGGCAATTTTGGATAGCTACTGAGGCAGCACTTTCCATGCAGGGGATTTCCAGCGACTTGTTTAGTACATGACGCGTCGAGTCGCTGCAGTACTCGGGGCAGGACGATGGTTCAAATGGCTCTGAGCACTATGGGACTCAACATCTGAGGTCATCAGTCCCCTAGACTTAGAACTACTTAAACTTAACTAACCTAAGGACATCACACATATCCATGCCCGAGGCAGGATTCGAACCTGCGACCGTAGCAGCAGCGAAGTTCCAGACTGAAGTGTCTAGAACCGCTCGGTCACAGCGTTCGGGGGCAGGAGGAGGTCCGACGCAACATTAGGAGGTATCCCATGACTTAAGTCATCTCAGTGGTACGAGCCGGCCTGGCTAGCATTTCTTAACCGGCGGCATTCCTGGCCACTGAGTCACTTCGGCAATTTTTTCTCGCAGTTCAGTATTTGACGTCATGTCTCCTGTACTATGAGTCGCATAATGAAATACTGTTGTAATTACATTCAGTGTCAAATCTGGATACTCTCTGTTAAATGTGTTGCGAATAGAATGACTAATTAGGAAGTAATAAATTTAAATGTTTTGCATGTTGCGGTAGTTTTTCACGGATTTCAATGTTTTCATGACGTCGTATCTCCTGAACCATGTGTCTTACAGTGACGTAATTTTTCGGGTACATTCGGTGGTATTTATGAATACAGTGTGCCAAACGTGTCACGAATACAGTTAGTGGTTAAGAAGTAATAAACTGAAACGCTATGCTTCATTTGACAATTTTACTGCATTAACAGGGAAAATATAATAAGAGACGAAATTTCTTATTTTGATGATTTTCTGGGGGTCGTTAGCGAGAAAGACTTTCTTAAAGATTTGAAATTAGTTTTAAATTTTGTTGCAGGTTTGTAAATACTCTTATGGTCAAGCTGCGTGACTGAAGTATGGGGTACCCTCACGTCGTGGGCTACATTGGTTTCTACTCCCACCGCTTTGATAGGTGGGCGCTTCTTATCCCCAAAATGATTCCTTCCAGACGGTAAATGATACGTGTACCAAGTTTGGTTGAAATCGGTCCAGGGGTTTAGGGGGACAGATGGAGCATACATATATACATACATGTATTTTTTTATAATTTGTGTGTATATGGCAAGAATTTGCATGCGATTCTTAAAACGTGAGACATCTGTCAGAAAACAAGCTAGCCTATTAAACAACATAAAGGCTTCATGCATCAAGTAATATATAAATGACGTTAGTTAGTATCTCTGGATCATCTGGGTAAAAGGTAAACGAAGGCAAAAGGTAAACGAAGGCAAAAGGTAATTCTTCTTAAGTTCAGAATGGCTCTGACCACTATGGGACTTAACATCTTAGGTCATCAGTCCCCAAGAACTTAGAACTAATTAAACCTAACTAACCTAAGGACATCACACACATCCATGCCCGAGGCAGGATTCGAACCTGCTACCGTAGCAGTCCCGCGGTTCCAGACTGCAGCGCCAGAACCGGACGGCCACCATGGCCGGCTCTTCTTAAGTTCTGGTTGCGCTATAGAGGGCACCTGCTCACCCACTCCGCAAACCACACACGTCTTCCCTTAAAGTAGAAAATGTCGGCAACCGAAATTGGACCCTGCCCAGACAAACAGACTGAAGGATCAATTTCGTGAAAACCAGTACACGTAATTAATATGGCATCCAGAGACATTGATTGTGAAATCTCGAAACCGTTTCGTTATTCACCACAAAACTAACATGAGTCCTAACCCTGCTCAGGTCCCGGTTTCGCTGTTGCGTGGATTGTGAGGGTGTCAGGAGGATTGTCGGAATACCTACCGTGTCTGGCTGCGCTTTCAGACAACCTAGAAAACTAAAATAATGAGAAATGAGTATTTAGAGTGTGAACTATGCACCCACAGCAAGCTGCGTTTGTTATCAGGATATATAGCAGACTTACTAGAGTGAGTGACTGTTATTTCGAACGCTCTCCGTCCTGGGTAGCACGCAGTTGCGGTGCCATTTGGTTTGCAGTGTAGTGGGCAACGAATTCTTATTTCAGCAGCCACGTCCCTGTGAGGTGCACCATTTTTAGAGGTGGTGCCCTCAACATTACATACCAGTTGACCCGGTCGAGCAACACACACCTGCCTTCATTTTCTCTATTGCGAACAGAAAATCAAAGGTATATCGCCTGTCGGTTTTTATGTAGACGATTACCGCTTACCGCGTTGTGGTAGAATATTTCTACAGTGGTTATTTATATATTTTTTCTTTCTTTTTTCTTTAATTGATATTACCTATATTACTTGAATCATGTAAATTTGTATGCATGTAAATATCATACATCACCTGTTGTGTGAGTGGTATGCCCAGGGAGGTTAATTACACGTGAATGGATGATTGTTAAAAGATACCTACGTCATATGTTTCTCTTTTTGAGATAATTACTTTTTTACTATCTACAGGAGGATACAGACGTTTGGGTGTCAAAACGTGTCTCAGCCAAGGTATCTTTCTGAAGTGAGTGTCGAAGGTACCCAAGTCAGTGACTCTGTTTTCTTTTAACACTCGACCGTTGCTAACATTGCAAACTGCTTTCTGCAGGTGGTTCATTTTGCTTCTTTCGTTTGTTGGGCTGCGTGTATTATGTTGATTGGCAAATACACTCCTGGAAATGGAAAAAAGAACACATTGACACCGGTGTGTCAGACCCACCATACTTGCTCCGGACACTGCGAGAGGGCTGTACAAGCAATGATCACACGCACGGCACAGCGGACACACCAGGAACCGCGGTGTTGGCCGTCGAATGGCGCAAGCTGCGCAGCATTTGTGCACCGCCGCCGTCAGTGTCAGCCAGTTTGCCGTGGCATACGGATCTCCATCGCAGTCTTTAACACTCGTAGCATGCCGCGACAGCGTGGACGTGAACCGTATGTGCAGTTGACGGACTTTGAGCGAGGGCGTATAGTGGGCATGCGGGAGGCCGGGTGGACGTACCGCCGAATTGCTCAACACGTGGGGCGTGAGGTCTCCACAGTACATCGATGTTGTCGCCAGTGGTCGGCGGAAGGTGCACGTGCCCGTCGACCTGGGACCGGACCGCAGCGACGCACGGATGCACGCCAAGACCGTAGGATCCTACGCAGTGCCGTAGGGGACCGCACCGCCACTTCCCAGCAAATTAGGGACACTGTTGCTCCTGGGGTATCGGCGAGGACCATTCGCAACCGTCTCTATGAAGCTGGGCTACGGTCCCGCACACCGTTAGGCCGTCTTCCGCTCACGCCCCAACATCGTGCAGCCCGCCTCCAGTGGTGTCGCGACAGGCGTGAATGGAGGGACGACTGGAGACGTGTCGTCTTCAGCGATGAGAGTCGCTTCTGCCTTGGTGCCAATGATGGTCGTATGCGTGTTTGGCGCCGTGCAGGTGAGCGCCACAATCAGGACTGCATACGACCGAGGCACACAGGGCCAACACCCGGCATCATGGTGTGGGGAGCGATCTCCTACACTGGCCGTACACCACTGGTGATCGTCGAGGGGACACTGAATAGTGCACGGTACATCCAAACCGTCATCGAACCCATCGTTCTACCATTCCTAGACCGGCAAGGGAACTTGCTGTTCCAACAGGACAATGCACATCCGCATGTATCCCGTGCCACCCAACGTGCTCTAGAAGGTGTAAGTCAACTACCCTGGCCAGCAAGATCTCCGGATCTGTCCCCCATTGAGCATGTTTGGGACTGGATGAAGCGTCGTCTCACGCGGTCTGCACGTCCAGCACGAACGCCGGTCCAACTGAGGCGCCAGTTGGAAATGGCATGGCAAGCCGTTCCACAGGACTACATCCAGCATCTCTACGATCGTCTCCATGGGAGAATAGCAGCCTGCATTGCTGCGAAAGGTGGATATACACTGTACTAGTGCCGACATTGTGCATGCTCTGTTGCCTGTGTCTATGTGCCTGTGGTTCTGTCAGTGTGATCATGTGATGTATCTGACCCCAGGAATGTGTCAATAAAGTTTCCCCTTCCTGGGACAATGAATTCACGGTGTTCTTTTTTCAATTTCCAGGAGTGTAGTACATGTTATGTTATTATACTGTTAGTAACTTATGGTAATTATTACAAAATGACTACATGTTGCTGTTTAAATGGGAGTCCATTAAAAACGAAAGGGAAACCACAAATGGACACCTGTTCATTTTGTGGGAGATGAAAGGTGCGAATACACTCTTTTAGCGGATAGTGCAGAATTAATGGTGCACATGAGATGAGCTAAACATTTCATATCTGCTCTTAATGAAATACTAAAAGAAGTAAATAAAACGAAAATATTTTAGGTCTTGTATTTAACTATATACAAAATGTAGGTTTATCGAAGATACCTATTCAGGAAATTTGTTACTTGAGACAACTCACAGTGAAGGTTTATTGTATTTTCAAGACTAAAACAGATTTACCCTATTACTTCATCTACTATGAAGGTCAGACCCACAAAGTGTTTCATTGTTCTTGGATTACATAAAAAACCGTGGTAACCGAGACAGTTACCAAGTTACACTTCTTTCCGGACGAATGTTAAGGGCAAACGAGCAATCATATATTGTTTGTTTTGCCCTAACAGACACGTGCAGGTTTGAAACGATTAAACCGTTTTTCCTTTACGTAGGCATTCATAAAATTCATGCGACCGAAAATTCAGCCTAATAAAATCTCCCCTTAGGATATATGACCATATATACATCACCGAGCGAGATGGCGCAGTGGTTAACACACTGGACTCGCATTCGGGAAGACGACGCTTCAATCCCGTGTCGGGCCATCTTGATTTAGGTTTTCCGTGATTTGCCTAAATCGCTGAAGGCAAATGCCCCAATGGTTCCATTGCAAGGGCACGACCGACTTCATTCCACGTCCTTCCCTAACCTGATGAGACCGATGACCTCGGTGTTTGGTCTCGAACCCCAAACAACCCAACCCAATCCTATATACACTATATGTGAAGTATGCGAGCTTATAGCTTATGTTGAAACAAGGCATCCAGGGCCAGATACGCTGGCCGAGGCCGATATGATTCCTGGCTGCTCTGCTTGGTGGCCTGCTTATTACAAGAAGTCATCAGTCTTAACTGAAACCAGATACCTTCCAAGAAATGAGCGTGCTCAATTTAGTATTTCCAAATATCACTATTTTCATTACTCTCATGCAGACAAAGGTATTGTAAAAACAAGTAAAATATGGTGGTTTCAAGGGCTGAATGCGTTTGTCCTCGAGAAAAGCAACGAAATACACACGTCAAGAAAAGTTTTGCATCACCCCGGTTCCCAAAACGCCTTAAGATAGACATTGACTGTAGATATTGTATCACAGACACAGTCCCTTTGACGGTTCAGAGGTGTCACTAAACCAGCTCAAAGATATAAACAACCATGCATGAACAGCGCCTATTAGACGGAGTGGGTCTAACAGCCGATCTGCTCCAGTCATTCCACCGAGAAGGAGGTAGACGGCTCGTGTTGTCCGTAGTTGAACCATGCCTAGAAGGTTCGATGGCGTCCGCATGGTAACTTTGTGCCAGGAAGGGCTCCCAACAAGGAAAGTGTCCAGGCGTATCGGAGTGAACCAAAGCGATGTAGTTCGGACATGGAGGAGATACAGAGAGACAGGAACTGTCGATGGCATGTCTCGCTCAGCCCGCCTAAGTGCTACTACTGCAGTGGATGACAGCTACACGGATTATGGCTCGGTGGAACCGTGACAGCAACGTGACATCTTGAACAATGCTTTTCGTGCAGCCAAAGGACGTCGTGTTACGGCTCAAACTGTGCACAGTAGGCTGCATAATGCGCGACTTCACTCCCGACGTCCATGGCGAGGTCCATCTTTGCGACCACGACACCTTGCAGCGCTGTGCAGATGGGCCCGACAACATGCTGAATGGACCGCCCAGGACTGGCATCACGTTCTCTTCACCGATGACTGCGCATATACCTTCAACCCGACAATCGTCAAAGACGTGTTTGGAGGCAACCCTGTCAGGCTGAACGCCTTAGACAAACAGTCCAGCGAGTGCAGCAAGGTGGAGGTTCCCTGCTGTTTTAAGGGTGGCATTATGTGGGGCCGACGTACGCCACTGGTGGTCATGGAAAGCGCCCTAGAGGCTGTACGATACGTGAATGCCATCCTCCGATCGATAGTGCAACCACATCGGCAGGATCTTGGCGAGACATTCGTCTTCATGGACGACAACTCGCGCTCCCATGGTGCACATCTCGTGAATGACTCCCTTCAGGACAACAACAGCGCTCGACTAAAGTGGCCAGCATGTTCTCCAGACATGAATCCTATTGAACATGCCTGGGATAGATTGAAAAGTGCTGTTTATGGACATCGTGACCAACCAACCACTCTGAGGGATTTACGCCGAATTTCCGTTGAGCAGTGGGACAATCTGGACCAACAGTGCCTCGATGAACTTTTAGATAATATGCCACGACGAATATGGGTTTGCATTAATGCAAAAGGATGTGCTATTGGATATGAGAGGTACCAGTGTGCACAGCAATCTGTACCACCACCTCTGATGGTCTCGCTGTATGGTGGTACACCATGTCATGTGTGGTATTCATTAACAATAAAAAGGGCGGAAATGATGTTCATGTCGACCTCTATTCCAACTTTCTGTACAGGTTCCGGAAGTCTCGGAACTGAGGTAATGCAAAACTGTTTTTGATGTGTGCATGTTACCTAGTTAAGAATCTTACCCAAAAGAAAAAACACCAATCAAAATAGCAAAATTGAAGACTTAAAGAAAATTATCCGGTATAGCGTAGAAAAACCCACACTTCTACGTACAACTTTTATAGCGCCCAGTGGTACCTGTTCCTCTCAATGATAATGAATGAGGTTGAGGAAAACAAATGTTTTTAATGATATTCATTAACTATTAAAGCTATATGTAGGTAAAAATATTTCTTCATAATTTAATAAAAACCTGCATTGTTTGAAGCAAAATCACACTTTAAATGTTATTGAGTGTTGAAAGGCGTCCAAGTCAACAAGATGAAATATATTTTTCGTTTTCCTATTAGGTATCATACGTCGAAAATGTACATAATTGTTAGTCTACGTACATATTTCATTACCTAACTTTTCCAATGTATTAATTAATAACACTCAAAACTATTAAAAAGTGACGTAGGTACATTTGAACAATCCAGGGGTAGTGTATAATCGGATAAACGTGTAGCTGATAGACGGTGGAAGGAAAGGAAGGGAGGGAGTTGGCATAATGTTTTCTGGATGTCGAATGTATGAAAAATGAAAGATTCGAGACCTAACAGTACAGGAAATTTAAATTATGGCACGGGGTTATAGGCTGGGAGACCACCCCACCCTGCCAGTAGTTGTTCGACTACCTGGTGCAAGCCTGTCTATTTGACGCCACTTCGGCGATGTGCGTGTCTTTGTGATGACAAGGTGAAACGATTAGGACAACACAAACAGCCCTTCACCGAAAGAGGAAAATCTCCACCTGGAGCACACGATTTAGAGGTTCGGCGCGAGGAACTACATCACGAGATGTGGACAATAGTTAGTCATCATCTCAAATAATTAAAGTTCTTGAGATTCTACAAGCGGTTTACAAGTGCAGAGGAACTCGTGTGTAACTTATGAACGACGGCAAAGTGTGCCTTTTATTGAATCACAGTGAGCAATGTCTGATTCATAATCCACATTCACTGAAGAATTGCACTTTTACTTGTTTAACTTGTCTTGTCTGTCTACCTAAACATCGCGCTCCTACAATGATACACGAACGGAAAAAATCACAACACCAAGAAATAATTATTGTGAAGTAGTTAAATTTTGGGAATAGATTTGCCTGGGTAACACATTTAAGTGATTACCATTGCACTGTAACAGACAAATGTAAGCGCGAGGTGAGCCACTGCAAATGTGATATGATGGTACACTAATAACCGGTGTAATGGCTAGACACCTGGATGCATGCAACGTGCAAGGGTTGTGTTGTACAATTTGTGGGATGGAGTTCCATGCCTGTTGCACTTGATCAGTCAATACAGGGACGGTTAACTCTGTTTGTGGATGACGCTGTGGTTGCCGTCCGATAATATCCCATATCTGTCCGATTGGAGACAGAACTGGTGATCGAGCAGGCCAAAGCAACATGTCCACAGTCTGTAGAGCATGTTAAGTTACAACAGCGGTATGTAGCGTTATCCTGTTGTAAAACATCCTTTGGTAAGCTGTTCATAAATCGCAGCACACAGGTCGAATCACCGGATTGACATATAAATTTGCAGTCACGGTGCGTGGGGTAACAATGAGAGTGCCAGCCGAAGTGGCCGAGCGGTTCTAGGCGCTACAGTCTGGAACCGCGCGACCGCTACGGTCGCAGGTTCGAATCCTGCCTCGGGCATGGATGTGTGTGATGTACTTAGGTTAGTTAGGTTTAAGTAGTTCGAAGTTCTAGGGGACTGATGACCTCTGGTGTTAAGTCCCATAGTGCTCAGAGCCATTTGAACCATTGGAACTATGAGAGTGCTCCTGTTGCCATGCGAAATCGCACACCAGGTCATAACTCCACGTGTAGGTCCAACATGTCTATCATACAGACAGGTTGGTTGCAGGCCCTCAACTGGTCTCTTCTAAAGAATACACGGCCTTCACTGGCACCGAGGCAGAACTAGCTTTCATCAGAAAACACAACAGACCTCCACCCTGTCTTCTAATGAGCTCTCGCTGAAACCACTGAAATCGCAAATGGTGGTGGTTTGGATCAGTGAAGTGCACGCTATAGGGTGTCGGTGTCGAAGCTGTCCTCGAAATAAGCGATTCCTAATAGTTCTTTGAGTTACTCTGATGCCAACTGCTGCTCAAACTGCTGCTGCAGATGCAGTGCGATGCGCCACAGCCATTCGCCGAACACAATGGTCTCCCCCTCGTTAATGCCCTGCCTTCTTGAGACCGCACATTAACGTGACCACCTCTGCGAACATTACGTACAGTAACTAATTCCCGTCAAGTCTTTCTGCAATACCGCAGAAGGAATATATAGCTTATCGTAGCCCTGTTATACGACCTCGTCAAACTTACGGACGTGTTCATAATGTCGTCTTTGTTTTAAAAGCATTCCTCACCAACATCATCTCACCACGACCGTTACAGCGTGCGTTTAAGGCAAATCCGATTTGCATCCTCAGTAGCGCTACTAGCCCCACTCTTATGACTGTCGCAAAATCTGAATTCGCATCATCTTTCAGATGCAGAAACACTCCTACATACTTTCGTTTATGTCCCACATCTTCTTCCTGATGCAGCGATTTTTATTTCCCGTCAGTGTCCATAAACTGAGATGTGGAGCACTTTCATTCCGTAAACGGGAGATGGCAGCGGTGGCCGAGCGGTTCTGGGCGCTTCAGTGCGGAACCGCACGACTGCTACGGTCGCAGGTTCGAATCCTGCCTCGGGCATAGATGTGTGTGATGTCCTTAGGTTTAAGTAGTTTTAAGTTCTAGGGTACTGATAACCTCAGATGTTAACTCCCATAGTGCTCAGAGTCATTTGAACCGTAAACGGTAGTTGTAAAATCATCGTCCAGGGCCATGAGAAACATTTGGAAGCAATGCAGCGAGGCAATGGTACAGTTAATGTAGGCTCAGAATCAGAGTTGTCCAGACGTTCTCGTACTCTATCCCGGAATCGAGTGTATTAGCCACAGTGTTGCCTCGCTCGGTCTATTATTTTAGATTAATTTTGGGGAAAATGTAAGTTAAAAAACTCGTATGCCACCTCTGTTTAAGTTCTCCTCCTAATCCATATGGTTCAGTTAATGCAAAAATTAGTACCTAGAAAATAATCAGCTGTTTTGCCATCGGCGAATATTCATGTAGGTAAATAATTAGGAATACACGCCTGGACAGTTTTAACGTGGAACGGCAACTAGTTAGTATATAAAAGGCAGATGAAATTCGCCCACTTCGGCCGTGTGGTTTCCTGAGTGGTGGGAATGAACCACAGCATCTGTCTTACGATTTGAAGATGGCCTGTGACGGTCGAAGCCGGTAATTATATATTTAAATCCTTGTAATTGTCCCGCAAAACAGATTATTTTGAGAACAAGTAGTTACTGGCGCCTCCAGTACGATGGAAATGTCACTCGTTCCAAGAAATGTTTGGCACCACCGATTGATCGTTTTAAATGCGCTGATTCACTAGAAGTAAACTATGTGCTATTGGGGCGCGGGAGGCAAAATTCCTGCAACCGAACATCAAAATACTGTACCTGCCAAAAAAGTGAAACAACCAAAACAGTGGTCGGATGTCACTGTAACCTCGTACGCGAACACACCAACGGCAGGCATGTAAATGATTAGAACTGCAGTTTTCCTTGATTGATAGAACTGCTATCAGAGTGCCGTAGTTTTGATCTGTTAAGTTTTTTTACTGGGCCTGGAAGGGTATATAAGGATTGTGAAGATCGTCAGACGTGGAGAGATTACTTTGGAAGACGCTGAGATGCGACGTACTCATATAGAAATATAAGCACCTGGCAGAATTTCTTAGGCATGTCATCGTTATCTCAGTTTGGCTGACTGGTCGAATAGTGCAATAAACAAATTTCTGCAGCAATTGCATGTGCCAGTGACCCGATGGCCTGACTGGGAACGATAGGGCAGGCATTCTCGTGGTCGAGATTCTAGTCGATTACAAGAGAGCAGCGCCGTACTGCGCACCGAGCATCACGCCTGCACCTGCCATCCCAGAACAGTGAAACGCTCTGGTTAAGTACGCAGGACAGAACAGGTAGTTTTAATTGTGGAAAGGGGCCAAAAGTGAGCTGTCAGTTACACTCAAACACATATAACTTTATTTAGTTGTCCAAACAATACAGCAAAAATTTTCGAACTTAGTTATTGGCTGAATAGGCCACACTATCTTATGCCTTAAGGGCACAACCACTATAATTTAAATACGGCTGAAAGCTACAAACTTAAAATTCAGACTCAAAACAGAATATTTAGAAGGCAGAAGGCCTCACGTAAGCAAGTTCTATAACTTGGCTGAAGGCCCAACAAACCTAACTCTTGAAAAGCAAACAAGTTTAATCTAAACATGGCTCAAGGCCCATGATTTAAAACTTCAGGTAATATTAATTAAAAAAAACACAAGGTAGAAGGTCTTGTCTTCTATTAGGATGAAGGCCCCACATAATCTGATACCCGAAAGACAAGAATTTCAATTTAAAAACGGCTAAAGGCCGATTGCTTAAAACAACTAAAATAATTTTTAGTAGGCAGAAGGCCCAAAGCTTTATCTTTAAACTACATTTCACACAGGCTGAAGGCCCAAACAGTCTAAGATTTAACAAGTAAGGAATTTAAATTTTAAAGTGGCTGAAGGCCCACTATTGAAAAACACAATTACAATAAATTTTCAAAAGGCAGAAGACCCAAAACTTCATCCAAAAAAATATTTTAAATGCGGCTGAAGACCCAAACAATGCAAGACTTGACAAGTAAGGAACTTCCAATTTTAAAGCGGCTAAAGGCCCATTATTTAAAACCCAACTAAAAGCATACAAATTCAACCATCGGCTATGAGCCATTAAAATACACAATCAGACACCAATAAGAAAAGGCAGTACAGCCAGCGGCGCTCAGATGTTTTCAGGGGTCGGTCTGCACTTGAAATATTAACGTTCGCTTGGAGGAGACAGGATGTCGGCCCAACTATATCCGATCCGCCGGCAACCCATCAATAGACAGTCAATGGACCCACCGGCAAGACGACTTGCTTTCCACCCGACCAGTGCACTAGGAACTTCAAAGCCAAAACGTAAAAGGTGTAGCCACCCACAACGAAGTATGCATAAGCTGTCAAACTACACACTCGTGTTGGACAGCGACAACACGGTGAGGAAAGGACACTGCCTGAATTTCACGTCAGCGGTCAGGGCAGGTAACAAATGGTTCAAATGGCTCTGAGCACTATGGGACTTAACATCTGTGGTCATCAGTCCCCTAGAACTTAGAACTACTTAAACCTAACTAACCTAAGGACATCACACACATCCATGCCCAAGGCAGGATTCGAACCTGCGACCGTAGCGGTCACGCGGTTCCAAACTGAAGCGCTTAGAACCGCACGGCCACACCGGCCGGCAGGGCAGGTAACCGGAACGCTAACGGCCACAAGGCAGAAAATTCCGCTAGTGCACTTGGGCTTCAAATAACCAAAATACAGTTAAACTTCACCGGATGGTGGCCAAACTTTCGCCAACTCGAACACTCGCTGTTGCTCATGGGAATAACCCCAACAGCGAACCATGAAAAACCACCGGCACAATGTGAAAGTCTGGCTTCGGTAATTAAATGGCCACTCAACCTTGATGTCCGGGGTCGGTGAACCACGAGCCCCGTAGCAATCGGGACAGCTCCCACACACTCCGACACTGCGTAGAGACCGCCAGTGGGACCGGCCCCCTGCGCCGCTCGGAGATTTCCTGGGTGATCCGCACCAACCGACCGACTGCCGCACACCGGCTAGCCGGAAACTATAAGCACCAGACCAAAGACAGTACAAGGTGCAAATGTCGATCCACACCGCTGCTGCCACACGTAGAAAGAGGAAGAACCACGGCATAACCACAGTAACCGCGGGAAGCAAACGCAGAGTAACAGTCAAGGTTTAAACCAACGCATAAGCCGGGGCCAGCACGGCTCCAACAGGAAATAGTCTCCCTGCAACATTCTGTATCGTCCCACATCACTGGTCAGAGGCTGGCAGTAACTGGACTAGCAAGTTCTGTCCCATGCACAATAATGTGTCGTTAACATGACAACGCAAACGTCTGTATCTGAGGTAATGCCGTGACTGCCAAGTGTGGACTGCTGGTGAATGGCGTCACATAGCGTTCAACGATGATTCGCGGTTCTTTGCTACCCCGAATGACAATCGTCGGCGACCATGGGAGACGTCCCATTTTTCCGAAGTTTTTGAGCGACACTCTTGGTGTCATGGCTCAAAAATGGCTCTGAGCACTATGAGACTCAACTGCTGTGGTCATAAGTCCCCTAGAACTTAGAACTACTTAAACCTAACTAACCTAAGGACATCACACACACCCATGCCCGACGCAGGATTCGAACCTGCGACCGTAGAGTCGCGCGGTATATCGGCTGGCGATGGCTGAGGGAAACGTTATGGCCCAACAGTAACGTCACGGACATCCTGCTCATCATGTGTTACTTCTCATCTGACAATATCGTGATGCCATTTTCCAACAGACACGTGTCTTTATGAACTGACTGCGTGATGTTATGGTACCCCAGTGGCTGGCGAGATCCACAGAAATGCCCCTATAGACCATGTGTGGTACCAGCTCGTCTGTCAACTCCGTCCCAGTAACGGTATCTGGGGTGTCAAGTCCAGTTACAGTTACAGTAGAACCAGTACATACATTCAGGCAAGACGGGGTGCAACGTCGTACTGGTGAATGAGTTCATGCTGTCATGTTCTTCATAAATCTGACTCGATTTTGTAATCACTGGAAACACCCTTTGAACCTATGATGTTTCATTTCCTTTCATCCTCCCCTTCTGGGTGCTTCACGTTCTTTGTCAGGCAGTGTAATTGAAGTTTGTTTGTACTGGGGCCCTACACCCGTCGCCGGGGGACAGAGTTAGTTGCGTAGCCTGCAGACAGCAGCTGAATGATGCGATTCGCCAACGCACGTCATGCGAACCCTACGCGTCGGCGCCTCCTTGTCTGCGTGATGGGCGGGCCGGGGTGGCTGACGCACTCTCCGTGCAATTTGCCGGCTGTCACTGTGCGGCGCTCGTGGCATTTGCTTCCTACGTCAGCCTATGGTCGCGTGACGGATCAAACACTGGACAATCCCGTTGATTGTGTCTTCTGCTACAAAGAGCGCCAAGGACTGTGGATTTCGTGAAAATTATTCGAAACGCAGAAATTTTGCAGGTGGGTAGCGTATTTCGTGAACTACATGACGCCTTCCAACATAGAAGAGTTGCTGTTACATATGCTTGACATTGTCAGCTTAGGGGCGATCTAGATTAATGCAGAAACAAAAGTAAAACTTCAAATGGCCAAGATCGCTGATGTACAGCAAACTACGTTGCTATCATCAGATATGTAAAGCACAGATCAACAGTTTAAAGCACAATCGGATAAGCTGTAAAAGAGAGTAATACGATTTAATTTAACATAAACATGGACTACATCATGGAATATAGCATACCTTCTGCAGTACATTTCGCTGTTTCTTGACCAAGTGCATATTATATCGTATCATATCATGGAACGAAATTTCAAGAACATGAGAACAGTAATACATTAGGAAGTCAGGCATACAATGTCTATTACACAAAACAACTTACATGTTGCACTAATTATACAAGCTCTTGTTCATACATTAGCAGAATGAAGACTGAGGTTTTCGAGTAAACATAGTAGACGTTACAACCAGCCGCCAGGTAGCACTATGGTAGTAGTTACAAATAAAAATACGTCGTGTCCTGTAAAGTATAAAGACAAATCAACCATATAAGAATGTTACACCGCGGACAGACAATAATAATTATAACAAAAGTAGTGTAACATACTTGGCGTAAGCAGAGTAAACATTGGACGATTGAACAGTGGAAAAATGTTGTGTGGAGTGACGAATCATGGTACACAATGTGTCGATCCGATGGCAGGTTGCGGGTATGGCGAATGCCCGGTGTACGTCATCTTCCAGCGTGTGTAGTGCCAACAGTAAAATTCGGAGGCGGTGCTGTTACGGTGTGGTCGTGTTTTTCATGGAGGGGGGTTGAACTCTTATTGTTTTGCGTGGCACTATCACAGCACAAGCCTACATTGATGTTTTAAGCACCTTCGTGCTTCCCAATGTTGAAGAGCAATTCGGGGATGGCGATTGCATCTTTTCAACACGATCGAGCATCTGTTCAAAATGCACGGCCTGTGGTAGAGTGGTTACACGAAAATAACTTCCCGTTAATGGTCTGGCCTGCACAGAGTACTGACGTGAGTTCTATAGAACACCTTTGGGATGTTTTGGAAAGCCGTCTTCATGCCAGGCCTCACCGACAGACATCGATACCTCTCCTCACCTCAGTACTCCGTGATGATGATGATGTTTGGTTTGTGGGGCGCTCAACAGCGTGGCTATCAGCGCCCGTACAAGTACCCAATCTTTGCTCAGTCCAATTGCGCCACTTTCCTGGATGATGATGAAATGATGAGGACAACACAAACACCCAGTCATCTCGAGGCAGGTGAAAATCCCTGACCCCGCCGGGAATCGAACCCGGGACCCCGTGCTCGGGAAGCGAGAACGCTACCGCGAGACCACGAGCGGCGGACGATCAGTACTCCGTGAAGAATGGGCTGTCAACACCCAAGAAACCTTCCAGCACCTGATTGAACACGTGCTTGCGACAGTGGAAGCCGTCACCAAGGCTAAGGGTGGGCCAACACCATACTGAATTCCAGCATTGCCGATGGAGGACGCTACGAACGTCTAACTGATTTTCATCCATGTGTCCGGATACTTTTAATCACATAGTGTATGTTATATTCAATGGTATTGTCCAAGTTTGTTAAATTGTATTACACCCATTTATATCTGATCCCATTGTGCTTTAAAATGTTGATCTATGCATTACAGATCTGATGATAGCAACGTAGTTCCTGAATCCGGTCATCATAATAAATGCTGTACAATAGCGAGCTTGGCTGTTTGAAGTTGTACTTCTATTTCTGACTTGTCTTTATCTATTCACGAATATTCTTGATCTTTTCGCGGCTTATTGTTCGTATTCAGTAGTTTCAGCTTATACAGTAAGCCTGTAAATTGATTTATCGCGCTATGTGTGTGGCAGTCTGCAATGGTCCTAACTCTGCATTTTCACGTTCAATTTTTTTAAGTTTATTCAATATTCGCTCTTGTCCACAAAGTGCTTCCATTCGTTGGTGCACTTGAAGCAAGCAGTATAATGCCATACGCAAGATGAATTTCCGAGAACACGTATTCGTGCTTAGCTTTCCCATTTTAAATGTCTGAAGTAACCTTGTAGCAACCTCCCTGGGTAGCGAAGCGTTTTAAAGTGCCGCACCGATCGAACAGGTCCACCCGGTTAACGACTGGGGTCGGGGCACTGGTCAACCTGGTTGTTGTTAATAGGTCGTTTCCCACATCCCACTGCTTGTGTATTGGCATGGTACCGAAGTCCAGCCTCAGTTACACGATTCGCAAGCATTTCGAAAACTTTCACTCACTTTCAGATGTTTAACTACACGCAAACAGTTGGGAACACATATTCCTTTTCGGATACTAGGGCGATGCCCAGGAAGGGCACCCAGGAAGCGTTTTTTTTTTTTTTTTTTTTTTTTTAAACTAACCACGCAAAATCCTATAATAACTATGCCGATGTGGGGCAATCGCACAACAAAACGATAAAATATCCCTCTAGTCGGCGCGGTAGCTCAGCGGGTTCGGTCACCTCGGTCACAGGGTTAGCAGCCCTCTGTAATAAAAAAAACTGAGTTAATCGATCAACAACGAACTTAAACGGATGTCGTACAACGTCCGCCCCGAGGAGATGCAAAGAACGAAACCGAACAAAACGAGATTTTTTTTTAAAAAAAAAAGGGCTGTTGAAAAACGTTTTGGTGATAGTGAACGGCGCGTACACCTCTGAATGGAAAATATATGAAATTCAACTTCACAAATGCACAAACTTTTAAAAAACCCTCACTCGCCTATGGGGTGTTACTCTCTGCAGTGCTGTTACTTCATTGTTTATCTTAGTTTTCTCGTCTATGTAAATTTCTCTCGCTACCATATTTTAAAAATTTAGTTCTACCATTTATTTCACAATTCAGCTAACCTAAACACTTTCTGAAACGTGTACCTGAGGTACGGTATGTCATTTATTTTAATAACAAGCCTGCAAGAAAAGAGGTATTAGCATAGGCAAGCGTCTATCCGATGTGCTCGCAAAAAGAGAGCGCGAGCGTAAATGGGAATAAGAGCAATAGGAGTGCGCGCTTGTAGCTTACAGTTTGTGAAATGTTAGCTGAGTCCCGTGCTATACGTACACAGCATCGCTAAGCTCTTGTGCGTGCAGTAGGAATATCATTCGATGTCAGCAGTAACCACTGTCAAAGGGATAACCAGGTCTCAAAGGGAGAGGGACGTCTAGATCAGGAGTCAAATAATTTCTCTAAGAATGTCTCTAAATGCGCTGCACGCAGTGTAGAAACGTATAAAGTTAACTCGATGAAAGCCTTATAAAGATTTCGCGAACACGATTGTGACATGGTTAAAGTATAAATGCAGTTTTATAAAGAAATTCCATCATTCCAGACGAGGCCTTGTTAAAGTGCAGAACTGCAGCCAGTCAACATTTACATTGTCTTTTCATTATATATTTTCTAATTGCAAGACTCAGAAGGTATGTGTGTCGGCCTACACTCTCCCTGCTCGCAATGTTATTATTTAAAGCTGGTAATTAAGCGATGATTTAAATTTACGATGCAACATAACCAATAAAGTGAATTTAATTTACGCTACAACTTCTATATTGAGCCCCTGTTGTTTCCTAACGCCAAAACAATTCGTCAACGATGAAGACAGAGACTCAAAATACTGAAAATTGTACTTTAGAGACATTAATTTTGAGTAAGCATTGAGTTTTAGCACAACCACTGTGAGATAAATTGATTGCAAAGTCCCGGAAATTCAGTAGCATAGGAGGCCACATTGTGGATGTAAATTTAAACAAATAGCAGCAAAGCGGTTCTAGGCGCTACAGTCTGGAACCGCGTGACCGCTACGGTCGCAGGTTCGAATCCTGCCTCGGGCATGGATGTGTGTGATGTCCTTAGGTTAGTTAGGTTTAAGTATTTCTAAGTTCTAGGGGACTGTTGACCTCAGCAGTTAAGCCCCATAGTGCTCAGAGCCATTTTAACCACTTTTGAACAAAATAGCAGCAAATGAACATAAACAATAACATATCTGTTCATCCATTGTCAAGTTTGCTTATTACGCTGTTGGCAGCTCTTGGCGAACCAGAAATAAGGTAGAGACTGTAGCAGGTAGTGGTGTACGTCTTTTTTTATCAATTCAAATTTGTAATTAATTAGTATGCAGAAAATTATAGCCTGATAATTTCAGACATTGTTTTAAACTATTTAGAATAGTTATGACCTCATAGAATTATAAAAAAATTCTGGAAATATTGAAATGGTTGTTACGGGAAGAACATACAAACATATTCTGAGCTTTGTTAATAACAGAAACGCCAATGGGTATACAGATAACTCTAGGTTTAATTCAGCAGAAACTGTACTTAAGATATAAATAAAGAACGATTAGTACATAATTTTGGGCCTGTGAGAGCTTCCTTTTAGATTTGTCAAATAATAGCGAAACTTCATTGCAGGTGACCATCATCTGTTTATTTTTATGCTCAACACTATTCTTTGCTTCTGCTGATAATGCCTACTGATCGAAACCGGTAGGACAGCTGATGCCCGTCTACAATAAAATTTCGATGCTTATATTTAGTTTAAGTTCATCATTAAAATCTCTGGGTTTTAGCGACGTTTACTTCAAGGCTCGATTCTAACGTTCCGCCGACAATGGTTGGTGGTGCTGGTTTCCACCGATCTCATAATAAAGGTAATGATTTCAAGCCAATTATTCATTAATTTTAGATGATGTTCCGACTGTCCTCATCATTTCATTATGGTCGAAAGTCTGATGTATTTCAGTATCCAGATGTGCAATCGGTGCAAACGTACCACGTAGCTAATTACTCAGGATAAAGTAGCGTCCCGTCCTGAGGAGCAGAGCGGCAAATAGGCGGCTGGCGCAAGCACTGGAGCCAGCGGCCTCGCTGTGTCGCTGGCGACTTCACAGGCTGCACAAGGCCGCAGGCAGCTTGCTTGCGTCAGCACCCTCACACCCCCGCGTTGCCACCACTTTACTGATGATGTTTCCAAAAACAGTCTTCGATCAGCATCCTGGCAACACCCCAGGGCCTCATCGCAAACTTGCCGCTGTAGAGGTTATCCACTCCAGGCTCTACGATATGTATTAAGATATCCCGGAGTAACTTACACGGTATTGTTGGGGACTATAAAAGGGGAAAAAAACTGTATTGTAAGCCAGAGATTTTAATACATCCAGCAAAAAATAAGGAATTACGGCTGTAGGTGCTACTTTGTGGCGAAGATGTTAGCATAGGAAAGAAAGTCGTTACCAGTCGCATAAAATCTGTCGGAAGCCCGAGGACTACAATTATCGTATGAATGTAAACATGGCTAACGGAAAGCCCAAGGAGAAGAAATGTCGTACATAAAACACAAACGATAAACTTGATAACGGAAGGGTTTTGTTTGGGGGAAGAATGAAAGTTGGTTAGAGGAAGGTGAATGAGGAAGGTTAGTGTAGGTATCGTTAAAATAGGGAAAACAGGTTATCGAAATGTAGTAGGTGCGAACAGACGAAAAGATTAGCAGAATGTAAGCATAGATACAGAACAGCATCAGAGCAATAGCCGGCCGCGGTGGTCTAACGGTTCTGGCGCTGCAGTCCGGAACCGCGGGACTGCTACGGTCGCAGGTTCGAATCCTGCCTCGGGCATGGGTGTGTGTGATGTCCTTAGGTTAGTTAGGTTTAAGTAGTTCTAAGTTCTAGGGGACTTATGACCTAAGATGTTGAGTCCCATAGTGCTCAGAGCCATTTTTGAGCATCAGAGCAAACGATGGACAGATATCTTCAAACTATGAAATGAAAAATTCCTTTTTGAACTTTGAAGCAGAAGGAAAATGTGACTGCTGTATGTACAGGAAACGTGCAGAGCAAAACTCAACGGAACATATAAGGTACATGTTCTGGGACAATGCATTGTTTCTGTTTGGGCTTGAAACTCGCATCATATTCACTAAAGTTGTGCAAAATAAATGAATAATTTAAGCAAATAAATAAAAAGCACATAATAAACCCACAAGTGTCACATTTGTGATACCTGAAGCTAAAATGTACACTTTTAGCTGTATACGGGGTGTTCAAACAGTCTCTCCGCAGTGCCGTATGACTATTAGCCGCGCGTGTCGTATGCCGCAGTGAATATACCGAAATGAAACTCAGTGAAATACTTATTGAATATTCATTTTTACTCACAAATTTTCACATTAAATGCTGAAAATATTCCCCCTGTTGTTGAATACACAATTCAATTCGTCTAATCATGTTTCCAAATACAAGCTGTAACATTTCTTCTGTAACTGAAGCAATGAAAGTGGATATTGCAGCTTTGATTTCATGGCTGGACTTTGGACAGTTTTTATAGACAGTTGCTTTCGCTGCACCCCAGAAGAAAAAGTCAGGTGGTCTTAGGTCAGGCGACTGTGGAGGCCAAAGTCCCTGTGAAATTATGCGATCACCAAAAACATCAGAAAGCAGTGACATTGAAACGCGAGCTGGCTGCGCGGTTGCACCAACTTGTTGAAAATAACCGTTCAGTATTTCACTTAACACAACTTCTCCTATGAATGGGCACAGAATATCACTGCAGTATCGTTGTGCGTTTATTGTTTCGTTGAAAAATATGGGACCCACAATCCCACGCCTAGAAATTGAAATCCAAACTCCTGTTTTCGCAGAATAAATTGGCTCCTCATGAATACACAATGGATTTGCAGTACTCCACATACGAAAATTTTGCGAGTTCATGTACCCGGATAAATGAAACCACGCCTCATCAGTGAAAAACGTTTCATTAAGAATATCTCTTCCATTTTCTTGAACGAAATTTTTGAACCATTGACAATAATGCAGTCTCTTGCCATGATCAGTATTTTTCAGTTCTCGCACGACTGTGACTTTGTTTTGAAAAGTTCTAATTTTTTCCTTACAGCTGTGTGGGCCCTTCCGGCACTAACATCGATTTCCTGGGCGAGTTTTCTTACTGACTTGTTCGGATTCATGGACATTTTATCGGTAATATAAAGTAGTTTATCCAGAGACCAAACGCTAAGACGACCACTTCTAAGTGCATCTGTCACTGAACCTGTCCTTCGAAATTTGTTAATCAAATCTCGCACAGTATCGCGATGTGGGAGTGTTGTCTCCGGGAAAACTGAATTAAATGTTTGACGAACTGAAACTGTGTATTTACCGCCAGCTTTGAACACATCTTCGACTAAAATCACACATTCTTTAATGGTTAGCGTTTAACAGTGACAAAAACGAAACAAACGAACAAAGGAACTAAACTTAAATGTTCACGTCAACACGTAACGAGACACACCAACGATACTACTAACGCTGGCTGAGATAAACGAACCAGTGGAATGTTGGGAGAGTCCACTTGAAGGGAAGTAACCCAGGCAGGCGAACAATCACACGGCACGAGCGGCTTACAATCATACGGCATTGCAGAGAGACTTTTTGAACACCCCGTATAATGATTTAAGTTTCATGTGGGACGACCACTACAGTGCTTTATTTTCCAGGTGAAGATAAGCTTGTCGTCAGCTCGTACAAAGTAAGAAGACAAGCAGCTTAGTTAAACCATGTGACCGGTCGCTGGTTATCTGAAATCAACAGCCATGGTTGTTACTCACTGTCTAATGGCCGATATTTAACCTATGTATATTCACGGAAAGATGAATTAACTTGAAGAACCAGTTGCACCCTCTGAACGGCTACGAACGAGCAGGTCGTAATTAAGGTCGAAGCGCAGCTACTTTAATTTTGGACCACTGTCGAATATGTCGCGACGGAATATCGGAAGAATTTTTATGGTGAGCTTGGTGTTTCTAGAGTTGAGAAAGTTGTTTAAATCAATTATTTTTTCAGTCTTAAGCATACCGCAATTCAAGATAGTATTACACCAGACACATTTCACTTTTATTCACGAAGCATCAAAATATAACGTACATAACTCATTTCTGAATTTTGATTCTATAAGATTAAAAACATTTATTCTAATGAATATGGTAAACAATACTTTACGGGAATTATTCCTCGTTTTTACATGTTTTGAAGTCAGCCAGTATTTACCCCGTTGCCAGCAGTGATTGACTTTTCACGAGTTTCGATTTTAGGACTACGCTTTTTATTATGCTGCCGTTGTGTTATTTGGATTTTACTTCACTTTTGTAAAACTTCACGCAAGTGCTCTGCATAGAAATATTACTGCGGCTTCCGATTTTTTCATTCATCACTGTGTTCATTTGTCTTCCGCATGTGTTGTGTTTTTATGAAGCAAGCTAGTGCGAATTTTATAAAAGTGAAGAAAAGTGCAAAGAAGGCAAATATAGTAAAAGGAACCTTTTTGGATTACAGCCTCTCCTAGCAACGGGTGGGGAACGTAGCAACTTCATATGTCTTAAACGGAGTAATAATTGCCGCAAGTAAACTGTACACCACATTCATTAGGAAAAATGGTTTTTGATGTTTAAGAATCTATTTGCTGAAGCATCACTGACGACGCTGTGCGCACAAGAGGTAAATGCTTCTGATGTAACATGCTCTTAAATTGCAGGGCGCTTAAGAGAGAAAAAAATATACATAACTGTTACTGTATAAAATAGTTACGCAAACTAACTTATTATTATTATTCACTTCTTTACAGCGTGGGAATTTCCAAAGTTTTGTTTTATCTCTTCTTTGTGCTCATTTACTTTCATTTTCCCAGTAAGGGCTCTTTTACACTCGTCAGGCCAAGATGTATTCACTGTAAATGTCCATTGCACATTTTTGACATATTCGGAAATTAAGTTTTCGACTTTGTTATGATGGTACGAAAATGGGTCACGGCCCGAAGCTAGTCATCGAATGAATAAGAAGAAAACATTTGCAACTTGATCTTGTTTTTCGTTCCACAAGATGTTCTGGTCTTTTAGGCTTTTTTTCTGGCAGGCCAACTGTCCAGGCCTGAATTTTCTGACTAAATATTCTGCTGCCTTGTATACCAAGCTGAGTTGTCCCTGCCTCTACCATATCTTCTTTTATTGCAGCGATCAACTTTATTGCTATCACTATTGCTTTACAGTGAATTTCGTAGTGTTCTAGAACCCTTCTCCTAATCTAGTTGGTCCCAGTTCTTTTAATAAACTCGTAGAGGTTTGCCTTATTCCAGTACATCTTGGTATTATTTCAATTTCTTTTATTTGCTCTTAGTTTGTACGCTGTTCTTCAGCACAATCTGGACTTACAATTTTCCTAATTACTTTTCGTTCTCTTCTTTGGACTTCTCCAATGTCTTTCTTTTCGTTTAAAATGTGTTTCTCAGCCCTATAAAGACGTCCTGGCCTGATTACTACGCTGTAGTGTTTCAGTGTGGTATACTTTAAGATGCACTTTTTGTTGTAGATCTTTGTTATTGGCATGGAGATTGTTTCCATTTTGTGACAACGAATTTCGTAGCTGTATTTTCACACATGTATCCTGAATGGTTCCTGAACTAAGAAACTCGCCTGATTTTCCCAAATTTTGTATTTCGAATTTTTAGTGCCACTTTGTTGTTGAATATGTAATTTGTTGTTTGAAATGATATTTGGAGCTCTATTATTTTGTTGTTTCTTTCAGAATTTCTATTGTTTCTTAGCTGTTTTAATGTCCCGACTTGTAATCGCTAGGTCGTCTACAAAAGCTAAGCAGTTTACCCTAACACGGGTTCTTTTTTATTTGATTGGTTGGTTAATTTTTACCTCTGATTTTAGTATTCGCCAGCTTGGATTACTTTTTCTAAGGGGCAGCTGAGAAATAATGAAGAGAATCCACACATTTTCTCACTCTTGTCTAACTTCAAAATTTTCCGAAATTTCTCCCCTAAGTTTTACTGTAGTTTTTGTACCATTTAATGTTTCATTAATAATTGCAGTAGTACAGGATTCCAGATTTCTTCTTTTAGACCTTGGAGAGAAACTTACGGTCCATTGAGTGACAAGTCTCTTTAAAATATACGAAACTGTTTTACGGCAATTTGTTTCACCTATGAGAAAGGGCTCAGAGCTAAAATATGTGCTGAACATGATGTATTTGGTCTGGAACCTGCTTGATACTCGCCAGTTTTGCATTCAAGTTGTTCTTTGAATTTCTGCAGGAGACATTGATAATTTTGTATGGGACAAGAATAAGAAGACTCCACCTACAATTAACGCAAGTTCTACCTGCCCTTCCATTTAGTGGATATATCAGTGCTGTTTTCCAGTCATCCACGATTTCATCAGTTAGTCAGATGTCCTGCGTGATCAAAAGTAATTCCTTTTAAGGTTTAAGGCAAGCTAATTTCTGGAGTTGTGGAACAGTTCTACCTTTAACAAATCCTTTGTTATGCTGTAACCTTTTACTTCGTCTAGCAGATTCTTCTTTATTTCGTGCTCCTGAATCTGATAATTATTTGGGGAATTTCTGGTATAAGTCTTTCTGTGGTTTCAGGGCAATTTAGAAGTTTTTAAAGAGATCTGTTAAGTTCTGTTGGTTTTTTAGTTGTTGAGGGCCAATTTTCCTTCTTCCTTCTTGAAACGGAGATCTGTGGCCTGTGCCTGTTAAGCTTTGCTACAAAGCCTATAAAAATTCCTGGTGTTATATACACCGGTGTACAAAACTTAAGGATGAAAGTAAATTTTGTAGGATGTGTCTCTCATTGACAAATATATACCTCTAAGAAACTTGGATCTTACATAGGAAGAACTACCACAATACAGTGCAGATGTTAACTGAAGTAAATATGCAGTGAGACGAATAAAAATGGCACATATATTCAAAGACAATAATTACTTGAAAGCTACCGCTGTTGATGATGGTGCCTGGATAAGACGGGAGATGGTTCTTAATAGGATATGTGATCACCTGCAGCATGCTCCCCCGCTGTCCGGAAGGTTGGTAGGAAGTTTTAGTGGTAGGGCCTACCAGTCCTGCAAAAGCGTGGTTGTCAACTGCTATATGGTCTTTAATGCGTTTGGAGAAGCTACAACACGTCTCCCTAACGCGTACCACACGTGCTCGATGGGATTTAATTCGAGAAAATTGACAGGGCAGTCAGTTCGCCACATATCCTCAGTTCTCCATAAAAAAGGAGTCAGGGCCAAATGCACCCCTGAAAAGACAGACATGGGAAAGAAGAACAGTGTCATAATAATGTAGACCGGTGGGTGTACCGAGATCAGTAGGCCCATGTAGCATTCTGTCTTCCCACACCATGTCCAAATAGGCCAATTACCATGCAGAAGTCATTTGCCACACTGTGTAACGATACAAGTATGCATCACACAGCGTAGGAATTGATCCATTTTATTTCGCAGAAGTTATTTCGTGATTCTCTGTCATAAGTTAAAAAATACGATCAGGAGCAGAGCAGTTGTAGAAACCTGTATAAAGTAAGTTGTGAGATGATAGAGATCTGAGGGCGCGTATGCCATCTAACGGTAGCAGAGTAAAGTAAGACAGCTCGCCACCAGCCTGCAAAGTCGCAACCAATAATCTGTAACTGTGTTATGAGTGTGTAGATGTAAATAATGTTTTTTGTATTAATCTCTATATATTGTTAAGTAGATCTTCGTTTTAAAAGTATTATGAACCTTTGTAATTAAGCTGTAATGAATCATGGCTTTGGGCTTAGGTTAAGATCTAAAGGGAGTTCCCAGTGGAAGGGTAAGGCGGGAGAAACTGAAAGTTCCAAACAGTTCTTTTTGTGAGTTGGGAGTGTTGTGAAGTAGCATGTGGTGCGATGCCCACGTACGTATATTGTGTGGTGATTAAAGTGTGCACAATCATTGTTAAATGGCGTCGGATGGACAGGGAATTATAGCTACACATAATTCTGCAGTATTAAGCAGCTATTTGTCAATTAGGCAGAAGTGGAAATGTGATCACGAGGTCCAGTGGGAATTCTTTGTTTGCTGCGAAGGAGGCAGACATTACATTGCAGCATGATCCACTGTACTGGCCAAATAATACAATTGGAATTACGACTTGGAAGCTACTGTGTAAAAGCTGCTATACCATCCATAGGCTGAAAAGTCTCATCAGAGGCTGCAATACGTTGCTCAACACCACGAAAGGACTGAAGCATTTATTTGTGTGGGGACGTTCAGTATATTCTACCACCAACAAGGAAGGCCATTTGCCACTGGCACAATAAATTCATTACGATGGGTTGCTTGTACCTGGCAAAGAGAAGCGGATGTCCCAATGTCACAGTGCAAGTGAAGTGAATGTGGAGCGCATACGAGAGACATTCATAAGGAGCCTGCAAGGTCGCAACCAATAATCTGTAACTGTGTTTTAAATGCAAAGATGTAAATAATGTTTTTTTTGTATTAATCTCTATATATTTTTAAGTATATCTTAGTTTTAAGAGTATAATGAACATTTGTAATTAAAGCTGTCACGAATCATAGCTTTTGGATTAAACTGAAATCTAGTGGGAGTTCCCTGTGGAAGGGTGTGATGAGAGCTTAGCTCTGCGGTGCTTATAACGATTAGTGAAATCAACACTGGGGTCTCACAGCATATGGGTGTCCACCCAATATAATTACGAGTCCGATCGCCAACCACGCTCATTTATAGGCGTAAACTGATCCATATTACGGTAGAACTGGGTGGGACATCGGAACTGCTGGAGGAATGGAACGCCTTACAACAGACCTGTTTACCAACCGTGAGGCCATCTCTGGAACACGTTGCAGCACACACATTCCCATCCATGGTGATCACAAAACATATTAAGAACTACGTCCCGCCTTTTTTAATGTCCAGAGGACCATCATCAGTTCACTGACTTTAATGTATTCTATTTATCTTCTACACTATACTGTGGCGGTTCTATGTAGCGTCCAAGATTCATCGAGCTATTTTGCTTGGCAGTGATACATCATTCGAAAGTTGCTTTCGTTTTCGAGTTTTACACGCCAATGAATATTAGTTATTTACATGCTCTTATGGGAATCCTTGAAGAGACTATCTGTAGGAGTTGGGAAAACGCAGAATAGTTTGATTGTTTGGGTGTTCGTAATGAATAACAGCCACAAAATGTCTGCAGATACGAATAATATAGAAGTGTTTTCTTCAGGGCCACTTATGCATATTGCTATTGAATTACATGAAAAGCAGCAACCAACCACTCTGCTATGTCTTCCTTTTTTTTTGGCGCGGAGAGGGGGGGGGGGGGGGTTAGTCGCGCAGGGCAGCCGAGCTGTCTGAGGCGTCTTCTTATTTTTAATACGTATTTTCCACCATTTTTCGGTTTTATATCGATTTTTTATGTTACTTCTACCCATGCGATCATGACATAACCTCTCCTTCCGTGTTCTAAAACTGCTTGTAAATGTAGTTCACCTGCCAACACCTAGTGTAAATTCACTATTTTTCTGATCGAGATTGCATCCAGTCGCCTCCACCCACGTAGTCCACACTTGCAGTGCGTTTGCTCTGTATGTGTATGTGCGTGTCCTGCGGATGCATACAGATGTATACATCTGCTTGACAGATGTCCTGTTTACAGATTTAGTGGCGGCATGACGTGTAATTTCACTTGTCGGATACCGCAGCAATGCCTTTATATATTTCCTTGTAAGAGGTTTTCTCCATGACTATCGATCATTTTATATAGGACTGATGCGAGCATAGTATAATTTCTGAACTGTGATCCGATCTGAACAGTGGACGCTACACAACTCTGGAAAGCTAAATTGTGCACGCATCACACAGAATCGATATTTTAAGGAAGTGGTTTTCTTCATTTTACAGTTTGTTACCATAGTTTTATGTAGAGAAACACGCAGGAAGGATGTATGTCATGTGCTGGAAGTGTATTTCTTACATTTGAATGATAGCAGCGATGCATTCCACAAGACTGATAGGACGGAAACTGAAGCGATCTGACATTATTCCCTGTTTTAAGTGCAGAACCGTGTAGCATTAGGAGTGCGTGTGTTTATGTTTCCTCTTACCAACACCATCCTAGTACTGATCCCGAACACTAGAACAATCCGTTAAAATTGATAACGTAGTTGATTTATGTACAATGCTTCGAATTACATCCGTCTGGAACTCTATCATGCATAAAAACCATCTGTATCTTCTTCTTCTTAATTGTCTGCTATTACATCACAGCACGTTCAAATCTACTACTGTACATTGATAAGGGGTGCTCGACATAGGCGCGTCTGGAGAAATCTACATCTACATCTACATTTATACACCGCAAGCCACCCAACGAGGTGCGGCGGAGAGCACTTTACATGCCACTGTCATTACCTCCCTTTCCTGTTCCAGTCGCGTATGGTTCGCGGGAAGAACGACTGCCGGAAAGCCACCGTGCGCGCTTTTATCTCTCTAATTTTACATTCGTGATCTCCTCGGGAGGTATAAGTAGGGGAAGCAATATATTCGATACCTCAGCCAGAAACGCACCCTCTTGAAACCTGGACAGCAAGCTACACCGCGATGCAGAGCGCCTCTCTTGCAGAGTCTGCCACTTGAGTTTGCTAAACATCTCCGTAACGCTATCACGCTTACCAAATAACCCTGTGACGAAACGCGCCGCTCTTCTTTGGATCTTCTCTATCTCCTCCGTCAACCCGACCTGATACGGATCCCACACTGATGAGCAATACTCAAACATAGGCCGAACGAGTGTTCTGTAGGCCACCTCCTTTGTTGATGGACTACATTTTCTAAGGACTCTCCCAATGAATCTGAACCTGGCAACCGCCTTACCAACAATTAATTTTATATAATCATTCCACTTCAAATCGTTCCGCACGCATATGCGCAGATATTTTACAGAAGTAACTGCTACTAGTGTTTGTTCCGCTATCATATAATCATACAATAAAGGATCCTTCTTTCTATGTATTCGCAATACATTACATTTGTCTATGTTTAGGGTCAGTTGCCACTCCCTTCACCAGGTGCCTATCCGCTGCAGATCTTCCTGCATTTCGCTGCAATTTTCTAATTCTGCAACTTCTCTGTACACTACAGCATCATCCGCGAAAAGCCGCGTGGAACTTCCGACACTACCTATTAGGTCATTTATATATATTGTGAAAAGCAATGTTCCCATAACACTCCCCTGTGGCACGCCAGAGGTTACTTTAACTTCTGTAGGCGTCTCTCCATTGAGAACAACATGCTGTGTTCTGTTTGCTAAAAGCTCTTCAATCCAGCCATACAGCTGGTCTGATATTCCGTAGGCTCTTACTTTGTTTATCAGGCGACAGTGCGGAACTGTATCGAACGCCTTCCGGAAGTCAAGGAAAATGGCATCTACCTGGGAGCCTGTATCTAATATTTTCTGGGTCTCATGAACAAATAAAGCGAGTTGGGTCTCACACGATCGCTGTTTCCGGAATCCAGGTTGATTCCTACAGAGTAGATTCTGGGTTTCCAAAAACGACATGATACGCGAGCAAAAAACATGTTCTAAAATTCTACAACAGATCGACGTCAGAGATATAGGTCTATAGTCTTGCGCATCTGCTCGACGACCCTTCTTGAAGACTGGGACTACCTGTGCTCTTTCCCAATCATTTGGAACCTTACGTTCCTCTAGAGACTTGGGGTACACGGCTGTTAGGAGGGGGGCAAGTTCTTTCGCGTACTCTGTGTAGAATCGAATTGGTATCCCGTCAGGTCCAGTGGACTTTTCTCTGTTGAGTGGTTTCAGTTGCTTTTCTATTCCTTGGACACTTATTTCGATGTCTGCAATTTTTTCGTTTGTGCGAGGGTTTAGAGAAGGAACTGCAGTGCGGTCCTCCTCTGTGAAACAGCTTTGGAAAAAGGTGTTTAGTATTTCAGTTTTACGCGTGTCATCCTCTGTTTCAATACCATCGTCATCCCAGAGTGTCTGGATATGCTGTTTCGAGCCACTTCCTGATTTAACGTAAGACCAGAACTTCCTAGGATTTTCTGTCAAGTCGGCACATAGAATTTTACTTTCGAATTCACTGAACGCTTCACGCATAGCCCTCCTTACGCTAACTTTGACACCGTTTAGCTTCTGTTTGTCTGAGAGGTTTTGGCTGCGTTTAAACTTGCAGTGAATCTCTCTTTGCTTTCGCAGTAGTTTCCTAACTTTGTTGTTGAACCACGGTGGGTTTTTCCCGTCCCTCACAGTTTTACTCGGCACGTACCTGTCTAAAACGCATTTTACGATTGCCTTGAACTTTTTCCATAAACACTCAACATTGTCAGTGTCGGAACAGAAATTTTCGTTTTGATCTGTTAGGTAGTCTGAAATCTGCCTTCTATTACTCTTGCTAAACATATAAGCTTTCCTCCCTTTTTTATATTCTTATTTACTTCCATATTCAGGGATGCTGCAATGGCCTTATGATCACTGATTCCCTGTTCTGCGCTTACAGAGTCGAAAAGTTCGGGTCTGTTAGTTATCAGTAGATCCAAGATGTTATCCCACGAGTCGCTTCTCTGTTTAATTGGTCGAGGTAATTTTGGGATAGGGCACTCAGTATAATGTCACTCAATGCTCTGTCCCTACCACCCGTCCTAAACATCTGAGTGTCCCAGTCTATATCTGGTAAATTGAAATCTTCACCTAAGACCATAACATGCTGAGAAAATTTATGTGAAATGTATTCCAGATTTTCTCTCAGCTGTTCTGCCACTAATGCTGCTGAGTCGGGAAGTCGTTAAAAGGAGACAATTATTAACCTAGCTCGGTTGTTGAATGTAACCTCCACCCATAATAATTCACAGGAACTATTCACTTCTACTTCACTACAGGAAAAAATACTACTAACAGCGACAAACACGCCACCACCGGTTGCATGCAATCTACCCTTTCTAAACACAGTCTGTGCCTTTGTAAAAATTTCGGAAGAATTTCTTCGGTGCTTTCTATCAGCGCTTGAAGTTCCGGTACTTTACCAACGCAACTTCGACAGTTTAAAACTACAATAACGATTGCTGCTTGGTCCCCGCATGTCCTGACTTTGCTCCGCACCCTTTGAGGCCGTTGCCCTTTCTGTACTTGCCCTATACCATCTAACCTAAAAAACCGCCCAGTCCACGCCACACAACCCTTGCTACCCGTGTAGCCGCCTGCTGTGTGTAGTGGACTCCTGACCTATCCAGCGGAACCCGAAACCCCACCACCCTATGGCGCAAATCGAGGAATCTGCAGCCCACACGGTCGCAGAACCATCTCAGCCTCTGATTCAGACCCTCCACTCGGCTCTGTACCAAAGGTCCGCAGTCAGTCCTGTTGACGATGCTGCAGATGGTGTGCTCTGCTTTCATCCCGCTAGCGAGACTGGCAGTCTTCACCAAATCAGATAGCCGCCGGAAGCCAGAGAGCATTTCCTCTGATCCATAGCGACACACATCATTGGTGCCGACATGAGCGACCACCTGCAGATGGGTGCACCCTGTAGCCTTCATGGCACCCGGAAAGACCCTTTCCACATCTGGAATGACTCCCCCCGGTATGCACACGGAGTGCACATTGGTTTTCTTCCCCTCTCTTGCTGCCATATCCCTAAGGGGCCCCATTAGGCGCCTGACGTTGGAGCTCCCAACTACCAGTAAGCCCACCCTTTGCGACCGCCCGGATCTTGCAGACTGAGGGGCAACCTGTGGAAGAGGACAAGCAGCCATATCCCGCCGAAGATCAGTATCAGCCGGAGACAGAGCCTGAAACCGGTTCGTCAGACAAACTGGAGAGGCCTTCCGTTCAACCCTCCGGAATGTCTTTCGCCCCCTGCCACACCTCAAGACGACCTCCCACTCTACCACGGGTGAGGGGTCAGCCTCAATGTGGACAGTATCCCGGGCAGCCACAGTCGTAGTCCGATCGGGGGATGCGTGGGACGAGGTGGCCGTCCCCAACAAACCCACATCCGGACAACCACAGTGATGCCCATTGGCAACAGCCTCAAGCTGTGTGACCGAAGCCAACACTGCCTGAAGCTGGGAGCGAAGGGATGCCAACTCAGCCCGCATCCGAACACAGCAGTCGCAGTCCCTATCAATGCTAAATACTGTTGTGCAAAGAACGTCTGAACTAATCTACAGAGAGCACAAACAATTCGACACAAAATTTAAACGGTTATTAAAATACAAGATTGACTGGTAAATGCAGTAATGCTGCTACTTGCGCACTGCTGACACACTGCTCGGCGGCAAAAGGAGACTATGTGATTTAACACTATTCAGGTACTAATAACGCGATGCTACAACTCTCAAATACTATAATACGCCCGAAATTTATGAATTAAACAAGTCAAGTACCCAAAAACACGCAAAGAAATTAAGAATTAAACTAGGTAACAAATAAGTGAGCTAAGAGTATACGGCTTGCTGCTGGCAGCTGCTTATCCAACGGCGGCAGGGAGCACACTTGTGCAGTTTGATGGGCAACGACTCGGCAAGCTCCATTCATTCACGAAACGCGGAATGTAGTTGTCTACTTCTGGTCAGCTACAGATTATATCGGTAACAGTGCAGGAGGGTGGGTTGGTCAAAGACAGTGCAAGGGGGTCTTTCAGTCCCTAATTTTATCCTAAAACTGCGAGAATGCTTTGTGACTCCCATATGCATAGAGATAGATCGTAAATTATGCACTATGCTCGAGATGCTAGAAATATGTAGAGCACTGTCCTGTATACTTTGATGATGTATATGTTCAAGAATTAACAATGAATGGACATACTGCACAGTCATTTATCTACATTCGCAATGATTCTTGCAGAGTAGAGAAGGGACAGTTTAGTGATTATAAGGAAATTGGGAAACATGCTGTTGCATCATTGGTCGGTGTTGAACTTCTTCGCTCTGTCAGCTGTGATGCTTATTATTACAGTACATCGACAGTGTCTTTTCCATCCCATCCGTCCAGTGGTACGCTGTTGGTTACCCCATAATGATTGACTTATATCTTTTGTATGAGATGGAGAAAGAGTTTTGGTGGAGGGTCAACACCTTCTGGGGATGGATAGCGCTGAAACAGTGATCACGTACATAAATGCAACATGAGGAATCAGCCGAAACTGAACGCAGAGCCATCAGCTGTTCCGTCACTGTGAGAGATGAGTTTAAATGTAGAGGTCATCAAACAACTACAGACAACAGTTTCGAAACTCTCCACAGCGCCGCCAAACTCTTCCAGTTTCCTTGTGTTGCAACTGTCTCTTATTTAAAATCATCCACTGTGTGTGGTGTGTTATGGTAGCAGCAGTAGCAACATGATTTACACCGTGCAACATCTAATTTTCTGCTAGAAGCAGGATCAGAAGGTGTTGATGTCAGTTTAGAACCTGACACAGACCTCAAAGTCGTGGCGGAAAAACGAAATGTATGGCAGCGACAAAGCGTGGTACAGCAGAAAAAAGTAATGTTTCAGATAACGACACAGAGTTACTGGAAGCGTCTCTTGGGACTTATTGTATAGTTTTTGGGATACGGTCGACCTCCTATAGTACAGGCGCAGGCAATGCAACTTTATACTAGTTGGTGCAATGGATCAATACCTGTATATTTAATAGCATTGTTACATGTGCTCGATGCCAGCACTCAGATAGTTCGTAATTTTTCTTTGCTGGATGGTACAGAATAACGACAATAGTATGTTTGGGTGATAGACGTGGAAGGATCCTGAGAGACGCGGATCTGAATCGATGCTGAGTCATCCTAATTTTCCCAGCAAGAAACACCACCGTAACTGTTTGTACTGTCGAGGTGTTGCAGGAGCAGGCTTCATTTGACGCTGACCTTACACGTCGTAATGAGTGGTGGAGCTACGACAGTATATTCCCACTTCCACTGAGTGGTCAAAACACGCTCCTACTTTATTAACTCAGCTCACTCTGTTTCTAAACAGGTTGCAGAATGTGGTGGATATTGCACTCTCCGACTTCTGGGTAACATTGCTAAAATTGATCTCGCTATCAAATGTGGTGTGTTTTACAGCACATCGCTCCATATCAATGGCATCTTTCCAATCCCGACTGTCCACTGGGTATGCTGTTGATTACCGCATAATGATTGACTGACACCATTCCGTTGAGATGGAGGGAACCTGATGGAACACTGGATATCTACTCTTGTCGTTGTGGAGCATGGGATTAAATGTAGAGGTCATCGCCTTAATACACTTGTTTGGAGGCGTTCCTCACTGCTACAGACTCGTGCTATTTACATATGCTGCGATACCCTACACAAGGTTTTATTTTTATTTTTGTTTCACCAATAAGATAATAGTACCTCTTTATTTGTGCTACCTCATGCATGTCGCGAACAGCATCTTCCGGCGATGGTCAACACCAGAACAGTAATCATGTACATGACTGCAAAATGAAGGAAAAATGCTTTTCGCTACGAAGCACCGAGACGTATGATACCCTTTCAATGGGAAAATAAGATTCACTGTACAGGTAATCACATGCGAATAGTTGCTGGAAGCGCTCTACAATACTGGAGACTCTTCCAGTTTCCATACGTTGCGACTTCTTCCACATTTTTGTCAATGAGAAACATCGCATCAGTGATTTATTTCTACCAGCTTGTGTTGTGGTAGCTGTACAGTTTAAGCCATGTCATGTTCAGTTTTTTGTGAGAGCCAGAGGATCGAAGAGTGATAATGTCGGTTTAGCAGCAGCTGACACGGGTCTCTAAGTCATGGTAGGAAAAGTGTATGTCGGTGTACACTGATTGGATGTGTTACTAAAAAAAAAGTATTAAACTGTTTATGATGGAGCAATACAGCAAACCTCTTGTGTGATTGAAAGTCTGTTGGATATGGTCATCCTACAGTACAGGTGATGAAACTTTACACTGGTCTGTGGAAGCGACTTCGATCACAGACCACCTGCTCCAGTAAGCCAATACCTGTATATTTAAAAGGATTGCCACACATGTTTGGGTGATAGACATGAATGCACCCTGAGAGACACAGATCTCCTTCAGACTACCTGTATGTAGTTTGGAGATGTGTCCCAAAGCTTTTGTCCTTCCTCCATGCCAGATATGATGTGCAGTCTTCCTAATTTTCCCAACAAGAAACGCAACCGTAACTGCTCGTACTACTACCTTGCGTTGCAGAGGAAAGCTTCGTTGGTGCTGGTCTTACACACTGTACACGGTTGGCGGTTGCTCGCATTTCTACCGAGCGGTCAACATGTGCTTCTGTCTCATTAACGCAGCTCGTCCTATTTCCCTACAGGATGCAGAAGGTCTTAGATATAGCACTCTCCAAGTTCCGTACAGGTCAGACTTAAACTGGGGTTATCGCATAGACTAAGCTGCCTGGGGGGCACAGACTTAGGTGCGGTTACAAGATGCAGAGGGACTGTCTAAAAGACAACGCTGAAGTTTCTGCCGCATGGGATCCTTAGCAGATAGGTTCGAAAAAGATGACATTTCGAGATATGAGAATGCCACAAATATGATTCACCAGTGGCTGTAATCATTGAAAGATGTCTCTACAGGAGCCAAATCGCAGACAGCATTTCTACCAAAAAGCGTTACACTATCAGTGTCTCATGTGTGTGTACCTGTAGACTCAAGACCGCTTTTTATGTAGGGTGACGGTAACGTAGTCACGACGATCGTGTTTTTAATATTATGGCCCTTACGCAAAATGTATGTTGCGGGTTGTGGAATCCCTCTGTGCTCAGCTTCAGATGTACCTCGAAAAGAACATCGTGTTCCCTCCACGGATACCCATATGACCTACCTGGTGAGTGTAATCCGACTACAGAAAAAAAAAATTACTCGCCATACAAAGTGATTTTCACAATCAATTTAATTTCGAAATAAGGAGAACATTCTACGGTGATCGGTAGTTTTCGCATCAAAATAGTCGAAGATTCTTTCCCCTGATTTTGCGCACTGTGGGTATGTCTCTGCTGATCATTTGTGATCGGTGGCGGTACACTTCGCTGGACGTCACAAAATAATGAGATGCAACTGCAGTCGAACGTAGACACTATACCAATTTTGTGGCTCCGTAAACTTTCCCAGATAATCTGTATCTACATTTACATCTAAATGGATTCTCTGCAAATCACACTGAAGTGCCTAGCAGAATGTTCATCGAACCACCTATTATTCCAGTCTCGTTTACGCTCGGAAAGAACGACCACCTATATCTTTCCGTACGAGCTCTGATTTCCCTTATTTTATCGTGGTGATGGTTACTCCCTACGTAGGTCGCTGTGAACAAAATATTTTCGCATTCGGAGGGGAAAGTTGGTGAATGGAATTTCATGGGAAGATTCCGTCCAACGAAAAAGGCCTTTTTTATGATGTCTAGCCCAAATCCTGTATCATTTCAGTAACACTCTCTCCCATTTTTGCAATAATACAAAACGTGCGGCCGTTCACTGAACTTTTTCGATGTACTCCGTCAGTCTTATCTGGTAAGGATCCCACATCGCGCAGCAGTAATCTAAAAGAGGACGGACAATCGTAGTCTAGGCTGTCTCCTTAGTAGATGTGTTACATTTTATAAGTATCCTACCAATAAAACACAGTCTTTGGTTAGCCTTCCCCACAGTATTTTCTATGTGTTCCTCCCACTTTAAGTTATTCGTAATTGTAACTCCTAGGTATTTAGGTGAATTTGCGGCCTTTATATTTGAATGATTTATCGTGTAACCGAAGTTCAACGGATTCCTTCTAGCATTCATATGGATGACCTCACACTTTTAGGATAAACTGCCAATTTTCGCATTATTCAGATATCTTTTCTAAATCATTTTGCAGTTTGTTTTGATCTTCTTATGAGTTTATTAGTCGATAAACAACAGCTTCATCTGCAAACAACCTAAGAGAACTGATCAGATTGTCTCCCAGATCGTTTATATAGATAAGGAACAGCAAAGGGCCTATAACACTACCTTGGGGAACGCCAGAAACCACTTATGTTTTACGCGATGACTTTCCGTCAATTGCTACGAACTGTAGCCTCTCTGACAGGAAGTCAAAAATCCAGTCACATAACTGAGACGATATGCCGTAAGCAAGTAATTTCACTACGCGCCGCTTGTGTGGTACAGTGTCAAAAGCCTTCCGGAAATCCACAAATACGGAATCGATCTGAAATGCCTTGTCAATAGCACTCAACACTTCATGCGAATAAAGAACTAGTTGTGTTTCACAAGAACGATGTTTTCTAAACCCATGTTCACTGTGTGTCAATAGACCGTTTTCTTCGAGGTAATTCATAATGTTCGAACATAATATATGTTCCAGAATCCTGCTGCATATCGATGTTAATGATAAGGGCCTATAATAGGTGGATTACTCCTACTACCTTTCTTCAATATTGGTGTGACCTGTGCAACTTTCCAGTCTTTGGGTACGGGTCTTTTGTCGAGCGAACGGTTCTATATGATTGTCAAATATGGAGATAATGCAACAGCATACTCCGAAAGGAACCTACTTGGTATCCAGTCTGGAGCAGAAGACTTGCTTTTGTTAAGTGATTTAAGTTGCTTCACTACTCCGAGGATATTTACTTCTACGTTACTCATGTTGGCAGCTGTTCTTGATTCGAATTCTGGAATATTTACTTCGTCTTCTTTTGTGAAGGCATTTCGGAAAGCTGTGTTTTCATATACTTATTCATATCGGGTCTCCAGCCGGAACATTTCGTCTTCTGGGCAATATTTCGGCGGTCCACCTGGCCGCCATCTTCAGTTGAGTAGACCGTCGCACTATCTCACCGGAATTGAAATCAAACACGCATCTTTATACACCGACCGTGGGTACACCGCACGTGCGCGAAAATAACCACCCTCTAGCGACAGGCACAACAGCGCACCGGTGGTGAAAGCTCGCCGAAAGGATAAATCGATATCAAAAACTATTGACAGTTTTTGAAGACCGAGAACAACGGCCGTTCTTTCTTAACGTCAAACAGAACAGGATTCCAACACTTGCTTAAAGGATACCCCTTATCTCTTTTTATAATACTGTGAGACAACCGGATTTCAGTGTCTTCTTTCATTACACAGTCCCAATACCGCGTCACAGGGGCAACCACTTGTGTCTCATCGTACATCATTTTATGTCCGCCATCGCAGATTTCTCTGGCTGAAATAAACGCGTGTGGCGATGATGCTCCACGCAACGATCCTGGACCGAACGAACTGTTTGGCCAACATAGACTTTCCCGCAATGACAGGGAATCTTGTAGACTCAGGGCTTTCTCAACCCTAAATCATCCTTCACTGAGCCCAGTAGGGCTCTGGTCTTGGCTGTCGGACTGAATACATTTTTAATATTAAATTTCTTTAAGGTTCTACCTATTTTTGAATACATGCTCCTCGCAAAAGGTAGGAATGTCACAGATTTGCTTGTATCTTCCGTTAGTTCCCCCAAAGGTCCAATCTGTAAAGCACGACGGATCTGATTGTCCGTATAAACATTCAGCTTTAACACAGCTTTTACATGAGTCAGATCTTGTGACAAACTGTCCGCATCTGAGATGGCATAAGCTCTTTTTACCAATGTGCGTAGGACCCCGTTACGTTGTGCGCGCTAGTATCCCAAAGATGTTCGGGCTCACATGTGGTTCCTTTTCGTCGAAATGTCTTGGCTCAAACTCGTCTAAGAGTTGAACGCATGTGTCGTATTACACGCATTAAATAAGACGCCTGTGACGCTTTGGTTAAATTGTCTGGCTGATGGCAAGTTTGCGAAACTCAAAGTTATCATAACATATAATAACAGTGATAATAGTATCGATAAATAAACTAACGACCCATAAATGATGTAGGCCACACAGTTGCGATTTAGTTAGAATTCAGAAAGCAAACTAATAGCGAAAGTGGTTGTATTTAGAGTTACTGGTACATTCGAGCGCTTATCCATTTGACACAGTTCGATCATTCAGAGTGTCATCGCGAAATACAAGTCTAATATTCCACCTCGTTATCTTCACGAAAAGTTCACACCAGGCGCGCGGTTGCTCACCGCTCAGAGACTAAGTACCGCGATACCACACAACGTGACATTTTTCTAAGTCGCTTCACTTCCTAGCTGCCTAAAGACCGACAGTCCGCTTTCGCGTCTCAATCCGAACTGTACCCTTTGGTGTCTCCAGCCGAACTGTCGGCTTTCGCGTCTGCACCAGCACTCCCTCTGCCCGTTCCCGGCCGCGTTTCCCGCGCGCCGAATGTCCTCCCCAACTGACTAGGGCAGCTCCCTTTCCTGAGGCCGTCCATCTGATTGGCTACGGCTTATTCTACATTATTTTAATTTTAACATATTTAGATAATCAAAGCTTGATCACTTTCACGTTCTAAATAAAGTAATAGTAATATCCATTACTGAATAAAAGTTAAATTCTTTTACATAAAACAAATACAAAAAATGTGTGTGAAATCTTATGGTACTTAACTGCTAAGGCCATCAGTCCCTAAGCTTACACACTACTTAACCTAAATTATCCTAACGACAAACACACACACCCATGCCCGAGGGAGGACTCGAACATCCGCCGGGACCAGCCGCACAGTCCATGACTGCAGCGCCCTACACCGCTCGGCTAATCCTGCGCGGCAAAACCAATACAATTTCCTTCTTAACTTTGAATGTCACGGCTAGTAGCCTTGCACCCATGTGCTTTCTGATGAATAAGTAAAGAACGAAAGTAACCATTATGCCCTAAACTTTACAACAAATATTGTATTACCTAATGATTCAATAAGGTGTCATGCTTGTCATTATTCAATGTGTTTTGTGTGGAGGAAATGATGATCTGATGATTAACTGAAAATACTGATAATTTAAATTGACTATATCTTTTAAACTAATAAAGTCACAGAGTAGATATTTACGTAATTTCGATTATGCTCTTCTATATGAAACATCGATCGTTAATATCGACCAAAGCGTTCAGAATTTAGCATTCAGGTCTTTGTTACAAAACTTGTTAATTTCACTTTAACAGTAAATCCTAAACTATTATAGTTATGGTCAATATTCAAGTTTTATTGGGATCACCATGAAATTTTATGGCAGATTAATATTGCTATTCCCTGCACTAGTACAGAATTAAATAGTTTTCATAAATGTTTCCCTTTATAGCCGATCTTAGGTCCGCCACATTTAACACTGCTACGTCTCCTGGACCACAAAAGCCTTCTATTGGGTTTCCCTGTGAAGTAGGGACTCGTCTGACTCACTAGTACACTACAGCGCTTAGGCCTCAATAGACAATAGACGCCTGTGAGTTTCCCAGTCTCGTGGTGAATCTGCCCCCTTTGTGGCATCTGGTCCTGGACGACAAGGTGCGTTTCACAATTCCAGAAGGCTGACTCTTTCGGCAATATACTTAAATGAGAGCGCAATGCTCGTTACCTCACAGTTGATACGATGGATGACAACTTGAGGCATGAAGATATCGGTCAATATGCGTGGGCTTACGATATACACTATGCCCTAATGTCCCATCATCCCTCCTGTAGACCAAGACATCTAAAAACGGAAGTTTTCCAACATTTTCCACTTCCATTGTAAACTTAATGTTGAGATACCGGCAATTAAAATGATCTAGGAAACGATCTAGAGCATTCCTCCCATGTAGCCATGCCATAAACGTATCGTCGACGTATCTCCAGAAGCAATTGATTTAAGAACGCCATATTCAGCGCCATTTCTTTAAAATCTTCCTTAAACAAATTGGTGACTATGGGGCTTAATGGACTCCCCATATCCATTCCGTCTGTTTGTTCAAAGTATTTGTGCCGGCCGCGGTGGTCTAGCGGTTCTAGGCGCTCAGTCCGGAACCGCGCGACTGCTACGGTCGCAGGTTCTAATCCTGCCTCGGGCATGGATGTGTGTGATGTTCTTAGGTTAGTTAGGTTTAAGTAGTTCTAAGTTCTAGGGGACTGATGACCACAGATGTTAAGTCCCATAGTGCTCAGAGCCATTTGAACCATTTTTCAAAGTATTTGTCATTAAATAAAAAATACGTCAATGTTAACACATGGCGACAAAGTTTAGTTGTCTCTCAGTCCAATTTTTCACTAACGAACTGCAAAGAATCTTCAAGAGGAACTCTGGTAAACAGAGACACAACATCAAAACTAACGAGCAAATCCGTGGCACTGAAACACAAAGACTTCAAACACTGAATTAATACCAGAGAACTGGAAATTTGGTATTCGGATTTTCCTACATACTTGGCTAAGTTGTAAGTAGGAACGCCTAAATTGCTGACACTAGGCCGAAGGGGTACTCCCTGATTGTGTACCTTAGGTAAACCGTATAATCTCGGCGGGACTGCAGCAACAGGTCGAAGATTTTTAAGAAAATTATCAGATAATGAACTCTTCTTCAAAAGTGAAAGCATTTTGCGTTTAATACGATCAGCTTGATCGTTCTTCAATCTTCGGTATGCCGAGTCTGCAAGCAAAAGATCAATTTTATCCACACGTTACGTCGCGGAGTTGGCACCCGACGCAACGTATGAGACCTCTTGCCTAACCTCATCAGCTAGATCGTCGGGAAATCTGGACGCCGCTTGTTCAACGGTGGAAATTAATTCCGTAATGGGAACATTCCCGGGTGTACGGGCAAAATTCAATCCCTTTTCCAATACTGCCAGCGTAGAATCGTCCAGTTGTTTGGTTGTGAGACTCATTACAACATGTCGACGGTTGTCATCATCCGTTATTGTAGACTGAGAAGAAGGCGGTTGAAACTTCAAAGATAGCCTACTGACGGCGTTTGTCTGATATTGCCGAGAACGAACTGTCAACTCAATCCCAGGATGCAGCAGGCAGCAACGCCGAAATTTTCAAATACAAATAAAATATATCCTTGGATATGAAAGCCAGTTGTCAACGTGTAAAATGAATGCGCTCCTCTACTAAGGCAAAACTAGCACAATTCTTAATGTTGTTGGCCATTCTTGTCCCAAAGTAATGAACAATTCAGGCAAATTAGGTACTATACCTTCATGTATAAAGGAGCCGCCGCGGGGTGTTTGATTTCAGTTCCGGCGATGGCCTATTCACCCGAAGATGGCGGCCAGGTGGACCGCCGAAATATTGTGTCCAGATGACGAAATGTTCCGGCTGGAGTCCCGATATGAATATACCGATTTTGCTCATAAAACGAAAATAAACTGGACTTTGTCTATTTTCGTGAAAAGAGGACATTTATTACCGTCGCGAATTTTTTTCAATAGTTGCTTTATGTAGGAGTAAAGATGATATGCAATAATCCAGCGCAAATCGGCGGGCGATTTCCCTACGAGGTCGTGGCTCTCCCTTGGTCGGGATAGCGGTCATTTATCACGGTTCTGAGTAATGCCAGCGCGGAATTTTGTTCTGCGGGAAGGTCTTCTGATTCGCAAACAGCCGACTTCTCAAATATCCATCTGGAGCGGTCTACGGATGGACATGGTTGCGCTACTTAATTTCCCTTTTGTGTTGTCTCGGACCGCCTGAAGGTTCAAATGGCTCTGAGCACTATGGGACTTAACTTCTAAGGTCATCAGTCTACTAGAACTTAGAACTACTTAAACCTAACTAACCTAAGGACACCACATACATCCATGCCCGAGGCAGGATTCGAACCTGCGACCGCAGCGGTCGCGCGGTTCCAGACTGTAGCGCCTACAACCGCTCGGCCACTCTGGCCGGCCAGCCTGAAGGCATGGCGCATATCGCTAGTGCCGCGGAGGTCGTGCATCTGTACGAGGGTGGGCTGAAAGACGTTAAAGGACGCCGGACACAACCGCTCTCTGTGTAGGAGGGGCCGGTGCGTGGGGGCACTGTCGCTATATTTTAGACAAACAAGTTGCATTTGGGGAGGCGGCCGTCCTTTTATCTCCCATTGTTTGGTTGACTGTACACGCTTTTGTTCAGTCGTAGGGGCGTTGCCTTAAGGCAGTGGCCAGATGGTAGAAAGCCGGGTGCGGGCGGCCCGCTGGACCGTTCTCCGGAATGTCGTTGTTGTTTCAAAGTGCTCCTGTCATTCAGAGAAATACTTTAAACAGATTGGAAGAAAGAGTTGTTGACATTAAATATAAGTGTTTTCCACTCAGAATGAGAGGCCTGTTGGAGATGTTGAGGACCTACCTAGTCTATTAGGTGCGCCCCCTAACCATTAGAGGCGGTTGTGACACTATACTTTAGTAAAACAAGATGCATTTGGGACATCTGTTCTTTTAATACCTATTGTTTAATTAACTATACCTGCTTTTGTGAAGGACCATCGACTCAAGGCAGACAGCATCCAGCACGTGCCACGAGGCTACTGGTGGAGTAGTTCCCTCCCTCCGTCCATCCACGCTGTAGGTGGAGTTAGGAGAGAGGGCCTCGATTTTCGGCAGTTTCTGATTGTACATTGAGGAGAACGCACGTTCGACTACCACCCCCTTTGCAGTCTTCTAGGGCGACGACTTTTCCCAGTATATGTGCTGCATTATGACTCATTCATTATGAGTGCTGGTTTTTTCAAGACAATTTTGAAGTGTAATTAGAACTATGACTCATTTTTTCTGTCAGCCGTGACAGCGTGTACTGAATGCGATTACGTGGGCTGTATGGCGTCTGTAGCGAACTCTGACGTCAAACAACAATAGATACTGTGTGGTTTCAGGTAACACACTTTGTAAACTAGTCTCTGTGCAACACCCGCATCTTGTCAGTTGAACGTAGTTTGCACCAAAAAGAATAAAGATAGTACCTTACACCTCTGCTTTTTTGCCGCCAGCTTGTAGGTGTAGCGTAAAGTTTGAGTGTGTCTGTCGCTGATTTCGAGTGTTGTTGCGAAATTTTTTCCCAGCAGGATAACACCAGTTGTATTGTATCGTTAGTTTTTGTCTTGTATTGCGATTTTATGCCGTCCTTGTGCAGCGCTATGCACACCTGTAATGAGGAACCACCTTTGTGATTAAGTACGTAATTAGAATCGATATTTGCGTCAGCTTCCCGACCAAAATAAATAAAGTGCACTAACCTAACCTTCCTCTCCCACATCTACACAGTTTGCATCTGTTACGGGGTGCACTTGGGCTTTCCACCCAGGAGCACTAGGGTTCAAGACCCGGAAAGCGTACAGACACTTTTAATTTCCTGTCAATTCCAAGCGCCTCTGGTGGTTTAATTGTGTTAGGGGTATGCACTTAAGCTTTCCGCCCTCGAGGACCAGGTCCGGTAAATGGTACTGCCAATTTTTAATGTCCCTCCAATTCGTGGGGGAGGGAGGGGAGGGATTTTACCATAGTCGGGGGACAAAGAAATTCCGGTCAAAAATCGAAATTCCCACCAAAATTCAAAGTATGCGCCACTTGTGTTGGTTTTGGGCAGAGGGAGAAGGAGGGGGAGGGAGGGAGGGGGATGAGGAGGCTGGATCACAGGTGCAGGTCATCCGGGGGGCGGGGGTGGTCGTGTCGGTGTGGGGGGAGGGGGGTGGGCGTGGTGAGAGCGATTAATTGATCAATTTTATTAATTTGCATATCAATTTGAGATCAAAAATGTGCTGACAACCCCTCTGTACTACTACTGTCATAGTCGGACCAGATGATCTAACTCAAGTTCCAAACAATGCCGACTTGCTGAACAAAGCTATCGTTAAAAATCTAAGACTCGATCTATATCTTCAAACCATTAACGATCTCACGTCCCACCACAATCCTGTGGTTGATGTCATCACAGAAGCGCTGGAGTACCTATACCCTCTGGTGCAACTGACCACGAACCGGGACAAGAACTATGCGTTCCTTAGCAACCATGTGAGTTCAACAAGAGAGTGTTGACAGCAGTCCTCGTAGGAGGCCGTCTCAGAACTGATCGTAAAGATCCTAAGGCCTACCTTCAGACTACGGTCACAACTGAACTTCCTGTATTCTACAGTGAAGAGGTTCCATCACTCACTGTTCCAGGACTTGATGAACCTTAAAAACAGGGTGCAAAACTGCTAAGATCTCAAACGTCTCTCGGGAGTTATATTACAGAGCCGTTGAATTCAGCCAAGAAAAGTTGGAACGTAAGATAGGTGTTTTTACCTTAAACACACCCTCCGAAACCCAAGACCAGCGATAGTGGCGCTTCTGTAACAAGCGAGCCAGTTGTTTGATCCAGTGAGCAAAGCAGTATTTTTTATCATATCTTAGCTCGTAATGACGCCGCCAAAGAGGAGGAGGTAAGAATACGACGCCAGGAACAAGACATCTGACGGATGGCACAACAGATGGAACGACAACTATCGACACCGGCGGATGTCCGTTCGACTGTACAGCGACTCGGCAGCCACTCAGTCCCGGGGCCGGTCGGTAAAGTGAACGAACAGCTGAAGCTGCTGCGCAAAACACTATTGTTGATAACACGCATTTTAACCATTGCCTCCTACCAGTATACTTCCCGTGTGACTCGAAGATTGCTCGCATAGTAGCGCTATCAAAGTCGTGGAACTACCATCACCAACCGCAAAACTATCGGCCCATCAGCCTCCAAGAAATACTATCCAAACTACGGAAATGGATCATGCTCCAACAACTTCGCTCAGCAATCACCAAAGAGGATGTAAAACGCCCAGACGAGTTAGCCTTCTACGCACGCCTGTCGGCCAGAGCGTATAGCATGTAATATATATCAACCAGCCGGCCGGAGTGGCCGAGCGGTTCTAGGCGCTCCAGTCTGGAACCGCGCGACCGCTACGGTAGCAGGTCCGAATCGTGCCTCGGATATGGATGTGTGTGATGTCCTTAGGTTAGTTAGGTTTAAGTAGTTCTAAGTTCTAGGGGGTCTGGCGTGAGGTCAGTCGCTTGACGGCGCGTTTCGGTACGGGCCCGCCCGTTGCCGGCGCGCCGTAAGGCACGGAAGCTCGCACTGAAGCGTATCGCTTTACGTCGAGCGTGCCGCGGCAGTCCTCACCTGGGGAAGTGATGCGTCTCAAACAGCCTCTCCTTCCCAAGTGGCTCTTTCCGCCTTCCCGTGGTGCCAGACGTCAAGCTTGGCATTCTGCCTTGCGTCAAAAGGGAGAGCTGCGACCCAACCCGATGCGAAAGCGAAGGGTGCGTGGCACAGGGGGAGCTGTGTCGAGGGACCGAACACCAGTCCCTTTCTGTTCGCAGGTCACAGACCAACAGGTGCTCTGCATGCCGGCGACCTCGTTTGTCGGCGTGGGATCACGGCGCGAGTCGGCAAGGGTGCTTCGCCGCGCCCCCGGGTAACCGGGGCGTGTTCTGCCAAACCCAGGTGGTGGTGACATCGCCTGGGCCAGGTTAGATGGGCCCAGACCGCCGAACGACTGGGGGACCGACCCACCACCTGAGTAGGAGTGGGTCCTTGGCCTTCAGGTGGAAGCTCGGGCAAGTAGGCGGCGAAGGGCGAGAGGTGCATCCGCCTCTCCGGAGTGCGGGGTGCAGTTGCCGAGGAGCGTCGTGTGAAATCGTCGACGACGAGGCCATCGACGGGGACCAGTGCGCTGGCGACGGCGTGCTGAACCCGGCAGCTCGAAAGTGCCCTTGACCTAGGGGCGAGGTCGGTGGGCGAGCTGCAGCAGTCCCCCCCCCCCCCCCCCCCCATGACAGAGGAGCCGGTCCGGTGCAAGAGACGGGCTCCCACATTTTTTATCACTCGTTACCTATGATGGCTGAAACCGAAGCGAGTGATACGAGTGCGCCTTTACGGGCTTCTATGATGTCTGCTCCCTCACCACAGGACGGGATGGGACAGGCAGATGATGAGAGCGTAGTACAGAGACATGCAAGAATTACCATGCTCTTAGAGCAAAATGTAAAGAATGGTAAGATAAGTCAAGCGGCTCTTAATACGATCAAAAATGAGCTATCGGCCTGGGCCATAGCTCATGCAAGACTGGAAGGCCGCGTAATGGAGTTGACAAAAGAAAACGAAAGACTAAGGAAACAACCGAGCAAGACTTGGGCGGCTGTGGCTGCACAGGCGCCAACTAAACAGACTTCAACAAAGGACACTATAGAAAAAGTTGCTAAACGGTCAGACACGGCAGTCTTCTTGAGGACCCTGCCTGGCCAAGACACTAGCGTAAAGAGAATTCAAGAGCTGCTAACAACAACAATAGATCCAGTGAAGGACAAAATCAAAATCAAAAAGGTCAAACCCAGTAGAAATTCTGTTATTGTGGAAGTTGCTAGCGAGGAGGACAAAGAGAAACTGTTAAACAATCAAAAATTAAATGCAGTCGTTAAGTGTGAACCACCCAGAAAAAGAAACCCTTTAATAATATTATACGATGTACCCACGGTTATGACCAATGAGGAGCTACATGAGACAGTTAGATCTCAAAATTTCGATGATATCAATGAGCAAGAATTCAAAAACTCTTTTAAGCTGAAGTTTAAAACAGGACCTCGAGATCGCGATGTGGTACACCACGTGGCCGAGGTCTCTGCGCAATTATGGAGAAAAATAAGATCAATGGGCAGACTATATGTAGGCTTTCATGCCATTAACACCAGGGACTATATCGTGGTACCTCGCTGCCACAACTGTGGCGACCTGGACCACATTCTGAGGCACTGCACCAGGGGGTCGGCTTGCTCCAGGTGCGGTGAGAGTGGTCACAACCGCAAGGAATGTAGAACAACAGGGGTCTGCATTCCGTGTAAAAATCGGGGGAAGAAATCCTGTGGTGCCACGGGACGGAACTGCCCCACTTACCGGATGCTTGAACAACGCCTGATCTCAAGAATCGACTATGGCTGAGCAGAGCACAGCTAACAGGATGCTCAAACACAAGTCCCCGAGTAAAAGAAGGAGGGATGCTGTGAGGGCTAATAAATTTAAGGAATTTCTAAGGTCGCTTTCGGGCACCTCCAACATCTTAACAGTCGAGAAGGAAATTCAAACAGATCCCTTTATGGTGGACAAATGCATACAAACCGATTCTCCGGAAAGAAACACAGCTCCCCCTTCCCTAAACCGGGGAGAAAGGCTGAATAACAACCTTCAACGGCAGAAGCATCCTGTAGTGGTGGCGGCCTCCCTGGCCCCTACAAAAGAAGCTGTACAAACAAAACAACCTCTCCAAGAAAGTACAGTTACCAGCACCAACCCAACTGAGGCAGATACCCCAGTAATCAGGCTACCGCCTGTAGATCCGATCAGGGTGTATCCCAATATAGAATTCACAATGCAACTGGCAAGATTGGAGCAGCCGGCTATCCTGACCACTGCCTTACGACATGTGGTCCGGGTAGGACACGAGGACGGAAGAAAGGTCACCTTCTCAGTAATGGAGGCTGTAGACAGAATACAATTAAAGTCAGTGAACCTTCCCACCGACTTCGGGGCCCTGCGAGACTTACTTAAGAAAGTGTTTGACAGACGTGGGGAGAAATTTGACTTAAATGACATCTACACTCAATCAGTCCTAGCTCATGGTCGAATCGCTTTTGATTGGAGCAAGACTTGGCCTGACGATAGAATGCACACTTACTTCCCATAATGACAAAATTAACTGTTGGACAGTTGAACACGCATAACAGCAGACTTGTGATGCAGGAGCTCCGAAGAGAGGTGGAGGAGAAGAGGCTTGACGTACTCTGCTTGCAGGAGCCGTACTCTCAAGCTGGAAAACTCTCATTTGCAGCCGCTACATGGCAGATAGCTAGTAGTGGGGAAGCCCCCAAAGCGGCAATTGTCATTACGAACCAGTCTCTACGAGTACCAACGCTGGCACAATTTTCCACCAGTCACTGCAACGTCGTGGAGGTACAGGCTCCCATGGGAATTATAACCTTCATAAACATGTACTTTCAATACGGGGATAACATCGAACAACATCTGGATCACCTGACTAGAGTAGCCACGGCGTTGCGAGGTCGCAAACTGGTTATAACAGCAGATATAAATGCGAAATCCCCCCTGTGGTACAGTGGCACAAGAGATGAAAATGGTGAAAAAGTAGAGGAAATGATTATGGCTCTACAACTTGTGGTTGCAAATAGACCTGGCAACCCTCCCACTTACGCAGCGGGAGGGGGGCGCGGCACTAATATAGATGTAACGCTAGTTACACCAAATTCTGCTAACATCATTCAGAATTGGGAAGTTAAGGAGAACGCGACAACAAGCGACCATAATCTCATAATGTTCAGCTTGGGAAACGGAGGTTGTCACTGGGCCGCAGGGTGGGAGTTGCAACTGAATTTTAAGAGAGCTGACTGGGAGAGACTAGCGAGAGAGTGCGACATTCCTCCATTGCCTGAAGGTGATGCACAACAGGACCTAGACATAGACAAGCGGGCCGAAGAACTGGTAGACGCAGTAACCAGAGCGGTCAAGGCAGCTGTTCCAACCAGGAGGAGAGCCATGGCGGCCTCTCCGTCACCATGGTCAGCTGAACTTCAGGAAATGCGTCAGTCTGTCAGAAGGCTGAGGAGGCACTACCAGCGCAGTGTCGTCTGGTGGGAAAAACAACGATGATTACAGCTATACCGGGAGGCAAAAGACGAATTCCAAAAAGAACTAAAAGAAGTCAGGCTACGTAGTTGGGAAAGATTTGTGCTGGACCAGCTGGCCCTGGATCCATGGGGAATACCCTACAAACTAGTGAGGGAAAAGATCCGGTCGCCAATGATGTTATCAACGGTCAGGCGTGGGGATGGGATGACAGAGTCCTGGCAGGAGACTGCCGAGGTTCTTCTCCGGTCCCTGCTGCCTGACGACGATGAGGCCAGCGACACGGAGGGACAGTCCCAGCTACGAAACCAAGATCTGGACAGATTTACTAACGACAGGGCGGTCTACCCCTTCTCTGAAGAGGAGGTGGCTGGCCACATTAAAGCACTGAAAATAGGAAAAGCCCCCGGCCCAGACGGCATTGTGGCGGAGGTGGTGCAGTTCCTGGCACCTCAACTGGTGGCACCACTAACACAGTTATATAATGAATTCCTAAGACAGGGAAAATTCCCGAAAATCTGGAAAGAGGCAAACGTGGTCATAATCAAAAAGGGACCCGACAAGGACCCAGCGGATGTTAAGTCTTATAGGCCAATTTGCCTATTGAATATCCTTGGGAAGTTACTCGAAAAACTGCTAGCTGACAGACTGACGGCACACCGAGTGCTGTGTGGGATGAGTGGCAGGCAGTTCGGCTTCAGGCCGGGACGATCGGCAACTGACGCGATCGCTCTGGCGGCTGAGGTCTGCGACTCTACCCCATACAAGTACGTTGTTGGCATCGTGGTTGACATCAGTGGCGCCTTTGACAACCTGTGGTGGCCTTCGCTCTTCTCCTGCTTGCGGGAGAAGGAGTGTCCAGGGTCGCTATATGGTTGCCTGAGGAGCTATTGTGAAGGGCGAGAGGTCTGGCTATCATCCCCTAGCGGAAGAGTAGGAAAATCCATAACTAAAGGATGTCCCCAGGGCTCCGTACTAGGTCCCCTGTTCTGGGACATCCATATGGAACCGCTGTTAGACAATTTGGAACAGAGTGAAGATGTGCTAGAGGTGATAGCCTACGCGGATGACCTCCTCTTGCTGGTCGGCGGCCGAAGCCGCGAGGACATCGAACAAAAAATAGACAGAGCGATGACCAAGTTACAACTGTGGTGCACAAATACCAAGATGACAATCTCACCGACTAAATCGACGTACTTATTACTGAAGGGACAGCTGGCGAGGAACCCTACAGTTAGAATCGGAGGCTCACCAGTAATAAGACGACAAGAGACTCGCTACCTGGGCGTCATCATCGATGAAAGGTGGAACTTTGGAAAGCACATTGAGTCCGTATCCCAAAAAGCATTGCAATTATTAAACAATCTCACCTCAATAGGTCATAAACGATTCCATCTTCCACCACACCTAATCAAGTTGTATCACAACAGCATATTAACATCAGTAGTGGGTTACGGATCGGGAGTCTGGGCACATAGGCTCACAAGGGTGGTGCCTGCCATGGCAGTGAGAAGAGTACAGAGAAACATGCTTCTAAGATCCATAGGGGCGTATAGAACTTCTCCAGGAAGTGCACTCTTAATAATAATGGGGCTCTGTCCTTTAGACATCAAAATTCGAGAACAGGCGGCTTGGTACTGGGTCAAGAAGGGGAACAACGTGAAAACAGAGAACATCATGGGAATACCGGTAATAGATAAGAAAGAAATACGCAGAAGGGGCGAGGACCTATGGCAACGGTCTTGGGAAACAGATGAAACTGGCAGAAGAACCTTTGGGTTCTTGCCAGATGTAAAAGAAAGGCTAGGGATAAAGTACTTTGAGCCAACGCGGGGTCTAATACACTTTCTCACTGGTCATGGGCCCTACCCGACATACTTGTGTCGGTTTGGGAAAAAGGCTACACCTGAGTGTGACTGTGGTGCTTCGGAGGGTACTCCCGACCATGTGGTTTACGAGTGCCCCCTTTTCGATGATGTAGCAATGACACTAAGACAACAACTTCCACACAATAACACATATGACCTATTAAGACACAAAGGAACTTTCGACACTTTAAACAAATTGGCAGACGAGGTGTCACGAAAGGTATTAACAGCATATCTGAGAGACTTACATGATTAAGACATTTACCAAATGTGTCCCATTAAGGGATACATGAGGGTAGTTCACGATTGTGACATTTACCGAATGCGACTAATTACCCTCATCCTATACCGCCTGTACGTGGACAGGTCGACTTCTTAGTTGCAATCCGCCACGTGCAGGACTAGGGGGATTAGGGTACTCCAATGAAGACCAAAGCACCGGAATTGACGTAGGTTAGTAATAGTTGTAGCTTTAGATATAGATATTAAGTTAGGAACCTGCAGCGACAAGTAATTTTGGCCAGCCCAGTGTCAGGGGCACGCTCATCGGGATTAGCTCGATGAGCAGGGCCAAACGTAGTAGGTTTATATCTATGCTGACACACCTGTAACGCTGCAGGCAGTTAGGAATTAACTAGTAGGAAAATATTAACAATTAGTAAGTAGAATTTAGCTGTAGTCTGCCTATTATCTTTCATTCTGTCTGTAGCTTCAATAATTAACATAGCGTAATATACTAATAATAAAGAGAAATAGCTGCTGAACATCTAATAAAATATGTAGATTAGTTACGACCCACTAATCATTAAGGTAGTGGGTTCTTTTGTATAAATATTATTGTTGAATAAAGTTCTAGGGGACTGATGACCTCGGAAGTTAAGTCCCATAGTGCCCCGAGCAATTTGAATTTAATATCAACCGTGCGATCTATACAACGGCGGTCTTTCTCAATGTTGATAAAGCATATGAACGAGTATGGAAAAATTAGCTGCTCACCTAACTGCACCCTGGACTACTGCACCGAGACTACCGACAGCTATCTTCAAGACAGGCGCTGCTTTGTCCGAATAGGCAGTTAGCGGCCAGGCATTCAACAAATGATGGAGGGCATCCCTCAGGGCTCTTCTGATCCTGATTCTATTCGTCTTATACGTGAATGACCCGCCGTTACTTGCACAAGTTGTCATTGCGCAATTCGCGGATTATACAGCGAGCCTTACCAGCGGCCACAGAGTCGATGCAGCGACACACCGCCTCCAGCGTCAGCAGCAAACCGCACTACCCTGAATGCGGAGATGAGACAGTCCATTATGTTTACTCGACGTCGGTACGAACTCAGAGACCGTTTCACAATGCACAACATCGCACTCACCTGGGAGCGATATTAAGCTGGAAACCACTCATCAACGACCATGTTCAGGGAAAACGCAACATCACCGTGTACTTGTTTCACTAATTGTACTCATCGCTATGCAGTCATCATCTGAATGTGAGGACCAAATAACGCCTCTACCGAGCAACGATCTTACCGTCAATCTTGCACGGATGCTCCTCCTGGAGCAATCTCAGGTCACCGCAAATCCCACAAAACCGATGCCTACAGCGATCTCCTCTCGAATACGAGGCCGGAGTCTTAGCCCTGCATTTCCTCGCTCAGAAGTACGTTGACAATGTTGTGGGTAGCCACTAAACTAGCATCTCTTTATGTTTGTTTACATCTCTTTTTCCTTCCTGTTTTCGGTAAGTGTGTTGCTTTCTCACGTCAATTTAAAGAACGTATACATGTTTCCTCCCAAGATTAGCAGACGTGTTTTCGTCTGTTTATCAACCTTCTGCAGTCGTCAGTTATACAGTGAGGATTGCGTTTGTAGTTCACTGTCACATATGTTGCGTATACCGTGTAAGTTTCGTTACTCTGGTCAGGGTTAACATAACGACAGAATTATTATCACAGAAAGTGATATTCAGTACGACGGGCTGCTCGTTGAGCAAACAACTTAATCACTGTCTGTTCAGGTGGCACGGATCAGCATCAGGTATCAGATTAAGTTAAGCTAGAGAACATAATATTGATAATGTCGTGCAGTCTTCAATAATGTGTAATTTTCGGGCTCTTATTACATCCAAAAATAAAATTTACACTGTACAGTTCTATTATAGCTATAATCACTTTAAAGTCTCATATGACATTATGGCTATGATATGTAGTGTCGGTCGCAAAACGCTTAACTATGAGGTTAATAGAAAACAAGCTCATTACTGTCATCAATTAAAAAAGTTCGATGAATGTAACATACAAAGGCCATATCAGGATTCCGGTTCCAGTTTGAAACTGCTGATAATGAACCGGACGTTAGCTGGAAACCTTAAGCACGGCTGTTCCATTGGTGCTAAGCCAATGTACAGTATGGAACTAGTTTTCACGCTTCCCTTTCACTCATCATCACACAATTAACACAAAGACGACGCTGCACCCTAGAAGTTTTTATTACATGTATTAAGAAGACGAAATTGCATATTTCTCGCCGAATTACTTAGACTGTCAACATTCACAAGAAGAGACGAGACTTCCTGGTTCCGTCCAGACAGATAGTATTTTCCACTGTCTGCACTGAGATGACTCCCATAGATGAGATTTCTGCATAACCTACATCATTAGCGCGAAACATCCGCTGAAAAGCATTTGCTTTGTCGTACACACTTTTATGAGTTTGACAGACGCCTTGGTTCACTTTTGCATCACGAGAATAAATCCCTAATAAAGACTACCAGAAGAGTGTAAAACAAAAATTTCACTGCAGCATTCAATATCAGTTAAGAAAGTCAAGACATCCGTACATTTATAAAGAAACACACACTCCATTTCGCATAGAGGGCTCAGAGTGGCAAGAAACAGAAGAACGCCAACCATATGCACTAAGATTATGAAGAGTTTCTTCTTTTCTAGCTTGGAATTCACGGATTAACACGGATGGGACCGAAAATCATCTGGACACGGGGCACAGTGTTACTGACGCTTGCGAAACCAGTCGCCACGGACGACCCCTGACACCTCTGCCCAACCGTAGACTTCCGTGACGCGCCCATCGGTGAAGCACAACACAGGCGCGAGGTCAGGCGAATGGAACCTCTAATTAATGCGGGCCACCGTGCCGCTGTCAGTTCCGGCCACTTTCCCATTGGAGATGGCCGGCGCCGAATTACCGTGAGACATGACGGGCGTAAGCAGGTTATCAGCCTCCACAGACAACGCCACACAATAGCTTCAGCCGGCGAGCTGCTCCGGTAATCCTGTAACTGATGCGAAGCCGACGCTCGATACAACGTCACCGGAGTCCAGATGCCGCCAGTAATTCCCGTCAAACAGTGGCAAAAGGCCATCGCAACCGACAGTATCGTCTCTTTACTGAATTCAATCCTTAAGGAAACTCTCAAAATCGACTTTCGTTTAGTAATGCCTCACGTGATTAATGCGTTCCCTGCGTGTCAAAATGAAATAAAAGTTCTGTTCTGCTATTTGACGCTTACACTGTATCGATCCTACTCCATTACCTAAATAATTCACGACTGGCTCGTCACATCCAGTAATAGCGTGACCTCGCTACGACTTTTAGCTGTTATCGTAGTATAGTTATTTTTTGTCATTAGTTTTCTGATTGATTTGATGTGACCCACCATCAATTCCTCTCCTGTTCTATAACTATACACTCGAAAAGACAAATGACATTACAGTTCGAAACTTCTGAGGATTGCTTTTTCTGAAGGCAATCTGTAAAACCTGCGTGACTATTGTCAGAACTCTCGTAATTATCCCGGCATTTAGTGATGTTATGGGGGCATACTACAAAGACACAATCAATTTTTCACGCACTTCACTTTTACCTTATTTCTCGTTTACATAACTTAGCATTTTCTACTACACGACAGTGCCAGTATTTACAACTGGATCAGGAACCACTCAGACTCAGCTTTAGTGTTTTCCCTCTGAATTAATAACAGGAGGGACGTTCAATAAATAATACGATACATCTTTCTTTTATCCACAAGTTACTGTTGAAGAAATACGGAATTTTTGTGGGTCATAGTGGAATATTCCCACTTCAGTCACTGTAGTTTCATGAAGTTCCGTCAGATGGCGGCTCTATATGTAGTCTTCAAAATGGCTTCTCTAACGCAGGTGCGTTCCAAGCAGAGGGCTGTCATTGTGTTCCTCCGTTAGAAAACGAAAGCCTCGCAGATATCCATAGGCGCTTGCAGGATATCTCCGGAGACTTGGCAGGGAACAAAAGCGCGGTGAGTCGTTGAGCGAGGCGCCTGTGATCATGGCAACAAGATCGCACTCCTCTCCGATCTCTCTCAGGAAGATGAAGAAACGACTTCCGCTTGATCGTCGCCACAAAATTTCTCCTTCTTCATGACAACGAAATGCCTCACAAAACTTAATTGGACTGTTCTTCCTCATACACTCAACAGCCCGGATCTCGCACCTTCCAGCTAACAATTGTTTTCCCAATGAAGGATGCACTCCGCGGGAAGCAGTAAGTGGATGATTGGAAGGTTACAGATGCAGCAGGACGTTGGCTCAGATGTCGACCAGTAGAATGGTACCACGCGGGCATACAGGCACTTCTAGTAACACGACGTAAGGTCGTTACAAGGAACATAGATTGTATTGATAAACAGGGTTTTATAGCCTAAAGTGTGGGGAATATTGTGGTGTACTGGAATACTGAGTAAAACCAACCGGCTTTCAGAAAAGAATCTGTTGCATTACTTACTGAACGCCCCTCGTAATATAGAAATTGGTCGGCAGTATCTAAGGAACAAATTTTGAGAATATCTCCTTTAACACAGATTCTCTTCGCTACTGAAAAGTCCCTGAAAAGAATGTAACTTTAATATTTTAGGACAAGAGTAAAATTCGCAGGTCATTTAGTGTTAATTACTTTACAAAACAAATTAACGAAGGTATTCAAACAGAAATGAAGTTATTCGTTTTAACTCCATAAATTTACTTTAAGATTAAGAAACTGCGTTAGCGAAATAAGCAAATGAAGGTTAGAAAGCAACCTGTCAAAATTGTAGCATAACTTTCTGCTTTGAAAAGCTATCAGCCACATTCCCATTAAAATTATAAAACAAAAAATTATAATCCCAAAGAAAGCAGGTGTTGACAGATGTGAAAATTACCGAACTATCAGTTTAATAAGTCACAGCTGCAAAATACTAACGCGAATTCTTTACAGACGAATGGAAAAGAAGCTGACCTCGGGGAACATCAGTTTCGATTCCGTAGAAATTTTGGAAGACGTGAGGCAATACTGACCCTACGACTTATCTTAGAAGATAGATTAAGGAAACGCAAACCTACGTTTCTGGCATTTGTAGACTTAGAGAAAGCTTTTGACAATGTTGATTGGAATACTCTCTTTCAAATTCTGAAGGTGGCAGGGGTAAAATACAGGAAACGAAAGGCTGCTTGCAATTTGTACAGAAACCAGATGCCGGTTATAAGAGTCGGGGGACATGAAACCGAAACAGTGGTTAGAAGGGAGTGAGACAGGGTTGTAGCCTCTCCCCGAAGTTATTCAATCTGTCTGTTTAGCAAGCAGTAAAGGAAACAAAAGAAAAATTCGGAGTAGGTATTAAAATCCATGGAGAAGAAATAAAAACTTTGAGGTTCGCTGATTATATTGTAATTCTGTCAGCGACAGCAAAGGACCTAGAAGAGCAGCTGAACGGAATGGACAGTGTCTTGAAAGGAGGATATAAGATGAACATCAACAGAAGCAAAACGAGGATAATGGAATGTAGTCGAATTAAGTCGGATGATGCTGAGGGAATTAGATTAAGAAATGAGACACTTAAAGTAGTGAAGGAGTCTTGGTATTTGGTGAGCAAAATAACTGATGGTGGGAGTAGAGAGGATATAAAATATAGACTGGCAATGGCAAGGGAAGCGTTTCTGAAGAAGAGAAATTTGTTAACGTCGAGTAGAGATTTAAGTGTCCGGAAGTCGTTTCTGAAAGTATTTGTATGGAGTGTAGCCATGTATGGAAGTGGAACGTGGACGATAAATACTCTGGACAAGAAGAGAATAGAAGCTTTCGAAATGTGGTGCTACAGAAGAATGCTGAAGATTAGATGGGTAGATCACATAACTAATGAGGAAGTATTGAATAGAATTGGGGAGGAGTTTGTGGCACAACTTGACAAGAAGAAGGGATCGGTTTGCAGGACATGTTCTAAGGCATCAAGGGATCACCAATTTAGTATTGGAGGGCAGCGTGGAGGGTAAAAATCGTAGAGGGAGACCAACAGATGAATACACTAAGCAGATTCAGAAGCATGTAGGTTGCAGTAGGTACTGTGAGATGAGGTAGCTTGTACTGGATAGATAGCATGGAGAGCTGCATCAAACCAGTCTCAGTACTGAAGACCACAACAACAACAACAACAACAACAACTTTTTGGTAACGAAACATTATCCGAAAATGATTTAGAAAATGGGACAAATGATACTTGTAAGTGGCAGTAACACGACTTACTTTAAAATAATGCAAGTATTGCTTCAAAACAATCACCACACTGTCATTAACAGGATTGCCTGGCCTGCAACAATTGTAAGTATAAAACTGAATATCAAAATTCTTACATATGAGCCGCAGGGCAGTCAAATTATTGTGCAGATGTGCTTTCGCAGTATCATCAGTTTCCGTGTTACACATATAGACATAGTGACCGTATCATTTACCCTCTCGCACAAATTTTTATGTACATGTGATGCAGCCCACTGCAACCCATAATTTTGCCCAGAAGTTTGGGGCATCCGTGACTGTAATTTATATGAGACGGCCTACTGTTGTAAAAGGTGCTAAACTGGCACTGTCTTTCGTATAAGTCCACAAATTTTTACACAGATATCAGCTTTACGTGGATCGCTTTTTGTGTGAACTGCACTCAAACCTTCTCACCAGGCATAGGGCAGGTGACAAGTGGGGTTGTGTGGCAGTAGTTAGTTACCCGACTTCCGTGGTTGAAGTTTTCTCTACGAAAATATTATTTCCTCAAGAGCAGGGGAATTTAAAATTTATGTTAATGAAAATATCCATACTATTATTATAAATGCGAAACTAACTCTGCCTGTTACTCTTTCACGACTAAACCGTTCAACCGATTTCGATAAAATTTGATATGGAGATAGTTTGAACGCTGTGAAAGAACAAAGGCTACTTTACAAGTGTGTAGTACAACATATTTTTTTATTTGAAAATATAACGGGAAATATGGAATAATAATTACTGTTTCAAAAATCTATTTATTGTTAGACTTTTTAACTTTGTTACATTTGTGAAAATGTTTTTATTGTTTGATATGTTGTACATAATGATTCAACGTAATGAATAAAATGTTTATACAATCCTCGACGTACTTAATGCAAGTTCCATCTAATATCACCTACAAACGCAGCCACTGAGCATCGTAAGTCTCATATAAATTCTTTGTTGCTTTGAAATTTGCGTTAACAGCTTGTGGTCATGCGGTTAGTGTTGCTGTTTCGTGAGCATGGGTTCCCGGGTTTAGTTTCCACTCGGGACAGCTTGCTTTGTGCTCGCGTCTGGATGTGAGCGTTATCCTCATCATCATTTTATCATCATCGACATGCAATTCACCGAAGTGGCGTCAAAAGAAAAGGCTTGCAGCAAGCTCCCGAACATCCCAACCCGTCTCCTGGCCAATAAAGCCAAACGTATATTACATTTCATTTTACAGATATGAGAGCGCGGCCGTGGATAACAGCAAGAAGACAATACTTACACGTCCCTCAGCGTTATTACCCATGCCAGACCACACTTCCGTACTAATATTATAAATGGGAAAGTAACTCTGTTACGTTTTCAAGACGAAACTGCGGAATCAGTGTCCAAGAAATTTGGAGTTAGGTAGCTTGCCCCCTGGTGAAGAAGATAAGCTACTTTACAGAGTGTGTAGTACAGGATATTTATTGGTTTGAAGAATATTACGCAAATTAAGGAATATATTTACGAAAAAAGATACTATTTCACTTCTTATCTTTATCGTATTTGTGATAATAGTATTATTGGTTGATATGTGCTACGTAATATGATTCACCGTAATCAATACATCGCTCATTCAGTTATAAACGTGTTTAATCTATATTTCCATATAAATAGAACTATTAATAATTGTGAAAGTAACTCTCTCTGTTACGTTTTCACGGTTCTACTGCTGAACAGATTCCGATGGTATTTGATTTGGGCATAGCTTGAGCCCTGAGGAGGACCACCGAGTGTTTTCAAAAGTTGTATCTTTTTGAATATTATTAACATTTTTAAATGTCGTATACGTGACTGACATCAGACGAGAGGGGGTTGGTGGTCGGCGTCTCCTTGTGTCTGTAGATTATTCCGCGACAGAGCAAATCCAATGTTATTGTGCGCATGGTTTATGATATTGAGTTCCTACACCACCTGGCTTAGATGGAGTGTTCGGTGGAGACACAACTATAAAATCGTACGGTAAGCACGAGAACCATATTGAAATATATTGTTATAAGCCTCGCAAACGGAAGTCTGTTTTAGCGCATAGTTCTAAGAGATCTCAAGCTGCGGAATCGAATCCAACAAAGCTCACTGCAATCTCATGTCCACCGGAACTTGGACGCAAAACGTCACGCTGCCGTATGAGTTACAAAGACATTAGAAGAGTCGCAAGCCCATCGCATTTCAGACGCTGAACATCAGGAGCCTCTTACAGCTTCCGAGACACTTGCAGATCACAACGACGGCGTCATTTAAAGGCTGTACGACGAACACAGAATCGTTCCTTCACATGTGGCGTGTGAGAGGGTTCTGCTGCGACTCAATCTGATTATGATCTGTTAACTGAATATGGTCATGAATCAAAAATGTGGGCTCATAACACATTAAAATGGAAGGGAGAAACGGTCGGTACGTGTTGCTCTGGTGGCAAAATCTCACATCCAGTACTAGGTGAGCCAGGAAAACTACTAAATCTCTGCTTCTGCATGAATGTACTGAATCAAGGCAATTTTTTAATATAATTGGAAATATAATGCTTGTTTTCATATTTGAGATACAGAAAAATAATAGAAACACATTCATTGTGTACCTACATATCAACATCGATTACATTTTTTATACTTACATCTCTACACCACTATATACACATATAGCTCTTAAAATTACTAGCTACTGATATGACGATATAGTAGACGCTGAGTTGGTGACAAAATATTATAGAAAACGTAAATATAATGTTGTCCTATTACAACGTTATTTACTGGTTACTTTTACCAGGTAATTTTCGGTACATAGGTTTTTACTATATGCCTTACTCCGTTTAGTCAACTTATCAATCCAGACCTTTCAGTTAATCAGTCAATAACGATTAAACGTCAGTTCATGTCCTCATATAATTATGAAACATTACATATTAGCAACAAGAACACTCGTTTAAGAGTTATAATATGGAGGGCTTTTACATTATTGTAATTTAAATACAGGTTATTGGTAAATTAATTTTCTGGTAAAACACAAGGACGCTGGAAAATGTGAAGCAAGCAGTAGACATTGCATTTATGTCGAAGTAATTAGTAAGAGAATGTTTATCGTCTTTGGATAATTCTATTTGATGAATTAGTGTAATATCCCTATATATCTGGAAAAAAGAGGTAGATAAAGACAAGGAGCTTAACTCGCACAACATGAAAAAATCGTTATAAAAATCAGGAAGTGCGGAGGACTAAACTAAACTGAAGCTACGATAGTATGCTTAGAAAACCTTCGTCAGTCGTGTTACATTTTGTATTTTGAAACGGGAGGTCTTCTGCAATGGAACACGTTTTATTTACAAATGAACTGAGTTTCTCTAAAGTCTTAATATTTTTACCTGTCATGACAACGGATATTTGTGTTAGTTCCCAATAGCTTCTGTTCCAAAATGTCTTCAACTTGTAACTGGTATTATAATAATACTTCTTCTTAATTTCACTTCTCTCGCAGAATATTGCAGTGTAGCGAAGCAATAACGTAAAGATAGACTGTTAAATATTGTATTAACAAGATTGTCTCGACAGCAGCACTTTTAAATATTTGTAAAAATATTTGTTCATAGCTGTACGATCATGTTGTGCCTTGGAACTGTTTATCACGTTTCCAAAAATCTGGCTTTTCTGGAGTAATTTTCGTAATTTCAGAAAACAACTGCTGCACACAAAAAGTGACTGCTATCATTTAAAAATGTAATAAGATAATTTATTAAATTTCTGTAACAGGGAAGGCCACAGGCGACAGGCTGTTCAAGTTTACAACAGTCACACGGAAAAAAGGAAAAGTCTGGGTTGTGTGCTGCGTGAATATAAGCTTAAAGCAGGGCAAGTAGGTGGGACAGAAAAAATAAAGTAGTTACACAGAACGCCAATAAGGGGGACACTGCTTGCTGCCAAGCTATCATATCCGCTCCTACCTGCGAGATGGAGTTACGCTTGTATTAAAAGTATTTGTTTCCGCCACGTCTGCTATCAACCAGTAGTGAATAGGGCACGTGCATAACGTTGTTACCTGCTTCGAGGGACAAATGGAACTGATGAATAAATTATGCCAATTAGGGGAAGCTTGTTCCAGTGCAAATTGGACACCCTGTTTCGCAGCGAACGGATCAGGACAAATGTTCACAGCCAGACGTCAGTATTTCAACAGTAAGCAAGCAGATAAAAGACAGAAGGCACTGTTCATTCCCTTTTCATTTTATATCCAAAATATCACAGCAGAGTCATATGTGCTGGTTTCTGTAAAACAAGAGTAAATAAAATGGAGGTACCGAAAAGCAATGGACATTGTTGCGCTGCACTTACGAGTACTTCGCAGGTGCAAAGTGATGCCGACGTTCGTGCGTGGAGGAAAAACACACTCTCGTGAGAGACTGAATTATACTCCTATACCTACGCTACATCGCAACACGTTTTGCACCGGTGCAGAACAGCGAACTTACTCAAACAAACCAAAAGCGTATGGGATTGTGACAGTACAGTGTGGTATCACACATTTGACGCTACAACTACTTTATTCATTTATCTGGATGGTTTTGGGTGGTTTAGTAGTAGACACACAGAAACTTCTAGGATTTGTCAGAAAAAATTTCAAGACAAAACACATACACTACTGGCCATTACAATTGCCACACAAGGAGAAATGCAGATGATAAACGGGTATTCATCCGACAAATATATCATACTAGAACTGACATGTGATTACATTTTCACGCAATTTGGGTGCATAGATCCTGAGAAATCAGTATCTAGATCAACCACCTCTGGCCGTAATAACGGCCTTGATACGCCTGGGCATTGACTCAAACAGAGCTTGGATGGCGTGTACAGGTACAGCTGCCCATGCAGCTTCAACACGATACCACAGTTCATCAAGAGTAGTGACTGGCGTTTTGTGACGAGCCAGTTGCTCGCCCACCATTGACCAGACGTTTTCAGTTGGTGAGAGATCTGGAGAATGTGCTGGCCAGTGCAGCAGTCGAACATTTTCTGTATCCAGAAAGGCCCACACAAGACCTGCAACATGCGGTCGTGCATTATCCTGCTGAAATGTAGGGTTTCGCAGGGATCGAATGAAGGGTAGAGCCACGGGTCGTAACATATCTGAAATGTAACGTTCACTGTTCAAAGTGCCGTCTATGCGAACAAGAGGCGACCGAGACATGTAACCAATGGCACCGCATACCATCACGCCGGGTGATACGCCAGCATGGCGATGACGAATACACGCTTCCAATGTGCCTTCACCGCGATGTCGCCAAACACGGATGAGACCATCATGATGCTGTATACTGAACCTGGATTCATCCGAAACAATGACTTTTCCCATTCGTGCACCCAGGTTCGTCTTTGAGTACTCCATCGCAGGCGCTCCCGTCTGTGATGCAGCGTCAAGGGTAATCACAGCCATGTTCTCCTAGCTACTGCAAACGTCGTCGAACTGTTCGTGCAGACGGTTGTTGTTTTGCAAACGTCCCCATCTGTTGACTCAGGGATCGAGACGTGGCTGCACGATCCGTTACAGCCATGCGGATAAGATGCCTGTCATCTCGACTGCTAGTGATACGAGGCCGTTCGTATCCAGCACGGCGTTCCATATTACCCTCCTGAACCCACCGATTCCATAATCTGCTAACAGTCATTGGATGTCGACCAACGCGAGCAGCAATGTCGCGATACGATAAACCGCAATCGCGATAGGCTACAATCCGACCTTTATCAAAGTCGGAAACGTTATGGTACGCATTTATCCTCTTTACACGAGGCATCACAACGTTTCACCAGGCAACGCCGGTCAACTGCAGTTCCTGTGTGAGAAATCGGTTGGAAACTTTCCTCATGTCAGCACGTTGTATGTGTCGCCACCGGCGCCAACGTTGTGTGAATGCTCTGAAAAGCTAATCATTTTCATATCACAGCATCTTCTTCTTATCTGTTAAATTTCGCGTCTGTAGCACGTCATCTTCGTGGTGTAGCAATTTTAATGGCCAGTAGTGTATGTGTTCAAATGAAATTCAGGGCGAGGAGCATGAGCTGTAACGGTCCCTTTTGTTCCGTAGATGGTTAAAGGTACAGAAATAAGGTTTTCTGCAAATCACAGTATGCAATGGTCCACGTAATTTCGTTGCATGCTTAATCCACTTAACTTTTGTATCATTTGAGAGAGTGAAGCGAATATGTCTTTTATTTTTAATTTAACAACGTACATCTTTTAGAGGAACGCGAAAGCTGAAGAAATTCCGCTAAATCAGGATTTTTAATAACAATGTTGAAACTTTCGCAAAAACAGTCAAGAAAAGTGGTAAATGTGGCGCCCTCGTGCCAATCTCTCTTGCAGTATCAACCCTTCTGGTTGATTACTTGTTGCTACAAAAGCAGTTCATTTAAATCAAGTTTAATATTAGTATCGTATTTCTTACTTTTAGAGAGTTTTATTCGTCCTTGCGGTGACGTTGTGTGTCCTATGTGCGTAAGCCGTACGTAAATTCTTAGCACATGCTTGCTTCTCATTGAGTAAATACTTGTCACGATTTGAAGTTTTGAAGATTATTACCTTTAATAAACCTGGTGTTCTTTCAAATTTCTGTTCCAAAACTGTTCTGCATCCTTAGTTAAACGTGTAGAGTAGGGAACTAGCATATAGGGCTCACCCTTGCTGACCCGTCATATGATGCTCAACTCTTTATCCTTGTGTTTGTTAATGTAGTCGAATTTGCGTCGAATAACCTTTCGTGTTTCGATAACTTGACTCTCTGTTGTCGACATGACGTCATACACAGAACCGTTTTCGACATAGCGTACAACTCTACTCTGAGACTACCAGTGGAGGCTGAAGTCAAACTCCTCAGCTGTCAATCACCTTGACATATCCAAGCACACCCGTTAGTTCTGTATTGACTTCTGAAGTTTTCTCATTGACATATTGGTACAGTTTTGTACTGACTTCTGAAGTTTTCTCATTCACATATCGGTACAGTTCACATTGCTGGATTCTAGCATTGAACCGCTCTAACGCCTCGCCATTTATAGCTACTGCCTCGATAAGCCTTGCCAGTTTCATTAATTTAGCATTAAATGCCGTGATTTTTCTGTCAACGTATAGACGCATGTGCTTCCAGTCCTCGGAATGAATGTATGACATAGGCGCAAATTTGTACAGACTCTACAATATACTGATGTGTTTGTGTATTAGTGCAGTACAGCTTAAGCAGGATCTCCTGGAAGTTTCATCTGTATCGACCTTCACTCACTTTCGTCATTTAAGCAGTCACAAGAAAGCCATACTGGACGTGATTCCAGCAATTCCAACATATGCTAACAAATTTATTGAGCATCTTGTTGGTTCCTACGTGTGCTGCTAAGTATGTTCAAATTCATACTGTCCAGTTTCAATGTGATTATAAGATCTGCATTGCTCCTCATCAACTTGTTTGGAATCCTGGACTATATCTGGGTCAGATACATGATTTCATCTTTCATGCGACATCCAAAACAAAAATACTTGCGTATCTGATATTGGTCTTCCACTACTGTGTTATCAGATATGAAGATTCTGTTCGGCTTGACATTCGCTGGTGGTGCAGTATCACTGGCTCTGGTAAATGTAAGTTAATACATCAACATCGTGCAACAATTCCTGTAATAACAGATATTTGGGATGAAACAGATTTTTTAAAAGTGTATATACATGCTCCAAGGAAATCGCCTCAGGGTTGTATTAACAGTGACGGAACAAGATTAGTCTTCCTGCAGTCAGAAGGCTCAACACTCAAAGCACTACATTCTCCGTAAGTAGTGAGCCATTTCTCGGCTTCTCCTGGAATCCATTGCCTTCGCAGTACCAGTCAGATAGTCCAAAGTTCTTGTGATGGGGGTGCTTCGTCCACTAAGTTATTGTGACGACTATACAACTACATCCGCATGCAGGAGGATTTTATAGTTACACTACATTGTTCATAAACTCTTACATGTAACAGGATATATGGAAGTACTTAATTAAGATCATAATTATATGCGTACATTTAATTCACACATTTCCTCTTATTCTTGTATCGATGTGCAACATGAATCGCAGAGTTGAGTGATGGTTTTTTCTGACGGGTGAAGAGTTTTGATCGCCATCTCCATCAGTTCCCTACAAATTCTTTTGTGGAATCGACAGACATATGGCTGCCAGCTTCGGCAACAGCCTAGAGCATACTGAACTGCATGACTGGAATATATTAAATTTTTAAAAGTGTACTCCTGTAGGTGAATGCACTCCCTCTCTCGCTAAATTGTTTAACTGTTTGTGGGAATGCTCCTACTGTGATAGTAAGATCCTCTAGTATCACAGAGGGGGAGAGACCATTTCCTTGGAATAAAGGCCCAATCTGTTTTGATGTGCGCTTACAGTTAGTTCCACTCATCTAGGAATAATATTACTTCAGCGTCGCTATATCCTAGGAAGGTGGTGTCTTAAGAGGCTGTGATTCTTGTGCACGTTCAGTGTTCCGTCTACGAAAAACGGGCTAATTGCTGATGGTTTACTATCCCCCACCACAAGTTTACTCTCCATGGACGCTGACGTTCCACCTGACGAAGCCAACGGGGACTGTCAACAAACCAACGGTGCGTGTTTCGGCGGTTTAGCTGGCCGTGATTGGTAAATGTGGCTTCGTATCTAAACATGATACATCTGGAGTATCTTGTCTTAACGCCCACGTACTCACACAGAAGCTAACATATTCTCATAAACGTTTCCATGCAGCTCTTGATGGAGAGAGATGTGATACGGATGGAACCCATGTCGAAGGAGAGTGCATAGGGCAGTTGCTGTATGACTTCTGCCACTTCATCGTCCATTTGTCCAGAAATTAATGTGCGGATCAACTGCAACAGCAGCAAGAAATTAATTTTCCCTCTTCTCTCGTCACTTGTTTCCTTCTGATACGTTGCGTACGTGTTACACTACCACTTTCACGTAACCAGTTGAAGAGGTTGATAAATAATTGCCGATATGGTTGATTTATGCTGGGACATCTTGCCTCATACACCATAGAAGAACGAACAGCACCTTTCCTGCACTGTTCATACACCATGAACATGTCGGCTTTTTCTCCACTGGTAAATCCCACTGTCCATTCTCAACCTACTGTCTGGTCTATCACGCCATAACTGACTAGCAAGTCGCAATACACTCAAGAAACACACAAGCACACTGTAAGCAAAGATAACAACATCGTACGTACAACTGCGCAAGCTGAATGGCGCAAAAATGTCGATGCGGAAACGTGCAGAAATTCGGAAACTGAGTCGGCTGTAGTGCCAGACGAAGTAAATGTGCGCTATACTGAGATAAATGAGTTTGTGAATAGCACCATAGATGCTGGAGGTTTATGGGTCAAGTATACATGCCATGGAGTTTGGGTCAAGGGTAACACTGGATGGCACGTACAGTGAAGTCCATGTGCCAGTTTTTTGTGTCGTACAGAGTGTAGGTGCAGACGGTAATTTTGTTGTAGACAATGTGAAGGCTGCACAGGAAGCTGTTGATGTGTTAATTACGCTGCAAATGTAACTCGTAAATAATGCACTGGATTCGTCGCCATCTGTAATTGCGACGACTCCTCGGAAATGGGGAGGCGGTAAAAGCAGAAAGAGGGAAACTGCTTTTAATAATCGTGTTCAACACAACTAAGCTGAATCCTTCGAGGAATGTATGACTAAGGATCAGAAATTTCATGAAGTTATTGATACTTGCAAAGTAATGTGTACTGACGTAAGAGGACGCGTCATGCATGTGTTGATCTTCGGCAGCACACCGTGGAGTTCGCGGAAACATTAGTCTCTGGATAAAGATGAACCACCTAAACTGCGTACAGAGTCATAAAGACTTAATTCGCCAGATGTAGTTTCGCAAGTTACAAGAAAACGAAGCTTTGCTACAATGAGTCAGTCTGTAATTAGCCTTAAGATAAGAGAAACAAGTGGACCTGCCTCCCCAACATATTTTACGTGGTAGTGCTGTATGTGGTTTATGTGTGAGCACAGTTTTAGGAATGAATTTCCGGAGCAAACTTAAGACAAATTTTTGCTTCTGAGACGAAGTTCCGAAAGCCAAACATAAGAAATAAATTTCGATGGACGATTTGCTATTAAAAGACGATTTGTGAGAAAATGTTAAGGGGAAAGAGTTTTTCAACAATATTGTGTTAGTTGTTCTGTTTATTTGTTACGTAGCGAGTCCGTATAGTAATCTCAGTGGGTGCAAAGCGAGGTAAGTTGTCAGCTAACAGCAACTCAAAAGCGGATACATTACTGAGAAGCATCCGCTCCAACACATGCAGCGGTGCCATAATAATCGACGTCCCAAAGCTAAACTGACGAGTGTCTCAATTTCTTGTACCTTTGTCGATCTGACTTTACTTTGTGCAAACTTGCATCTAGTTCAGGCAAGAAACTGACAGCGTATCAGTGGCCGGTAGACTGGGTCAACCATAGGAAGCAGAATTAGTTTAGTACTCAGCCAAAGAGCCGTGCACATGAAAAGTATTCGCAGCTGCATCAGGTGTGTAAGGCAATCACAACAATGAAAATTTGTGCCGGACGGGAACTCGATCCGGAGCAATGGGCACCCTTAACTGATTTGGCTATCCCTGCACGACCAACAGCCACACACAAGCTTCCATATGTCGTCGTAAACACATTGGTAATTCCCTTAGAAGGGAGCACATTTTAATTGGAAATCGCTGACCGGTGTCAGCGGAGAAATACGATATTGCAGTGCCTTTGACGTTAAGAAGAACTGTGCAATGCAGGGAGACACTGCGGCGAGTACAGCCGTTTTGAAGTACACGAAATGTATCGCAGTTGCAAATACGGACAACCGTAAACTGTGTAAGGGAATGATCACAATGAAAATTTCTGCCGAACCGAGACTCAAACCTAGATTTCCCGATTTAGGCAAGCGGTCAACTTAACCGCTTCGCCTATCGGTAGACGACATACGGCCACACTCTATATGTGAGGCAAGAACGATGACCTATGGAGGTTGGGGTACGGGCATGAGTCATGTACGGACAGCCAAAGCGGCTAAGGCGACCACTCGCGTTAGGCGGGAAATTCGGCTACGAGTCCCTGTCCGGAACAAATTTTCGCTGTCGTCATTCTCTTGTACAGCCCTGATGGTTGTCCCTGGTCACCATGTATTTCATAACGGCTGTGGCTGTCGCAGTGCCTGTTCCTTCAGACTTGCGTGGATGTTTATACGAACATTGCATTGTTCTTCTTAACAACACAGACAATGCAATATCGTATAATGAATGTTGTGGTTTAAAATGAACTGCCCTGAAGAGCCAAAGAAACTGCCCAATATCGTGTAGGATCCCCGCGAGCACGCAGAAGTGCCGCAACATGACGTGGCATGGACTCGAATGATGTCTGAAGTAATGATGGAGGGAATTTACACCATGAATCTTGCAGACGGCTGTCCGTAAATACGTAAGAGTAGGAGACGGTGAAGATCTATTCTGAACAGCACATTGCAAGGCATTACAGATATTCTCAATAATGTTCATGTCTGGGGACTTTGGTGGCCAGCGGAAGTGTTCAAACACAGAAGAGTGTTCCTCTAGCCATTCTGTAGCAATTCTGGACGTGCGGGGTGTTGCATTGTCCTGATGGAATTGCCCAAGTCCGTCGGAATGCTCTATAGACATGAACAGATGCAGGTGATCAAACAGAATGCTTACGTTCTTGTCACCTGTCAGAGCCTTATCTAGACGTATCAAGCGTCCCATGTCACTGGTCCCGTATCACTCCAACTACTCACGCCCCACACCATTACAGAGCCTCCACCAGCTTCAACAGTCCCCTGCTGACATACAGGGTTCATGGATTCATGAGGTTGTCTCTATTCCGATACACGTCCATCCGCTCGATACAATTTGAAACGAGACTCATCCGACCAGGCAACACGTTTCCAGTCACCAACAGTCCAATGTCGGTGTGGCCTAAAGCTTTGTGTCGTGCAGTCATGAAGGGTACACGAGTGGACCTTCGGCTCCGAAAGCCCGTATCAATGATGTTTCGTTGATTGGTTCCCTCGCTGACGCTAGTTGATGGTCCACCATTGAAATCTGCAGCAATGTGCGGAAGGGTTGCACTTCTTTCACCTTGAACGACTCTTTTAAGTCGTCGTTGATGCCGTTCTTGCAGGATCTTCTACCGGCCACAGCGATGTGGGAGATTTGATGTTTTACCGGATTCATGGTACACTCGGGAAATGGTCACATGGGAAAATCCCCACTTCATCGGTACCTCGGAGATGCTGTACCCTATCTCTCGTGCGCCAACTATAACACCACGTTCAAACTTACTTAAATCTTTACCACACTCCACTGCAGCAGCAGTAACCGATCTATGAACTGAGCCAGACATTTGTTCTCTTATATAGTCGTGGTCGACAGCAATGCCGTATTCTGCCTGTTTACATTTCTCTGTATTTGAATACGAATACCTGTACCAGTTTCTTTGGCGTTTCAGTCTAGTGCACATTTGTCAAATCCTAAGGTATGAGGATAGTATTTTCAGAAATTCCATGAAAAGCAATTCCGTGGGACAGATCTTACAAAGACGGGAGACGCATTGTGCTACAGTGTCGTTACTTGGCATGGATACATAAACGAGAAAAGGCGTTACCCAGGGTTTAACACAAGAATCGCTGTTGAAGTATGTCAGACGTAAAACTATAGGGCTCCCTTACATCAAGGAATGCAAGCTGATTATGAAACTACTGCCACACGATGCCTCCAGCAATGGCGAAGCTAGAACCGTAATACGAGTATTATTGACAAATTGACAAGCAGAAAGACAGAAGCCGCTATGGTGTTGGGGACCTGGTCTCTCTATGCAACCGAGCCCTTGTTCTATTGCGTCTTACATGATGGGAAACGCCTTGACAAAGCAACATGTGTCAAGTCTGTGCAATACTACTGATTGCCGACAGGCAGTTACAAGGTCACCAAGCTACGAGGGGAGGCCGAAGCCAATTTACGAGCTGAAATGGTTCAAAAAGTCGTCATCGCTAGGTTTTAGCTGCGAGCCTGCTGTCTAACTAAGACTGAAAGCTGTTGGCTCCCCGCCTTACAGCCGGTGGGCCACCTGGTGGCTAACTCTGATGGCCCATCTACACTACTGGCCTTTAAAATTGCTACACCACGAAGATGACGTGCTACAGACGCGAAATTTAACCGACAGGTAGCAGATGCTGTGATATGAAAATGATTAGCTTTTCAGAGCATTCACACAACGTTGGCGCCGGTGGCGACACCTACAACGTGCTGACATGAGGAAAGTTTCCAACCGCTTTCTCATACACAAAGAGCAGTTGACCGGCGTTGCCTGGTGAAACGTTGTTGTGATGCCTTGTGTAAGGAGGAGAAATGCGTACCATCACGTTTCCGACTTTGATAAAGGTCGGATTGTAGCCTATCGCGATTACGGTTTATCGTACCGCGACATTGCTGCTCGCGTTGGTCGAGATCCATTGACTGTTAGTAGAATATGGAATCGGTGGGTTCAGGAGGGTAATACTGAACGCCGTGCTGTATCCGAACGGCCTCGTATCACTAGCAGTCGAGATGACAGGTATCTTATCCCCATGGTTGTAAAGAACGTGCAGCCACGTCTCGATCCCTGAGTCAACAGATCGGGGCGTTTGCAAGACAACAACCACCTGAACAAACAGTTCGACGACGTTAGCAGCAGCACGGACTATCAGCTCGGGGACCATGGCTGCGGTTACACTTGACGCTGCGTCACAGACAGGAGCGTCTGCGATGGTGTACTTGACGATGAACCTGGGTGCACGAATGGCAAAACGTCATTTTTCCGGATGAATCCAAGTTCTGCTTACAGCGTCATGATGGTCGCATCTGTGTTTGGCGACATCGCGGTGAAGGCACATTGGAAGCGTGTATTCGTCATCGCCATACTGGCGTATCACCCGGCGTGATAGTATGGAGTGCCACTGGTTACACGTCTCGGTCACCTCTTGTTCGGATTGATGCCACTTTGAACAGTGGACGTTACATTTCAAATCTGTTACGACCCGTGGCTCTACCCTTCATTCGATCCCTGCGAAACCCTACATTTCAGCGGGATAATGCACGACCGCATGTTGCAGGTCCTGTACGGGCCTTTCTGGATACAGAAAATGTTCGACTGCTGCCCTGGCCAGCACATTCTCCAGTTCTCTCACCAATTGAAAACGTCTGGTCAATGGTGGGCGAGCAACTAGCTCGTCACAATACTCTGGTCACTACTCTTGATGAACTGTGGTATCGTGTTGAAGCTGCATGGGCAGCTGTACCTGTACACGCCATCCAAGCTCTGTTTGACTCAATGCCCAGGCGTATCAAGGCCGTTATTATGGCTGGAGGTGGTTGTTCTGGGTACTGATTTCTCAGGATCTATGCACCCAAATTGCATGAAAATGTTATCACATGTCAGTTCTAGTAAAATATATTTGTCCAATGAATACCCGTTTATCATCTGCATTTCTTCTTGGTGTAGCAACTTCAATGGCCAGTAGTGTAGTTGCCTCAGCGTCACTGCCTGTGCGGGCACACACTGTCTCTGGTCGTCGCCCAGTCCGACGTTGAATGTGCGGGCCCGTGTCGCCACTGTTAACCGCTTCCGCCTGCACTGGGGTTCACAGTTTGATAATGCACGCCCGTCGCTGACCGCACCAAGACGTGCACTCCTCCTGCACGGCACAACAGCTTGCACCGGTCTCCAGTCGCTGCCCTGTATCTGGCCACGAGTTACTGTCGCGGCAGGGCTGCTGACAACTCCACCTCGCCAAGCCATCGACCGTTGCCTAGGGCAACGCCATACTCTGCTGCGACAAATGGTCGTGGTATGCTGCGTCACTTGAGTCCAGTCTGCGCCTTCTGGCGTAGATTGCTGACTGACAGTACCGCGGTATTTTGTCATGGGTTAAAACATGTAATTAGCATTGCAGCCTGTAATGCGGGACTTTGGACACGCACCTTGTAGCAACCCCGCATAATGTGGTGAATCGATGGCTGTACTGACTACTAGCAGCCTAACTCCACCACCCACCGTAGAGGTCATCCATCCCCGACCTCCACAATGTTAAAACAACGTGAGCGTTACACATGTATGTTGTTGTTGTGGTCTTCAGTCCTGAGACTGGTTTGACGCAGCTCTCCATGCTACCCTATCCTGCGCAAGCTTCTCCATCTCCCAGTACTTACTGAAACCTACATCCATCTGAATCTGCTTAGTGTATTCATCTCTTGGTCTCCCTCTACGATTTTTACCCTCAACGCTGCCCTCCAATGCTAAATTTGTGATCCCCTGATGCCTCAGAACATGTCCTACCAACCGATCCCTTCATCTTGTCAAGTTGTGCCACAAACTCCTCTTCTCCCCAATTCTATTCAATACCTCCTCATTAGTTATGTGTTCTACCCATCTAATCTTCAGCATTCTTCTGTAGCACCACATTTCGAAAGCTTCTATTCTCTTCTTGTCTAAACTATTTATCGTCCTCGTTTCACTTCCATACATGGTTACACTCCATACAAATACTTTCAGAAACGACTTCCTAACACTTAAATCTATACTCGATGTTAACAAATTTCTCTTCTTTAGAAATGCTTTCCTTGCTATTGCCAGTCTACATTTTATATCTGCTCTACTTCGACCATCATCAGTTATTTTGCTCCCCAAATAGCAAAACTCCTTTACTAATTTAATTGTCTTATTTCCTAATCTAATTCCCTCAGCATCACCCGATTTAATTCGACAACATTCCATTATCCTCGTTTTTCTTTCGTTGATGTTCATCTTATATCTTCCTTTCAAGACACTGTCCATTCCATTCAGCTGCTCTTCCAGGTCCTTTACTGTCTCTGACAGAATTACAATGTCATCGGCGAACCTCATTTATTACTTCTCCATGGATTTTAATACCTACACCGAATTTTTCTTTTGTTTCCTTTACTGCTTGCTCACTATACAGATTGAATAACATCGGGGATAGGCTACAACCCTGTCTCACTCCCTTCCCAACCACAGCTTCCCTTTCATGCCCCTCGACTCTTATTACTGCCATCTGGTTTTTGTACAAATTGTAAATAGCCTTTTGCTCCATGTATTTTACCCCTGCCACCTTTAGAATTTGAAAGAGAGTATTCCAGTCAACATTGTCAAAAGCTTTCTCTAAGTCTACAAATGCTAGAAACGTAGGTTTGCGTTTCCTTAATCTTTCTTCTAAGATAAGTCGTAAGGTCAGTATTGCCTCACGTGGTCCAATATTTCTACGGAATCCAAACTGATCTTCCCCGAGGTCGGCTTCTACCAGTTTTTCCATTCGTCTGTAAATAATTCGTGTTAGTACTTTTCAGGTGTGGCTTATTAAACTGATAGTTCGTTAATTTTCATATCTGTCAACACCTGCTTTCTTTGGGATTGGAATTATTATATTCTTCTTGAAGTCTGAGGGTATTTCGCCTATCTCATACATCTTGCTCACCAGATGGTAGAGTTTTGTCAGGACTGGCTCTCCCAAGGCCGTCAGTACACATGTAACAATTTCAGAATACATCAGTTTTACTATATTCGTCACTTACACAGAGACACTTCCAGCAAAATTGTAAAACGAAACTACAGAAGTAACAAATCACGTTAGTTTTTGTCGTAATCAATAGCACGGTTCTCAAGCATTAGCCCTACGCATAATCGTTCATAAAACAGCTCTGTTGAAAATGCAAGTGTTTTCAAGTGGAGATTGCGACATTGTCTCGTTGTTGCATGACTGCATTTCCACGGCCTTGAGTACGACCAACGGTTGTTGCCGCGAGAGTGCGTCGTACAGTGTACTCGTACAACACAGTCTGTCTCCGTGAGAGTACGTGATACTGTTAAAAAGCACTGAAACCCTCTAGAATAGCTGCTGAAGATTATGGTTATTCACGAAGACTCAATTAGAAAACATGGTACCATGTTCATGTGACAAAATGATATCTTACATCACCAACACAACACTGAGGAACGCAATCGCTCGCAACAACCGACAGTAATTGTAATATTTGTTGAATTGGAAGCATTTTGTTTTATTTGGATAGGTACTGATTTGTAGTCATCATCATCATATCTAAATATAAACTATAACACACTGATAGTGTAATTGTAAATGGTTCATCACTGTCCTTGAAGATTTGGTGATATCTGTAAAGCTGAAATTAGTTGACTTGTTCAAATAAATCAAAATGTTTTAGAAACTGCATATTCTGTTGTCTAGTTAGATATAAAGGACAATGGTCTATCCCAAAGTTCAAAAGCGAACTCAAGTATTGACTTCACAGCGTTGTATCGTTAGTGCTACGACAACGGTATAAAATTTAAGATGTGCGATGACGATGAAATCTAGAACTCGAAACACAGGAAGGAAGTGATCAACACCGCAGAAACTACAGAAGTGGCCCTTCTTTGAAACAATGGGCTCTGTGCCTGTAACTTTGTTCGTAAGTTTAAAGTGGGCACATTATTCCCTTTCTCGTATAGCAGGGAGAACATTAAGTTCTAATAACGATTCCAAATTTCTCTTCTTCAGAAACGCTTTCCTTGCCATTGCCAGTCTACATTTTATATCCTCTCTACTTCGACTATCATCAGTTATTTTGCTCCCCAGATAGCAAAACTCCTTTACTACTTTAAGCGTCTCATTTCCTAATCTAATTCCCTCAGCATCACCCGACTTAATTCGACAACATTCCATTATCCTCGTTTTGCTTTTGTTGATGTTCATCTTATATCTTCCTTTCAAGACCATTCCATTCAGCTGCTCTTCCAGGTCCTTTGCTGTTTCTGACAGAATTACAGTGTCATCGGCGAACTTCATTTATTACTTCTCCATGGATTTTAATTCCAACTCCGAATTTTTGTCTTGTTTCCTTTACTGCCTGCTCAATATAAAGATTGAATAACATCGGGGATAGGTTACAACCCTGTCTCACTCCCTTTCCAACCACTGCTTCCCTTTCATGCCCCTCGAGTCTTATAACTGCCATCTGGTTTTTGTACAAATTGTAAATAGCCTTCCGCTCCATGTATTTCACCCCTGCCACCTTCAGAATTTCAAAGAGAGTATTCCAGTCAACATTGCCAAAACCTTTCTCTAAGTCTACAAATACTAGAAACGCAGGTTTGCCTTTCCTTAATCTATTTTGTAAGATAAGTCGTAGGGTCAATATTGCTTCATGTGTTCCAACATTTCTACGGAATACAAACTGATGTTCCCAGAGGTAGGCTCCTACCAGTTTTTCCATTCGTCTGTAAAGAATTCGTCTTATTATTTTGCTGCCGTGGCTTATTAAACTAATAGTTCGTTATTTTCACATCTGTCAAAACCTGCTTTCTTTGGGATTGGAATAATTATATTCTTTTTTAAGTCTGAGGGTATTTTGCCTGTCTCATACATCTTGCTCACCAGATGGTAGAGTTTTGTTAGGCCTGTCTCTCCCAAGGCTGTCAGTATTTCTAATGGAATGTTGTCTGCTCCCGGGGCCTTGTTTCGACTCAGGTCTTTCAGTAGTCTTCTAGGGAATCAGCCTACTCACGCCTTATAAAATTCACATCAGTCTTTCCATTGTGTGCCAGCCTACTCTGCTTTAACTAGCTCTGACGTCATAAATGTTGCGCAATACTTTAAAGATCAAGTAAATAACGTGAAACGTTTCTAGCATGTCAGAAGTAATACTAAATCAGTATGTGTTGAATATCAGTTCAATAACTTTAACCATTTTCGAAATTTGGACGTTTTTCTGTAAAAATCATTGGCGCAAGAGAAAAGATCTAGAAACTTAAAAATTTATAGATTCCTTTTTCATAATAATTTAGTAGAAACAATATTCTGGATCTCACAAATTAAAATTTTAGTTGAAATACATGATTTTCTGGTTTTTGTCTACAAAATTAAGGAAGCAAGATAGATTAAGTAGGCGAATAAGTAAAGCTAGGATGTTTAAATTTAAGTAGAAGGGTGATACGCTATAATCATAAAGATGTGAGAAATTTCAACTGAATGACTATAAAACTGTAACGATAGCGTATCTCCAAAGGGCAAGTTCAGAGCTCGTCTACTGCGTGTAATGTAATTAAATTAATTCTCTCACCCAAAATATTTGACTTAGCCACGTCAGACTTTTATTATGATTACTTACCTGTGTGCGGATTGCACATTTAAATTGAGAGCTTCATCGGCCATCAGCAAAGGAAGCAATGATTTATTCGATAACTTAAAGAGGTGCATTACTAGCCCAGCGGCTAGTTGGGAAAGCGGATTTGGTCAGGCGTTCCCTTAGCCGTCCGCACCGCGGCTTTATATATAAGAACGCTGAGCGAGAGAAAAAGGCCCCAGTTCTCTCCAGACGCTGATTAGCACACCACCTGTGCTGGGAGTCGCATCGCGTCGGTATCATTGCAATAAACAGCTTCGGATGCTGTAATAAGTTACTTGGGATACGCATAACCATGAAATTGTTTTCGAGTGAAGTGTTAATTCTGGGATGACTTTAATGATATATCTTCAGTTTGTGTACGTCGTATTTTCACGTGCCGCTGCGGGACAGACATTCTACCATTATTTAGCGTGGCGTTTGATGAACATTATCATCAAATTATGGCGAGCATTCACTTAAACATTTAATTTGAACAGTTATAGTTGCATCAGCGCATTAGACTCTGAACTGATCTGGTAGTAGGATTGTGTGGATTCTTTTGGGTCTGTGACTTTCAGAATATAGTGAACATTTTAGAGAGAATGGTTTTTGATTATGAATCCCAGTAAATCTCCTAATTCGTCAGAGGTATAAGCTGTAGCTATAAATGTATTTCTCAGATGAAGTGGGTACTAGGAATTCTAATTACAGGCTTCACGTTTTGCTAATCAGTTTCTCGTTGCCAATATTGTAGTTAGAGAGCCAGTGTTGAGAACGGCAAACAACAGCATAAATACAAAACATTTAATAACAACAATTAATTCCACCCGCCGCCCCACATATGTTGTTAATCGGCCGGGAAATGCATGTTTTCTACATTACATTCTACATTTTTAACAACAATATTTCCACCCGCTGCCCCACATATGGTGCATCGGCCGGGAAATGCAACTTTTCTACATTACATTCTACATTTTTAAAAACAATATTTCCACCCGCTGCCCCACATATGTAGCATCAGCTGCGAAAGAAACTGAGCAAAAGTGAAAGTGATTTTTAAATATGCGGATTCGGGAGTGACACGTGACATGCAACTGAGTAATGGAACAATGATAGTGTTACGTGTGTATGTGGACGACGCAATTAGATTAACAACGCATCTGGATTGGCGGAGCTGCCACTGCGTCTAGCAGCGCTGCCGGCATTGCGAGAAGCCAGTTTCGCCTCACTGCAGTCGTCCGCCGGAGCAACCGGAGCCGCGCCTGCAGTTGCGGGCCACGCAAACACACAGCAATTGTCGAAGTGCCGTCTGCAACTCAACGTGCCGCGTTGTATCAGTAATCCTGGTACGCCGCGCCGGCAACGCCATACATTGTGCAGAAGGAACTAAGTTAAGTGAAAAGCTGTTAAAAATTTTACTAACCTGCACTAAAAGACTGTCAGTGATGGAACTGCCAGAAGAAACCAAGGAGAAACTTAAATCAGAACCTATGTCTGTTGAGGGAACTGTAAATCCAGACAACGGTTCAAGTATAAATATGTATGAAAATAGTAATGTTAAAGTGAAATATGAAGTATTGTCTCCTGACAGTAGTGTGAAAAGGGGCAATGATTCAATAATAGAGAGCCCTGTAGTAAAGCGGAAATTAGAAATTGTTAATTTATTGGATGATAGTTTCTCCGAAGAATTAAAAATGAAACAGTCATCAGAGATGGTAGAGTTTAAAAAGGAGAAGTTAGATATGATTGATCAATCAGAAGTTTGATTTAGTTTTGATGATTCTGGTGTTGGAGCTAGTTTTTCGTCACCTCGTCACCTGAGTGTGATAAAAGGCCAGCTAGTGAGCAACCCAAAGATACTGGGGCTATTGATTTAAATGTTATATTACAAGCAACAGCTACCAGTAATGCTAAAATGACAGCTGAATTAAAGTCTGAAATAACTGAGGTCAAAAGCAGTAATGCAAAAATGTCAGCCAGTAATGCTAAAATGACAGCTGAATTAAAATCTGATATAATTGAGGTAAATAACAGGATTGTGGCCAGCCAAACTAATTTTAATAAACGATTGGAGGTAATGGACAATACCCTCAAGGCTGGTTGCAATAAGTTGAAAGAGGATCTGGACAGTTTGAATTATAAAATTGATTACAATCATGAGGATATTAAGAAAAAGGTTGCTCAACAATTTTCTGAAATGTATAAAACAGTAAAATCTGAAGTTGCTGAGGTTCGCAGAGACTTCCAAATGGAAGATGCAAAGCTGGAGCACAAGTCAACGGAAAAGATCGAGGCGGAATCTGAACTGTGCTCAGATAGGTTTAAAGATCCAGAATGAGATTTTCACTCTGCAGCGGAGTGCGCGCTGATATGAAACTTCCTGGCAGATTAAAACTGTGTGCCCGACCTAGACTCGAACTCGGGACCTTTGTCTTTCGCGGGCAAGTGCTCTACCAACTGAGCTACCGAAGCACGACTCTCGACCGGTACTCACAAAAGTAAAGTTTGGAAGGTAGGAGACGAGGTGCTGGCAGAAGTAAAGTTGTGAGTACCGGTCGAGAGTCGTGCTTCGGTAGCTCAGTTGGTAGAGCACTTGCCCGCGAAAGGCAAAGGTCCCGAGTTCGAGTCTCGGTCGGGCACACAGTTTTAATCTGCCAGGAAGTTTCAGATTTAAAGATATTAATATAAAAGTAAACATATGTCAAGCAGAAGTAGACGCAATCAAAACTGATACTACTCATATTGTTCAAGGAGTAGATAATGTTGAAATGAGAGTAGAAAATATTAGTAATAACATTGCTAACATTGAGAGTAAAGTAGCTTCAGTAACTTCTGGTAATGGTAATATGCAACAAGTTGTAGCTGCAAACGCCGCTTTTATCGGGTGTCGGCAGTTCTTGCGGTTCGATCCAGATAAAAATATCCACCCGCTAGATTTCTGGAACGATTTTGAAGATGTGATTCCACCAACTTGGTCTGAACGAGAGAAAATCTCATTTATTAGAAGCCATTTAGCAGGTGACGCCACGCGTTGGTCAGCTGATATTATGTTGAAGTGTAAAACATTAGCGGAATTTAAAACAGCTTTCATTAATGAGTATTCGTCCAGCAATAAGCAAAATGAAGTGTTGAGAGAATTTTGGAGTGGAAAACGCTTCAATGCAGGCAAGGAATCTATTAAAGAGTTTGCTAGGTCATGGATCTCATGTTTATCACATTTGGCCGAAAAGCTAAAACCTGAAATGATAATACTAGGTCTTGAAGCCAAACTGCCATGGTATTGGCAAACTAGAATTATATCTGCCCCTAGAGACAATCTGGATCGTTTCATTGAATATTTGGAACGTGTAGAGCGTGTGGTTGCCAATGAGGAGCAAGCACGTAATAACAGAAATGGTAATAACACTAGTAGTAATTTTAAGAACGAGCAGAATGGCAATGTAAACATCAGAGCAGTAGGTGTTCGCCATCCTAAGAGAGGTAGGAATTGGAGAAATAATTATCAGAATCAACAATGGCATCCAAATGATAGTAATTTTGTTCCGAACAAAATTATGCAGGTAAACAACAGTGCGGAAAGCAATGCTGTGCCAGTTAACTATAGTGGAAATAAAGGAAACAGTAGTAGGCCGAGGCAGGAAAACTAGTTCCCGTCTATGAGGACACTGGCGCTCACCAGGCGGTTATCTTTCCTAAGCCAGTAATTACAGTAATTGGTAAGACGGATCAGAGTACTCAGACTGAACATGTGGATGAGGGGTCGGTAGCATCAAAGAATACAGCAGAAATATTAGATCACTCACAGTATTTGATAGATATCGTGTTAGAGACGCTTTCTAAGTGGGAAGAGAAAGAGAAGGCACAGCAGTGCAACGGTAGGAAAGAGCTACAAAATACTGAATTGTCAGGTGAAGAAGCAGAAGAAATTCATGCTTATATTTACGATGAGGATGATGTGCTCTTATCTAAAGTGCCTGTGCAGGATTTTGATACTGTACTAATAGATTTAGGACAGGAGGTAAGCGAGAATGTAGAGGATAGCCTGTTGGGGGTCGATGAACCCAGTAGCTGTGACCAGTTGTCACTTGAGAAGGAACCCGACAATAATAGTGAAAGTGGTTTAGCTGTAACTAGTGTTATGCTCAGTCTGGAGGCGCAGAATCGCTCAGACTACAGTAATTTGGGTCATGTTCAGCAAACTAAATGTAATGAAGTCGTGTGGTGTTTCGATTTGAAATTAATAGACCGCCTGGAAAAGGCAGCTGAAAATGTAATTCAGGAAACCCCTACACAATTAGACCTAAATGTAATGAAGGCAGATGTCGATCACTTTAGTTGGAGACAAATCCAAAAGGAATTATTGGTTGAGTTTGAGGAACCACCTGTACAAACTAGAATAAGCCACCCTATAATAATAGTGAATATGTTGGGTATCAATGTACGTTGTCTCTTAGACACTGGAAGTGAGGTGAGTGCGATATCTCAGTCCTTCTTTGATGCATTACCTGGTAAAGACAAGCTTACAGTAATGAGGGTATCAGGACTAAGAATAATTGGTGCTACTGGCAAGGTGTCAAAAACGGTAAAACAAAACGCTTTGCTGCCCTTTAACATTAATGGTAATTTAGTTGATCACCCATGCTTAATTCTAAACAATCACAGTATTGAGGTTTTAATTGGCATAGATTTCTTGTCGAAATATCAGAGTGTTGTTGACTTTGAAAGAAGCCAGTTAAAATTGGTCTTGTCGATAACCGGAGTAATTACGGTACCTTTTATTGATAAACATGTAGTAACTAATGATGAAACTTGTGGGCTGCCTATACGAGTTATGAAAAATAGGAGATATTGGGACGAAAGTGTTAATCTTAGTAAAAGTAAGCTAAAAACATTAGAAGGAAAGAAGCGTCATGACGCAAAAGCTGTACCCACCAGTTTTGAAATAGGTCAGTTAGTCCTTGTTAAAACCAAGGAAAAATCAAAGAAAATAAATTCAGAAACAAAGAAATTCATGTTCGTATACCAAGGACCTTTCAGGATCATAGGAAAACCACGTGCCAATGCATATAGGCTAGAGTACCCTAAGAGTAAAAAGCTATTAGGTCTCAGGAACGTGATCGACCTAAAGAAGTTCATAGGTAGTGAATGAATTCTGTAGGGAGGAGGTTGTTCTGTAACCTCTACATAGTGTGGCAGCTGTGCAGTCCCAGCTGTGTGAGATCTTCTTTCCTTTTCAGGTCTCACTCACTCTTCATCTTTTCTATCCACCTAAAATTTCGACCTCTTCTTTCCAAAACATTAAATTTTCCGTTATGGTTATCAAGTCAATAATAAACTAATGAATTCTGTAGGGAGGAGGTAGTTCTGTAACCTCTACACAGTGTGGCAGCTGTGCAGTCCCAGCTGTGTGAGATCTTCTTTCCCATTTCAGATCTCACTCATTCTTCATCTTTCCTATCCACCAAAGTTTCGACTCCTTCTTTGCAATACAAAAATTTTCCGTCATGGCTATCAAGCCATGAGTTCTGTAACCATTCTATCCACCGATTAGTGAAAAAAAACCTAATGTGACAAACCTAACAGTGACATAAACAACAGAGAAGTATGACATAGTTAAGATACAGATGTATTTGAGTAACAAGTATGTATAGAACCCTGGTATTATTGTAAGTACAAAATGTTGTTTTATTTGAAATGGTCCACCAACAGTAATTTAAAAAAGATATACAAATTCGTGTACAAGCAGGATTTGAAGTGGCAGTGAAACCTATTGTATGCTGTAGAACTAACTAATTAATAGTAAAAGAGATTGCTTAGTGTTATGAAAAATATGCAGATAAGTTGTAAAAATGAACTCACCTTGTGTAGCAAGGAATGGCAGTGTAACAGAATTGAGTAGTGTTTGTGGTTGAGACGTGAAGGACACGTCCTTGAAATATTTATATGGTTGGAGCTGGCCGTTATTTGGTGTAGCGTGTGACAGAACACACCTACATTTATTGAGGTTATGAGTTGAAAGCGTGAATGCGACCATAGGTACCCTTATGTTAGATGAGACAGAGAAGCTCATGGTGTCCTATAGGTTTAAGGAATTTAGCATTACGCTCGTCCATAATTACTTAATGCACTTTAGTGGTAGGTCGAGAGAGACTACCTGAGGTTTCAGCGTCCGATCGAGTGGAAATAAATTGCCACGTGAGCAAACTGATCAGCTGCAATACACTACAGATATGAAATAAATGTGCTATCCTATGTGTTAAATGTTAATATCGTGAGTGTTAAATAAGTACATACACTAGCAATATAATTGAGTAACATAATGGCATACGTGAAACATTATTTATAGCTCAGCATAAATACACTTCGATAAAGTAACTACATAATTGCAGATGTGGAACTGACACAGCAGCAGAGGACCAATAAGTGGATTTAGTAGTCAACTAAATGTAGTGTGTTTTGAACACTCAGAACTGTAATATTACCACAAGTTACTCAAATGTACACAGAGGCTGAGAAGACAACTACTAATCAAATATGCTAAGTAAATAAAATACAAATGTATCAGGAATGTACCGAGCATTGGTTCAGTGTTCTGACCCAGAAATGATAAATTAAGATTAAATAGGATTTATGATTGTATGCCTTGAGCATAAATTTTCTCTAGTATGTGACTAACGGCGTTTTGAGCCATTTGTTTACCGATTTTGTGACAGTTAAGTAACTGCGAGAGTAAAATTGAAAAAGTCCGCTAACTTTGTTCCAGTAACATATTGAAAGATAAAATGTATATATCCCCATTTCATTGTGACCCACCCTTAGATATTAAGTGAACAGAGTCTGAGGCACTGTTTCTGTTAGTTCTACAGGACAAACCAGATAATGGCAGCCTGGTAGCTGCGTGATAGTGTGGAGTGACCTGGACACAACTCACAGTGACCCCTCCCATTTCCCCATGTAATTGAGAGTGAACGTGAAGGACGCACACCATAGCAAATTCCCCTCCTCTACCCTTGTGAATAGAAGTGTACAACGCCAGCCAAAGTGGCTACAACCACGTGTGTAAAAATGAAATTGTCATGATTTGTGAAATTTTCTTTCAGGTTTAGAAAAGACTGCCAAGATATAATTATCTGTTTATGTATCATGAATGACTGTGTTATTTTCTTTGAATATGTGTATGTAAAAATGTATTCAATGGATTTAAGATTTTCATACTTTTACATATTTTATGTGTTTGTCTGTCTAAGGCAATATGTATGCCAAAGTGTTTCATTGATTTTGCTTAAATTTTAAGTGATAATATTGCTTAAGAGGCAGTGAACACGCCAGCAATTTAAATAATTGAAGTAGCCTATCAGTTTTCTTTTAATATTTTATATGTTTACATTTCGATTTTAATTTTCATAAGGAGTTAAGCTGTACTCTTTCTTCCCTTTTTGTAATTAATTTTTTCTTTTTCCATTTACATTAAAAAAAATTAAGTAGAGGGTGATGTAGGGAAGCAGCCTACTCACGCCTTATAAAATTCACATCAGTCTTTCCATTGTGTGCCCGCCTAGTCCGCTGTAACTAGCTCTGACGTCTTAATTTTGCGCAATACTTTAAAAATCAAGTAAATAACCTGAAACGTTTCTAGCATGTCAGGAGTAATACTAAATCAATATGTGTTGAATATCAGTTCAATAACTTTAACCATTTTCGAAATTTGGACGTTTTTCTGTAAAAATCATTGGCGCAAGAGAAAAGAGCTAGAAACTTAAAAATTTATATTTAGATTCATTTTTCATAATAATTTAGTAGAAACAATATTCTGTATCTCACAAATTAAAATTTTAGTTGATATTCATGATTTTCTAGTTTTTGTCTTAAAAATTGAGGAAGGAAAGATCCATTAAGTAGGCGAATAAATAAAGCTAGGATGTTTAAATTTAAGTAGAAGGGTGATACGCTATAATCATAAAGATGTGAGAAGTTTCAACTGAAGAACTATAAGACTATAGCGATAGCATATCTCCAAAGGGCAAGTTCAGAGCTCGTCTACTGCGTGTAGTGTAATTAAATTAATTCTCTCGCCCAAAATATTTGACTTAGCCATGTCAGACTTTTATTATGATTACTTACCTGTGTGCTGATTACACATTTAAATTGAGAGCTTCATCGGCCATCAGCAAAGGAAGCAATGATTTATTCGATAACTTAAAGTGGTGCATTACTAGCCCAGTGGCTAGTTGGGAGAGCGGATTTGGTCAGGCGTTCCCTTAGCCGTCCGCACTGCGGCTTTATATATAAGAATGCTGCGCGAGAGAAAAAGGCCCCAGTTCTCTCCAGACGCTGATTAGCACACCACCTGTGCCGGGAGTCGCGTCGCGTCGGTATCATTGCTATAAACAGCCTTGGATGCCGTAATAAGTTACTCGGGATACGCATTACTATGAAATCGTTATCGAGTGAAGTGTTAATTCTGGGATGACTTTAATGATCTATCTTCAGTTTGCGTATGTCATATTTTCACGTGCCGCTGCGGGACAGACATTCTACCATTATTTAGCGTGGTGTTTGATGAACATTACCATCAAATTATGGCGAGCATTCACTTAAACATTTAATTTGAACAGTTATAGTTGCATCAGCGCATTAGGCTTTGAACTGCTCTGGTAGTAGGATTGTGTGGATTTCTTTGGGTCTGTGACTTTCAGAATATAGTGAACATTTTAGAGAGAATGGTTTTTGATTATGAATCCCAGAAAATCTCCTAATTCCTCATAGCTATAAGCTGTATCTCTAAATGTATTTCTCAGATGAAGTGGGTACTAGGAATTCTAATTACAGGCTTCACGTTTTGCTAATCACTTTCTGGTTGCCAATATTGTAGTTAGAGAGCCAGTGTTGAGAACGGCAAACAACAGCATAAATACAAAACATTTAATAACAACAATTAATTCCACCCACCGCCCCACATATGTTGCTAATCGGCCAGGAAATGCATGTTTTCTACATTACATTCTACATTTTTAACAACAATATTTCCACCCGCCGCCCCACATATGGTGCATCGGCCTGGAAATGCATCTTTTCTACATTACATTCTACATTTTTAACAACAATATTTCCACCCGCCACCCAACTCTCTGTCAAACTCTTCGCACAGTGTCATATTTCCTATTTCATCTTCATCTACATTATCTTCTATTTCTATAATTTTGTCCTCAAGAACATCGCCCTTGTAAAGACCCTGTATATACTCTTTCCACATTTCTGCTTTCCTTCCTTTGCCTAGAACTGGGTTTTCATCTGAGCTCTTGATATTCATGCAAGTGGTTCTCTTTTCTCGAAAGGTTTCTTTAATTTTCGTGTAGGCAGTATCCATCTTATCCATAGTGATATGTGCCCATTCACCCTTACATTTGTCCTCTATCCGTATCTGCTTAGCTATTTTGCGCTTCCTGTCGATCTCATTTTTGAGACGTTTGTATTCTTTTTTGCCTGCTTCATTTACTTAACCATACAGTAAAGCTGCATGCCTTCGGTAAAAATTATGGCTGTAGTTACCCCTTGCTTTCAGCTGTTCGCAGTTCCAGCACAGCAAGGCCGTTTTGGTTAGTATTACAAGGCCAAATCAGTCAATCATCCAGACAGTTGCCCCTGCAACTACTGAACAGGCAGCTGCCCCTCTTCAGGAACCACACGTTTGTCTGGCCTCTCAACAGATACCCCTCTGTTGTGGTTGCACCTACGGTACGGCTATGTGTATCGCTGCGGCACGCAAGCCTCCTCAGCAACGGCAAGGGCCGTGGTTCATGGGCTGGTTAGTGATTATAATAATTACAATATACAATATTAAGACAACTGTAAAGTAATAATAATAGTGATATATATATATATATATATATATATATATATATATATATATATATATATATATATATATATATTGATATATATATATATATATATATATATATATATATATATATATACATATATATATATAGAGAGAGAGAGAGAGAGAGAGAGAGAGAGAGAGGTAGAGAGATAGCAGGAAATCTAAAATGAATGCTGCGGAAAATGAAACTGGAAGAAAGGAGAAATGGACATGTGATGTAAACAATAATGTGGGAGCGGATGTTCTGCTATGGTACTTGTCAAAAAGTCAACTAACATCACACAGAGATAGAAATTACGGCTGTTGGTACATACACTGCTACATTATTCTTTCGAATGCTGGTATTTTATGACGCAACAGCACTAACTTGTGTTCCGACACTGATGGCTGCAAAAGAGGAATTACGAGAAGGTTTTCTGTTCTACATAGGTGCAACGAAGAAACAGGGCGTATTAAATATGGCGTTAATGTCACACAGATGTTGCACGTGTGCGATGTGTGGTATGATGTATTCAGGAGTTGGTACGATGAAGAAACTACAGACTTCAGAACTAACAGCGCTACTGCATTCACTCGGCCTTATCAAAGTTGCACCATCATGAAACGAATCCTTCTGATAATTACATAAGTTACAGTAGCAGACATGGGCTGTCCAATAAATCTGCTGTTTCAAAACTCGTACCATGTTGAAATTAAATAAATTAGAAGTTTCTATCAGCGTTTAGGCAAATATTTGTCTCACCTGCAGTCTGGATATCTCTGCATAAGTACAAGAGTAATGATAACACAAAATTTTTCGAATACACTGTGACACGATTCTTCTTTTTAATTACAATGATGCCCTCTGGACATGGTTTTACGACAGAGATAATGAACTGAGGAAACTATTAAAGCTTTGTGATCAGTAACGAATATTGTGGTAACGGTCGTATCTTTCTGTCAAATACACGACTGTTTGTACACATCACGCATTTTAAACAAAGATACTCAAAGACGACAAAGTGCTTCCAACCCACAGTAAGGTCTTTCGAAATAACATATTACCAGAAACTGAGCTTCCAATTTTATCTCAGTTATCACATTCGCTCGCCAGACAATTTCATGATGCCCTGTTTAATGTTAGCAGTACAACAGTCCACTAACGGCGTCACAAAAAAAGGCCCATTCCTTGCAAAAAATCAGGTAGAAAATTTTATTTTTTAATGTTTGTGTGTACAGTTGAGAGTATGTTAAATCCAAGTTTTCGATCTCCATAACTTTTTGTGGTCAAAAAACCAAGAAATGTTGGCACTATTTTCGGGTTTTCGCCTATTTGTCGGAAACTATACATCCTGCTGAAAATGCTACCCTACCCAAAATAAAAGAGCATTAAATTTTGCGTCGAATCACCTATTTAAATGTCAAAATCGATGCACCCGTTTGACAGCAGTCGGTTGTCAAA